>NC_133328.1:215076716-215381966 GCF_042186555.1 Aquarana catesbeiana | reverse complement strand
AGGAGAGAGGAGGAGGCTGTGGCTGGGCCCAGTAGAAGTGTCCGAGTGTCAGGTGCCTCCCCTCCGCATTATCACCAAAAGGCCCAGAAGAATGACACAAACTGAGGAGGAATCCCTAGCCCTCATTCGTGAAGCCAGCCAAATCCTCAGCACACCACCCAATGCAGAGGAGGCGTATGGGACATATATGGCCACCAGATTGCTGGAACTGGAAAAGGGGCAACGCCTCCTCTGTGAGGGTTTGATTTTTCAGGCCTATCAGAAGGGCTTGAGAGGGAAGCTTACTGCTACAACCTATCTAGCAGATGAAGCCACTCCTCCTCCTCCTCCTCCTGCCCCAAGTACACCACCAGAGGCACAGCCTCCAAGGAAGGCTGCAGCGAAGCGTGGAGAGAAGGCTGCATAGAAGCGTGCAGGGAAGGCTCCACGGAAGACTCGAAAGTGATTGCCTGGTTTCTGTCTGGTCTGACTGTGCTCCCTGTGCTCCCTAGTCGCAAGATACCAATTTTCTTGTCCTAAAACTTGATGTGTGTCCTGGGGGACGAAATGCTTCACAGATTCCAAAAGTGTCTCCAGTGTTGCCTTCCTAATTTTTTGTTAACCGAAATAAATGGATTTTTTAGTTACCTTACATTATTGACTATGTGTTTGGATTCCAAAACAACATTATGTTAGGGAGTAGGCAGGTACAGGTCAAAAAGACTATGGGGTTGATTTAATAAAAGCAAATAGATTGTGCACTTTGCAGGGGGCAGTTGCCCTCTGCAAGTGCAATTGCAACAGAGCTTAGTAAATGAGGTAAGGCTTGACTTTGCAAAGAGTACCCAATCCTGTGCAAGGAAAATTAAAAAATCAGCATTTTTGCTTGCACATGATTGGATGATGGAAGTCAGCAGAGCTTCTGCTCATTTACTAAGCTCTGGAGCAACTGCTCTTGCAGAGGGCAACTGCACTTTGCAAAGTGCACAGTCTTTTTCCCTTTAGTAAATCAACCCCTATGTGTGTTTGTTCCAAAAGGCTAAATCATTTAGAAAATCAAGTGCAAAGTACTAGTGAAAAGTTCACTTTAGAAATTGCACTGCAAGTGCACTTGTTGGAAGTGCAGTCGCTGTAAATCTGAGGGGAAGAGCTGAAATGAGGGGAAGCTCTGCTGCTTTTTATCATACAATCATGTGCAAGAAAAAGGTTTACTTTTTTTTGTGGTTCCTTGCATGTGCCCCTCGGATCCACAGCGAAGGCACTTCAAAATGCTCTTTCCTGACAGGCTCCATGGCAGCATATGTGTGGGTAGGCTCCGCCTCCATAACTACCCAATAGGACCCCCTCTCCCATAAATCTTTGCTCTAGGCTGCTATCCATGTTCCTTTTTTGTCCTCCTCCGTAGGACCAGGTGTTGGTTCTCCTACCTGAAGAGAAAACCTCCCTACGATCGATGATGCCGAGTGCCAAAGATTCCTCCGATAGGCCCTGACTATTAGCAGGGTATGGAGTGTATAGCAGAGTAGCGCTGAAGATTGGATCGGTTCATCTATGTGCGCACGGTCTGTTTGCCTAATGTTTCAGGCGACCATTATCTGCTGCCAAGTCCGGTGTGTGTGTGTATGGATGGCGTTCCTCGGCCCAGGTGATCGTAGGTGGAGGGGTAAGTTTTTACATTCATTCACATATGGCAGCAGTGTTTATATGTATCATACCTCTGTGTGTTTTTTTCCTGCTTCCTGGTATCCTAGTTTGGCGCTGACGCTCTCTGCGTTCCAGCAGCCGCTCTCTCTGTGACTTCCGGGTACCGGCGTACGTTCTGCGCATGCGCGGACCCAATACGAAGTCGAGGCTTGGTTCGCGCATGCGCGCGAGCGTCTCGCGTCTGACGTCGGTGATGACGTCACGGGCGCCACTTTCAAAGCTGTGGAAAGCTTACAGAGCCCCGGGAACGTTCGTGGGGGATACGACGGCTTCCCGGGACGACTATCTTGACGGTTCAAGGTAAGACAATCTCTATTGTCTGGGGGTGGAGGTCTGTTGTCAGTCAGCTGATCCTGTGAATCTGTCTCTGCAGCTTCCTATTGTATTGACACTATGGACTCCTCACTGCCCCCTAGTGGCCAGCCCGCTTGTAGCAGGTATGTTTGCAGTTTGCTTTGCTGCCTGTACAAGGATTGAGAGTAGAATTTTTAGGATACCAGCTGATTTTCTTTTTCTATCTTCTCTGTGTTTCTTTCCTCACAGCCCTACTAGGTCTGATCCACACCGTAGTTCCCATAGAGGAAGTGGATCATCAAAATCACACCACCGGCAATCTTCCTCCAGGTCTAGCCGTCATAGATCTCCTTCCAGATCTGAACAGCGCAATAAAAATCCTTCTCACCCCCCTTCATCTCACTCTAAAGAGAGTTCAGGAAAATCATGCTGGGGTTGCAGGATGCCTGTTCCAACAGACAAATCTCTCTGTGACCACTGCTTCTCTAAAGCTGCAGATGAGAGGGATGGTGCAGACCAGCGTTTGGAATCTATGGTTAGGCGGGTTGTGAAAGAATCTCTACAGGAGAGAGAAGCCCAGCAGCCCCGTGATTCCCCATCAGACCCATTATGCCCTCCAGTGGGTGAAGGTTCTGTGCATGAGACATGGGATTCTTCCCAACCAAGTCACCCTTCTGCTCCTGTTTCAGACAGCGAATCGGATCTGGAAGATCCTGGCGTGGGGTTTGAGTTCGCTTTAGTTCCTTCATTGGTGAAGGCAGTAAAAGAGGCCCTGAAGTGGGAAGATCCAGTTACTTCCCCCCCAAAACAAAGGAAGTTTTTTTTTAAGCAGCTCAATAAGGAGCGACAGTATTTTCCTTTTCTCTCTGAGCTGGGTGAGGTCATTTCCGAGGAATGGAGCAAAATGGACAAGAAAAGTTCCATGCAGTCAAAGGTCTTGAAACTATATCCTTTCAAGGAAGAGGAAGTAAAGCACCTTGAATCAGCTCCATTAGTGGATGCAGCTTTAATGAGACTAGCAAGATATGTAACGCTTCCCTTGGAAGACACTGCATCTTTTAAAGATCCTTTGGAAAGGCGAATTGATTCGGATTTAAAGAAGATCTACCTGACGTCAGGAATGGCATGTAAGCCAGTACTTGCGATAGCTGCAGTTTCCAAAGCTTTGGAATCTTGGTCTGATAATGTGAATGAGTTCTTAGGAGGTATCTCTACTGAAACAGCTAAGGATTCTCCTATCCAAGAGATCAGGCTGGCATCAGCCTTTCTTGGGGAGGCATCTATTGATGTCTTCCGCCTGATGTCCCGGGTTCTTCATTGTTCGGCAATAAGCTCGATAGTGCCATAACCCGGGCCACAGGTGGGAAGTCTGGTTTCCTCCCTCAAGACAGACGCCTACAAAATCAGAAACGCAGTTTCCCTAGAAGACAAAACTCTGATCGCGCTAGGGATGCGCGCAGCTACAGACCTGGTCGGGAGTTCTCTAGATCCTGGAAATCCAGGCAGTCTTCTTTCAAGAAACCCGCAAAAGGGGGTTCCTCTGGCAACCAGGACGCCACAAAGTCCTTTTGAGATTGGGCCCGCTCAGGCATGCCAGGTGGGGGCTCGTCTTCGCCACTTCGGGCATGTCTGGGCGGCCTCAATCCGAGATTACGGGACCATCAAGACGGTCTCCTCCGGTCACAAGTGGGTTTTCAGCAATACCCCAAGACTCAGATTTGTTCCCACAGCTCTTCCAGGTTCAGAAGAGAAAAAGCAGGTCCTATTAACCTACGTGAGCTGTTTATTGGATCAAGGCGCAGCCGTCCCTGTTCCAGAAAACGAACAAGGCAGAGGCATGTATTCTCCTCTGTTCATGATACAGAAGAAAAACGGTACATGGAGGCCAGTAATAGATTTAACACATCTCAATTCTTTTATTCGAAAAAAAAAGTTCAAAATTGAGTCTTTAATTACGATCCAACATTCAATACATCTGGGAGATTGGATGATTTCAATCGATCTGAAAGAGGCATACTTTCACGTGCCAGTGGCAACAGAGTTCCAACAATTCCTCCGCTTTGCGGTCGGCAATCAGCATCTGCAGTTCACTTGTCTACCCTTCGGCTTAACAACGTCACCTCGGGTCTTCTCAAAGGTCCTCTTGTCGGTTGTGGCTCTACTCCGTATCAAGGGGGTTCGTCTCCACCACTATTTAGACGACCTACTTCTCCTAGCTCAGAACGAAGATCAACTGTTAGAGCACAGGAGCTTAGTCATCTCCACCCTGCAGGAATTCGGGTGGCTGCTGAATCTAAAGAAGAGCCATTTAGAGCCAACACAATCTCTGGTGTTTCTAGGGGCTCACCTCGACACATTGGAAGGCACCATCTCCCTTCCAGAGGAGAAGATTGGAGTGATTCGAGACAGAATACACAGGGCCCTTGCATCGTCTCACCTCTCAGCTCTCCATTGCCTGAAAGTAATTGGCACAATGACAGCTACCATTCCTATGGTGAAGTGGGCCCAATGGCATACACGACCCTTCCAAAAAGGGTTCCTTCAACAATGGGATTCTTCCAGCCAAGTCCAGCGCATACATCTTACGTCATCCATGAGGACGTCTCTTCTTTGGTGGCTTCAAGGGAAGAATCTGGAATCTGCGCAATCACCATTCAATCATGCCCATCTCATGGGTCACGTTAACTTCGGATGCCAGCAATCGAGGTTGGGGCGCTCACTGCCTTTCAGAAGTGGCGCAGGGCCGATGGGGTTTCCCTGCTCGAGGGATTGTCTCCAACATTCTGGAGCTGAAGGCCGCCTTTTAGGCACTCCTGTCATTTCGCCATCTAATAGAAGGTTCATCTGTGATGCTAAGGTTGGACAATACAACCGCGGTAGCTTACATAAAGAAGCAAGGTGGAACTCGCAGGTGGTCTCTGCTACAAGAAGTGGAGCCAATAATGAGCTGGGCTCAGAAATATTTGTCCAACATCTCGGCAGTTTACATTCCGGGGATCCAGAATGTACAGGCGGACTTCCTCTCGAGAGTGCAAATGGACAACAACGAGTGGTCTCTCCACAGAGAGGTGTTCGAGTGGCTTCTGACCCTGGGAGTACTTCCAGAGGTCGATTTATTTGCTTCTCCATGCAACCACAAGATGCCCAGATATTATTCGAGGTTCAGAGACCCTCAGGCTTGCGGGATAGATGCTCTCTCAGATCATTGGAAGTTTCAGAAGGCTTATGCCTTCCCTCCGGTACCGGTGATTCTGCAATTCCTCCGGAGGCTCAGAACAGAGAAGGTGGAGATCATTGCAGTGATTCCTTTCTGGCCCAACAGGCCGTGGTTTCCTCTGTTGTCACTCCTGAGTTATCAAGACCCAGTTCCCCTTCCTCTCAGGCCGGATCTACTGTCGCAAGGCTCGATGTTACACCCATGCCCATCTTGCCTACACCTCAGGGTGTGGTTATTGAGAGGGAAAGGCTTGAATCCCTAGGCTGTCCGGAAGAAGCTATTCCAACTCTTCTCAGTGCCCGGAGGGGAAGTACGAACAGGGTATACGAACGGATATGGTCTAAATTCTCTGTTCACATGTCTTCCCGGTCAAATCCGTGTAAGTCTCCAGCAGTAGAAGACATTCTAAGTTTTCTCCAATCAGGGCTGGACCTATCTTTAGCAGTCAGCTCACTAAGAGTGCAAGTGTCAGCCATCTCGGCCTTCACAGGAGTATCCTGGGCTAATCACACATTAGTCCGTCAATTCTTTAAAGGAGCTATCAGGCTTAAACCTCAAAGAAGACCTAGATTTCCCAAATGGGACCTTCCTATTGTCTTGGATTTTCTCTCCAATCTCGGATCAGATCCTGACAAACCTCTTTCCATGAGAGATCTCACACTCAAGACCACCTTCTTAGTAGCTGTGACATCGGCTAAAAGAGTGTCAGAGATTAGAAATTTAGGTTCTGAAGAACCTTTCCTAACCTTCTTTCCAGATAGCGTAGTGTTGATTCCCATGCTTGGTTCAAACCCTAAAGTGACCTCAGTCTTTCATGAAAATCAAGAGATTGTACTTCCTACTTTCAGAACAACGGACGATCAGGATGTTCATCCACTTGACGTAGGCCACACTCTAAAGCAATATCTGGAGGTCACAAGTCCATTCAGACAAACGGAATTCCTTTTCGTTCTTCTCCATGGTAAAAACAAAGGCAGGCGAGCTTCGGTCAGATCAATTTCCTCTTGGATTGTGCAGACCATTCAGAGGGCATACAAGGCAAAGGGCTTGGCCCCTCCAGAGGCAGCGATGGCTCATTCGACCAGGAGTATCTCGACCTCGTGGGCAGCTTCCCGGCATGTCGCGCCTGAAATCATTTGTAGAGCGGCTTCCTGGTCTTCTATTAATACATTTGTTTCTCATTATTGTGTTGAGCCTGCGGCTCTGTCATCCATTAATTTTGGTTTACAAGTATTGTCGGTTGACAATGTAAAATAAATTTGGTTTCTTTGCTCAAACATTTTTGCCCGCCCGTGTGTATTTTTGGGCGAGTTATTTCCCACACGTATGCTGCCATGGAGCCTGTCAGGAAAACGGAAAATTTATATCAAATACTTACCGTAATTTTCCTTTCCTGATAGGCTCCATGGCAGCAAGAGTCCCTCCCAAAATGTCTGGAGTAGGCTAGTTACGGAACATGGATAGCAGCCTAGAGCAAAGATTTATGGGAGAGGGGGTCCTATTGGGTAGTTATGGAGGCGGAGCCTACCCACACGTATGCTGCCATGGAGCCTATCAGGAAAGGAAAATTACGGTAAGTATTTGATATAAATTTTCCGTTTTCTGTGCAATTCCAAGTACAATTTGCACTTGTAGTGAAAAATGAATTTGCCTTTGGAAAATAAACCCCACTATGTCTAATTAACAAGGGACACCAACCTCATTAAGGTTCATTCAAACAACACAAAATATTAAGGTTATTGTGGTAACTTGAAACTACAAAAATAAAATTTAAAAAAAAAACATTTTGTATAATTTAGCACACATTGTAAAATAGATAGTGTTTAAATCTAAAAAAAAAAAAGATGAGTCCAAAATCTAATTTAATACTTTATTTATGGAGATCTGTCTTTTAAAAAATATCATATTAGTCATGGCATGAGGATAAATCATGAAGAAAGTACTTTGTGAGAACTCTGTGTGAATAAAAAGCACCAAAACAACTTCATTCTTATCGCATTATAAAGAAAAAAAAAGCGCTGTATTAAAAGATCACAGAAGAGGAATGTGCTAGCTTCAATACGAAGGCTAGTTTTACCAGACAGAGCGCTTCCGTCTTCTAATTGCTTCAGAGCATGTGTCAGTTTGAGTTCGTCGGACTAGCACACAGACGACCGGTTTGTCCGCTAGAAAGAAGAGTCCGTCGGATAGATTTAAAACATGTTTCAAATCTAAGTCCGTCCAACTTTTGAGCAAACAAAGTCCGCTGGAGCCCACACACGATCGAATTGTCCGACGAGATCCAATACGGACCAAGTATGCCGTAAAGTCCGAACATGTGTACGCGGCATAACATTGCACGAGTTAATCTGTTGTCTGCTGGGGCCTGCTATGCTTTCTTCAAGGGCCCCAACTTTTGCTGGCCAACTTTTTTTTTCTTTTTTATCATTGACTGGATAAAACGGGGACTGTTAAAGTGATTTAGGACTGTCTTTATATACTGTTACTAGGTAAAATTAATTCAGTTATGTTACTGATAGTCAGAATATTGTAGGTGTTTAAAGGGGTTGTAAAAGTTTGTGTTTTTTCACCTTAATGCATCCTATGCAGAGGAACAAGGAACAAGACATCAATGCAGTGAGAAGAACAAGGGGAAGAAGACATTCCCGGAGGGAGAACAAATCAAAGGGAGATGAAATCGCAGGGAGAAGAGACGCCAGAGCTGCTTCAATAAAGGACTTTGTCAAAAGTGCTGGTTTTATTTCTTTGACCCAATGTCATTGCTATGTCACTGTGGAGGTACATGAATTACTCAAATAGAGGTTGGCAACACCGAGGCTGGAGCATCCATACCATGGACGCTCCATCCTCAGTGCATATTCAGACCCTTACTAGGCAGGTCAGCTGTGCAGCTGTCAGTGTCAAAGCAATAGATGACTTATCCCCATTCAGCTACCGACCAGGAGATTCTGCTGATAGCTGAAATTAAACAAAGGAGCTAGGTTGCTGGTGACCTAATTGGCCAAATAAGTTCATTGACATATTTGTACAATGATCTCATCAGCATCCCGGCCCATTTGTTTACTTTCAGCTGCTGGCAGGGTAATTTCCCAGCCATGAGATGAACTGGGCTGGGGATGATTTCATCAGTTGCCATGACCCCAGCTGCTCCCGACTTCATAGCACACAGAAGCACACAGAAAGCCACATGTGGGAAGTTTCATACATTCATGACTGTTTCCGTGCACAAAATACCTTACTTACCATCAATTGGCTTATTTGTAAACATAGCGACAAATTCTAAAAGTGGTGATAATAAACACTAAGAATTACCTAAGAAATAACAACCAAGGCTAGGTTTATGCTGCAAGCCAGTGTCATGCCGACTATGGCAGAAAGCTGTGCGTCACCTAGTGTCACATCATTTATGTCACTGCAAAAAGAGTGGTGGCATCCAATGCAATGATTGACACATTAGACATGCTGCATTTTCCCGCACTGCAATGGACTGCACAACACACCACCATAGTGCTATAAATCATAGAAAACAACTGTGGCCTAACAGTGACCTGTATTAATCGAGTGTGGAAAAATGCAGGTCACAGCAAATAGTGTGAACGAGCCCTACCTGAACACAGTGAAGATGTTGGTACTGGTACCAAAATTGGCACAAAGCTCTCATGAATTAAATGCAGGCCATGTTAAAGGGGCCCTATCACCAGAGAACCAAATAGGTTGCTCCTTTATTGAATTCCTGTCTAGTTCTTTTTTTGATATGATAAAAACTTTACACCTGTCCTGTGGTGGAGATTTTACAATCCATATTTATATCTTCAGGGGAACTCTCTAATAAAAGTACTATATTTTGTGATATCAGGTTGAGCCCAGCTTAGATTTTTCCTGGTTCTCAAAAGCTGTTGAATGTTTTAGGCAGGTGATAATTCACCACCTGGATGGGGGGTCTTTTGACATGCTAATTTCCGAATTGGTTATATTGAGTTCAAACAGAGCTAACTGGTTTAAGGCAGACTCAGAGGCACCAGAGAGTCTAATGTTTAAAGCAGAAGTTAAGCCAACTTAACCAATAAACTTTAGGCTTCAGGGGTAGCCAATCAGGATTCAATGCCACTTCTGAACCAATGAGGTGACCCTGAGTTCTGATTGAGTGGGAGTGGGTTCTAACAATATACAACCAAAAACCTGGAGAGGCTAGCTCTCTTGGGCTGACGGTCTAGATGAAGGATGGTTACGTAAGACTTCTCTATACAGAGGAAGCCGGAAACGTAAGCCAGAGAGCCCATCAGCAGAGGAACCTGCCACCTCCACCAAACGGCCCAACGGGGTCCAACGCGACAGCGATGGACCCGAGCAAGTAGTGGAGGACCTAGAGTCTGCAGGCGAGGAGGAGGAAGGGGAGGAGGTCGTGGTCAACCCCGAGCATGACCTCCCCCCCGACGTCCACATCAGCCAGCAGATGATGGAGTCTGTCCTTGAGGAGCTGGGCCTGGCCCAGAACACAGGACAGACAGAAGATGCAACGGAAGAACCACCCCCCCCTCCGGGGAGGTAAGTTCAGACCCTTGTTAACTAGACCCTCATACCCTTTTTCATTATGGCTGAGATCTCAATCTTTTCCATCAATGTGAGGAGTATCAAGGATACATCTAGAAGGCAAGCGGTCCTGACCTTTCTTTCAAGTCAGCAGAGTGATGTCTACATGCTTCAGGAGTGCGCCCTTCCCCCCTTGAGGAGGTACACTCATCTGTCCTCCCAGTGGACCCTTGGTCCCTCCTACTGGTCCGGGGGTGGCGATTGCAAGTCTGCAGGAGTAGCCATTCTGGTCAGGGGTGGGCGTTTCACGGTTGACTCTATCCATGAGCTAGTCTGTGGCCGTCTTTTGGTCATAGACGGCTCGTGGGTGGAAGAGCCAGTTAGGCTCATCAACGTGTACGCCCCCCCAGACAAGAATGAGCGGCTGGAACTCTTCCAGACCCTGCGGACCCAACTCGTCACCACCAGAACAGTAGTGATCGGCGGTGACTTTAACTGTCCGATCGAGGAGGATGGGCGCAGCTCCAGCATATACGCAAAACTTGATGCTACTTCTAGGCTGCTCAGGGAGATGATCTCGGAGGCCTCCTTGCAGGACGCCGTGGGATCCATAGGGAAAGGGACCGTGAACTATTCGTGGTGCCGACCCGATGGATCTGTGCGTTCCAGGATCGACTTCGTGCTCACTTCAAGAACAGTCAAGCATCGTGAGTTCTCCATGGTCCCCTGCTTTTTCTCTGACCACAGGGCTATCCACTTTCGGGGTGACCTGGGCGAGGGCATCGCCCGCGGACCGGGTTCCTGGAAGCTGAATAGCACCCTTCTGGAAAATGAGGAATTGATGGGGGAACTCCACGAGGCCTATGCCACCTGGACGGAGGAAAAGAGATTCTTCGGAAGGGTAAGTGACTGGTGGGAGTTTGTGAAGGTTAAGCTGCGTAGCTTCTTTCAGGCAAGGGGACGCCAGCGTGTGTGTGCCAGGAGGAGGGAACTCAGGAGACTGCAGCGTCAGTTGCAGTCCCTGCAGGACCTTCAGCACTGTGGCTGGAACGTTAGGCAGGACCTGGAGGACACCAAGAGGAGCCTGAAAGGACACTTCGAGGAAGAATCCAGGCACATTGTCTTCCGTGCCAAGGTGGAGAATCTTGAGAAAGGTGAGAAGTGTAATTCTTTCTTTTTTCAGGAAACTCCACTCAGGACACACACCCTTGTCAGAGTTGCGCGACGAGACCGGAACACTCCAGAAGGGGAAGAAGGCTGTGATGAAAGTGGTCAGCGACTACTACACCAACCTCTACTCCCCGAAAGAAACGGACACACAGGCGGCCGACAGGTTCCTGTCAGGTATCACTAACCAAATTGATCCTGCAGGTTCATCAACCGTCAACGCCCCCTTGGTGCTGGAGGAGCTGCACTCTGCCGCTAAATCCTTTAGGCGAGGCAAGACCCCGGGCTGCGATGGTCTCCCAGTTGAGCTCTATGTAGCACTGTGGGATCTCGTGGGCCCGGACCTGCTCGAGCTGTACGAGGAGATGGTGGTGGAGGGCAGAATGCCTCCGTCACTGAGGGAGGGGATGATCACGATTTTGTATAAGCGGAAGGGGGAGAGATCGGATCTTAAAAATTGGCGTCCGATCTCTCTGCTGAACGTGGACTACAAAATCCTCGCCAAGGTCCTGGCCAACAGGTTGAAGTCTGTCATCGGACAGATCATCCACCCGGATCAGACTTGCGGCATTCCTGGTCGCAGGATTGCGGACAGCCTTGCGCTTGTCCGGGACACGGTCCAGTACATTCATGGCCGCCGTGTGCACGCGGCCCTGGTCAGTCTTGACCAGGAGAAGGCCTTTGACCGTGTCTCCCACGAGTTTATGTGCAGAGCTCTGCGCAGGTTTGGTCTTGGGGAAATGTTTTGTTCGTATGTGAATGTAATGTACACTGACATTTCTAGTTTGGTGCTGGTAAATGGCTGGAAAACTGACCCCTTTCCAATTCTGTCTGGGGTCAGACAAGGCTGCCCTCTCTCACCTCTGCTTTTTGTTTGTTGTATAGAGCTCTTCGCCCGAAGCATCAGACGGAACCCAGAGATCAGAGGGATCACCGCACCAGGACCGGACAGACGGGAGGTCAAGTGCTCACTCTACATGGACGACGTGACGGTGTTCTGTGCTGACCGGCGCTCCATCGACACACTCGCCCAGACCTGTGAGGACTTCGGCCAAGCTTCAGGGGCAAAGGTCAACTGCGGGAAGTCAGAGGTCATGCTCTTCGGAAAGTGGTTCCTGCCTTCTTCTGCACCAATTCCTTTCAGCGTCAAGACGGACTTCATCAAAATCCTTGGGGTCTGGTTTGGAGCTGAGGGCGCAGCCCTGAAGTCCTGGGAGGAAAGACTGTCAAAGATGCGACAGAAGTTTGGACTTTGGAGCCTCAGAGAACTCACCATCGAAGGCAAAACACTGGTACTCCGCAGCGAGATTCTCCCTGTGTTGCAGTACCTCGCCCAGGCCTGGCCCCCTCGGGTCAACACCTGTAAGGCCATCACCAGGGCGGTGTTTCACTTCATCTGGAGCTCCAAAATGGACAGAGTGAAGCGGGCGGTTATGTTCAAGGAACCCCTCAAGGGCGGTAAGGGCGTGCCCGACATCGCTACACTATTGAGGGTGTGCTTTGCTTGTAACTGCATCCGCAGGACATTGGTGGACAGAACTGTGGACTCTGGTGGTAACTCTATGTCCCGTTTTTTCCTCCTGCCTCTTTGGAGAACCCTTGGATGGGACAAATGGGACAGCTCCATCCCCTACAACTGGGACACGCCTTGGTACTACTTGGACACCTTCAAGTTTATTAAGGAGCTGGGGCTACATGGAGTGAAGCCCGACTTGTGGAAGCCAAAAACTATCCACAAGTTGATCAGAGCATCGGACATTGTTGAGACTGTTCCAGGCCTCCCTTCAGCCACTTGTAAAGTGGTCTGGAGGAATGTTTCTTCAAAGAGACTCACCAACAGGCACAAAGATCTGGCATGGATGGCAATCCAAGGGGGGCTGCCACTCAGGACATTTATGCATGCCAGAAACCTGTGTAGATACAGGCACTGCCCCTTTTGCATCATCCAGGAGTAAACTGCTCTGCATGTTTTCTGGGAGTGCCCCTTTGCACAGGACCTGTTGAGGGCCCTGGAACCTGAACTCAAAGACTTTGTACCACAGACTGCAATCACACACTTTGGTGTGTTGAACGGACTCTTCTGTGGAACTCATTCACAGGAGGACATTGACGGTGCCTGGCGGGTGCTGTGTTGCTTTAAGGACGCTCTATGGTGCGCCAGAAAGCGCCTCATCCACCAGCGGGAGAGGATGTCCATCGAGGACTGTCGCAGACTGGTTCACAGTCTGCTCAGAGACTATCACCTGATGGACTTCAAGGAGGAAGAGGAGGTCTGAAGATTTCCCCATTCCCCCCCCCCTCTCCCCCGTGTATCCTTTGGCAGTTCAAATAAAGCTTCGGGCCTGTGAACTCTTTACTCCCTCCCCTGCCCCACCTTCTCCACCCCCCCCATCACACCCGTTGCCCATTTGAATGTTATTTGACTATATGACTGGACTTTTTGTGAAATGTTTTTAAGTACTGCTTTCAGGGTAATGCGGCGTCATGCATGATGTGATGTTTCGGGGTATTACTACTCTGCACAACACATTAGGCATCATACCGCAGGATGAATGTAATTTATTGGTATGCTTGGTGATGTATTGTAATGTAGTGTATTTATGCGCTGCGTCGCAGTACAGATTGGATGTACCCTGTTTAAAGTATTTGTTTTTTTTGTATATTTTCTTGCAAAATAAAGTATACATTTTTCAATCAAAAAAAAAGACTTCTCTATACAATGTATCTCTATTATCTCTATGTCTCTTTTCTTTCCTGTAACCTTTTCTATCGTAGGATTTGGCCTTAATACCTTATTAATCTCTTGATAGCATGGGTATGACCATTATGGCAATATTTATTATCATTGGTAACATTGTTGTTTTTAAGGTTGTATCATTTATGTTATAGTTGCTAATCTCATATTACCACAAGTTTCTTTTCTGTACAATAGTAAGTTTAAATAAATTAGATTGTTACCCTTTGAACAGATATCATTCGTTCTTAATTTCATGGGTTGATTCATATATAGATAAAAGGTTTTAATCACTTATGTATCATTAAATAAGTGAGGTATGTATAATGTATAAAGGTAGCCATGTCAGATGGTGCCCCCTGTGTGAGGAAGTTTAATTTTGGGGTGAATATGATTCTTGTATGGAAGACAGAGCTGGTTTTGTGTTTACCTGTCTCCCATCTGAATACCCAGACTAAAAAAAAAAACTTATCAGAACTTTCCTGTTTACCTTTTGTCTATGTTAATTCTTTGATGAGACTGATTTTGAATAAGGCATATGAGAAATAGAAATGGAAACTGTATATTGTGTATGATTATAGATGTGGGATTAGTTGCATCCTGCAATGTGTGGGTTTTGTAAGCAACTGCATGTTTGTGGCCATGCACGGGGGATGGGCAGCCAGGCTCACTGTTCCAAGGTTGTTACATTAGGATATGTATGTGGAAAGGGCTACTCCCTGTGCACAATAGGAAGAGGGAGGGTTTCTTTTTGTTTTTGAGATGAAAAGACCATGCAAGCATTCACTGTGGGTGGGATGGTTTCAGGATCCCAGAAACGCTGTTTGTATTTCTGAGATGTTTTTTCTGTGAAAGCTGATGCCAGAAGAAGGATTGAACTTTCTTTGAGAAAAGTGGGTATGTTTGAGCTGTGTTATATTGTGGCGTTGTTGTTTCATTGTAAAGCATGTGTTGCTAAGTGTGCACTCTCAATTGTGCGGCGAGATTACATACTTTTCAGTGGAACTGTTCCTAAATTGTGTGTCTATGGTTAAGTGTGCATTTACAAATGTGTAGTCAGTCTTTGTGGAGAAAGATTCTATTGAAATCTGATTTAGCAGGATCAACAATTGCATTTCATGTGTTGGTGTTTTAGTGTGCCCTTTTTCTCATTGGCCATTTTGTGGTCGCCGTGAGACTGTGGCTCGATGTTCATTTGCAACTACCAGTTTATGTTTTATGTAACTTTTGGCTTTTTCGGATGTGTTGTTTGGTTGGAGAGCCTGTATTTGAGGCCTGCCAGGGTCCCTAGTGATATGCAGAATGAAATGTTTGTAAGTGTTCATTTAGTATCTCAAATGTGTAATTTTGTAGGGAGAAATTTTAGTTTTGTCTGGAAAATTCGCCATTTTGTTGTGGCCTGGCCTTCCTCTGCCATTTCCTTTTTTTGTTACCATGTGACTGTGCTGTGGTTTTCATCGGCCATCTTGCTGTAGTCTACCATGTGGTCGTGGCCTGGGTTTTGTTTGTGCTGTTTGGCCTGTGGGTCATTCTATAGGGGAAGGTGTAGCCACCATTCCTTTGTGTGTGAAACCATGTGACATGAGCCACCATTTTGTTTCTAGGCATTATTTCTGTTGTAAGTGAATGTAAGCTTTTGTAGGTGTTCTGTGTTTGTACTTTTTGTCAACTCTTCAGTAGAAGAGTGGCGATTTTTGTATTGGATTTCTGTTTTGGTGGGAAAATGCACCCTTTTGTTGTGGCCGGGCTTTTGTTGTAGACACCATGAGGCCATGGTCGGCGGCCATTTTGAGAGGTGCAGTTTAAGGATTTTGTGCTTTCTAGCCTGTAAATCATCCCAGAGGGGAAGCTGCTACAATTCCTTTGTATGGGTGTAGCCATCCAGTCTACTTTGCATTGAATTTAATAGCTTTAACTGAGTTTTTTGTACTTTTAGCGGTGCATGTTTTTAAAATATTTTTAGAGTTCTTCAGAGGGCAATTCATTGTTTTGAGGCTTGTATTGTATATCCTGCAAGAGTTTAGTAAGGGGCAATTTATTCTTAGATATCTCTATGCAGTTATGGTTAGGGAGCAGGATGTTTGGTGCACTCTGGGAATGGCAGACAGAAGAGATGTACTGTGTGGACTATTAGAGGAGAGATATGCTGTGTGTACTGTGGGGGGTGAGTCTGGCTGATATCATCAGACTCAGAGATCAAATTTTTTTATTTAAAAAAAAAAAAAAAAACAATGTCTTCTTTTAAGAAGGGTGTCATTTTTGGGAGCGTTCGTTTGATTTTCTAATCGTTAGCGGGGTCGGGTCGACGTTTATTTTTAATCACAGTGATGGGAAGATTTGGAGATAAATAGGGAACTTCTTGGTCAAGGGAATTGTCAGACAGTGTATGTGGTTTTCGTTCAGAAATTACATTGATTTTAAAAACAGAATGTTAAAAACAAGTTAAAATTTCAAACATTTTTTTCCATTCAGCAATAGGTACAAAGATTTTTCGTCTGAATATTCCTGTCTGAAAATTGATCTGTGTGGCCAGCATGAGGCTCGGTGCACGCCTATGCAGTTTGTTTTTTATCTATTTCTGCAGTGCTTTTTGCTGTGCGTTTTCGATTTTCTTGCACGTGATTTTGCTGCAATTTGCGTTTTTGTTTTTTCTGGCCAGGTTGTTGTAGGTCAGATTGGAGGACACGGGTTGCTGCAGGGGTGCATTGTATGTTTTCTGCAGCTTCTCTATTGAAGTGTATTGAACAGAAGAGGCGCTGTTTTGCATTAAGGAGGGAGTCCCCAAACCCTTGCCAAATATGCTGGGGGGGGGCATGGATGTGAACGTGTCTCATGGGAGGCCATGTGAATGAACTGTAGTGTGTTTCTGCAAAAGGCACCAGAAAAGCACATAGATGTGAACCAGGTCTAAGACGTTTATTAACATAATGGGGTTGAGAAGGTTAGGGTTGGCCCTTTGGGGTGCAGGGGGGAGCAGATAGTCACTACTGTAAGGGGTTCATTTTTTTACTGTAGAACGATGAAAGTTATATTTACGTTTGCGATTGTTTGCTCTTTTTGTACTATAGAGGGCTCATTTTGTTTTTGTTTTTTTAACCTCCATTGTGTTACCGGCTGATTGATTGATTGTGAAGGTAGTAGTCGAATGATTTTGTGGTCGATTGGTTGTAGATTAGTCGATTAGTTGTTTCAGCCCTAGTATGGATCTGTCTCTTTGTAAACTACTAACTGTGGATGGTGAGCTTTGTAATTAGACCTGTATACACTGGCTATATTGTAAACTGATACCA
The DNA here is from genome assembly GCF_042186555.1 of Aquarana catesbeiana. Taxonomy (NCBI): domain Eukaryota; kingdom Metazoa; phylum Chordata; class Amphibia; order Anura; family Ranidae; genus Aquarana; species Aquarana catesbeiana. The sequence continues at coordinate 215,365,051 of NC_133328.1, read as the reverse complement.
ATCATATTGAACTTAGGTGTGCATCAGTTAACTGCCTCCTGTACTACAAGCACCCATAGGGTCCTGATTATCCAAGTTTATGTTAATCATTATGGAGATAACAGAAGTAATAGCCCTTCGTTAAGCATTTCCTTTAGAATACCTCTGAAAAGTCCACGGGGGAGATTGAACTATTATAGTTTGGAAAATCTCCACGCTATTTTTTTTGAAGGACTATAGTCAGAACAGGGAACATTAGGAGTAGTACGCTAGCAGCCCGCTCAGGCCGTGTAAAATAACCGGAATGCGGGGGCCGGTTATCGTGATAAAGGCGCAAACCATAACCGCTCCGAAAGTAAAGCGCGGGGTTCTCTGTAAGCAGAGTCCGGAAAAAAAATTGTTCTGACAAGTAGTGAAAAAAAAAATCGGCAAGGGTGACAGGGGCGGTACCTGTCAACCCAATTCTTGGTCAGAGAGTAGCTACCTCTGAAGTAAAGGCAACCTGTAAAAAGGTTGGGGAATCAGTTCAAGGTCCGGAGTCCGTAAAGGATGGGTAATCTAATCGCTTCAAAGAGGGGGTTTGAATGGGGTAAACCCTATCAAATGACCCCAAGGGAAGAGATTATAGATAGATATGGACCTTGGGTTGTGAAATATTTGCAAGATTGGGATCGTTGGACTGGGAAGAAGTATTTTAAAAGAGGTACTTTTAAGCCAACAGCTTGGGAAAATCTGTACCTTGCTCACCACAGAAAGATGACACGGCCATATGAAAAAGACACGTTATTTATATGGAGGCTGGAGTCAGCAAATAAAACAGAGGACGTGAATGTTATTACTATGGGATTTAAGGAGAAATCATTCCAAACTCCTGAGAATGCGTCCATACAGGCTGAGAAGGGGCTAATGAAATGGGATGGATCTCTGAAAGAATTTTAACCTTACCAAACAGATGTTATGGGTTTAAGAAGAAGTACAGGGTATTATAGAAAACATGCTGATGTGTGATGTCTAGAGTTCATCTATAACCTAGCCATTTGTGTGTGTGTGTGGAATATGCAATATATGTCGTGTTGTGTAACGTTTGTTCTCAGCTGCTGACAGCCCACCCAAATGACCACCCTTCTTTCTCACCAGGTCTGTGAAAAGGTGCAGCGAACTGTATTGACATGCAAATGACCTGAGCCAAGATAATTATCTGTACTAGTGAATTGAAAGATACATGTACTAAAATGGGTTTGTTTTTCAGGAAAACAGTACTGGAGAGGTTCTTTGTGGTGAGGTATTATCATCTGTTGACAAATGGTACTGCTAAAAGGTTTTTTACGGATTGCTAATTTTTTTCAACCATGGTGAATAAATTTTTTTTGGGAATTATTGGTATACCATAAAACAAAAAATCCACGTGGTATTAATGTGTATTAAGTAATACATATTAATGATAAGTTGAGCTCAACAATTTTTTGGTATCTTAAAAAAAAAAAAGTGCACTGTTTATGTAATGTAATGTAATGTATATTTGTGTTTCATATGCTAATGTATTGTTACAGGTATATAACCATTGGATTATTTTGTTTCTAGGAGGAAAATGGAATATTTATTACTAAATTTTATTGGTGTTTTATTTCTCAGATTCGATAATTGGGTTTCCTGGCTTTAAAGGGTCGGCTCGTGTACCCACTACTGTTCAGTGATCCCGGCGCCTCAGTGCTGCAAGGGATATTTCTTTGCCCTTTGGCCAGTTGTGTTTGGTAGCAGAAGTTCCTCGAGTTGGATACACATTATGCAATTTTTGGTTTCCAATTTCCTTCAGATTTACCTTCAGATGTGTAGTATGAGGGCCTGCCTGATGGCATACAAGTTGAGAGTGTATAGTTTTGGGAGAGCCTGGAGAAGAGTTGTGCAGGAAGATTGTGTATATTGCACTCTGTGTTCTGGATGGAGAGGTCATTGCTGGGAAGGAAGCACCTGGGTATTATTTGGGACATAGACGAGTTTGTTTCTGTGTCCTAAGGAATACCGATGTAACGTTAGTCAGGGAACTAGAGGGTTCTTTGAACCTAACCATAGGTAGTGGTGCATTGTATACCCTGGGCATGGTCTCTGAAATCCAGGCACAGGGATGGAGTTGTGTGGGCACGCTGTATTCTCCTCAGTGGATACCCATAGGTGTCCTTCCTGTCCTAGACTCCTTGCGTACCTTAACTAGTGGTCTGTGTCCTGCATGACAGGAAGACCAGTGCCCCATAAGGTGTGCAACCTCTATGAAGAGACAAGTGTACCTGGTGGCAGGTGGTTTTCAATCCGGGTATTCTGACTATTTCCCATCCTTAGGAAAGAGAGGCTTAATTGAGACTGTCTTTGGAGCTGGAGGTGGGGCACTGGGTACCTTAAAACACTATGGAGCTGGAGATATTCAGGATATTCAGGATCACATTGGGGGGGTCTTGTGCTACATATCAGGGAAGGGGTTAGGAAAGCCAACTTGCTCTGTCCAGCATCACGTTGCAAGGACAGACGGGGGGGGGGGGGTAGTATCCAGGTTGCCTATGAGTCGTGATAGATTGGTGGATGACTCAGTTCCAGGATCGTCAAAAATCTTACTTGCACTGTTCTCATCCCTAATGGCAGGGATGGAACATTGTGCAGATATCACGGTCAATCTGGGTACTATCCTATCAGACTCTACTGGATTACACCCTGGAGTCCATCTTGTTCTGATGGTTTGAGTATGGACAGCCTCAGATGACTGGTACTGATGAGTGCTAGAGGAAGGTAAGGGTTGTGCTATGGGAAAAGGCAATAAAGCTGGCACAGGGGGGGGGGTCATGTCTAATGGATGCCGGGGTAGTGTCCCAACTGGTCCTAAACAAAGTTAAAACTACTTGAGACTGGAGACCAGGGTACTGGTACTAGTATCTCATGTCTAATGATGCACTGTTTTCAGCATCAGGTTAAATGGTACTCAGCAGGATACACTACCTCGGGGAGTCTATAGTACACCTCCTCTGGCCCGTGGCATGGATATAGCGGGAACACCGGGTTGTACCCCGATCACCCCTGAAGAAAGGTTTTATAGCAAACCTGACATCCCCTTACACCTACAGAAACTTCCTCTGGGATTTGGGGCTGAGTTAAAAGCTTGGCTGATGGATTTCGGACAACAGGATGAAATATTAAATGTACTAGGAGATGCTGAAAAACAAGCCACCATACGACTCACCCATTATCAAAATAGACTGATCCAAGTATCCCACGCTTTAGACGCAGATGCTAAGATTTCCTGGTGGGAAAGTTTATTTGGGTATAGTCCGAACACTACAGCTTTCCTAAACATTTTGCTCCACCCTGTTGTTGTCCTAACCTGTGCAGCCTTATTGCTTTTCCTGATGCAGGTAATAATGTGCGTTACTATCAGGAGAATGAATGCCAAAGCTATGAGAATGTGTACCTCAACAAGGTATCATCTCTCAAGGAACAGAAAGGCCACTAACTCAGAAACAAATCTCTGAGGAAGCCATATCCAATCCAGACCAGTACAAAGAAGTTGCGCATTTAAGAGAGGACCCTAGAACTATATTTTCTTGTTCCAGGGATAAGCCTCTTCAATTTTTAGTAATAAAGTGCAGTCAGGTTTACCTAAATTCCAAAAGTTTCAATCATTTTTTTTTATTATTTTTATTTTTTTATTTTTTTTTCCCCTCCCTTTTGATGTTAATATCTGTGTACCTGACCTGCAAAAATACTGTTAATGGGAGAGAAGTTTTTTTTGAAAAACATTTTTTTTTTGTTTTTTTTGTTTTATTTTTTTATTATTTTTTTTTAACCAATGTATTCATTTTTTTATATACAGATTCAAGGCTCTTTAACAGTCTTGGTTGGAGCAGCGTTCAATCTGTAGTTTTTTCTGTTTTTTGTTCTTTTTTTCATTACTATTCCCACTATTTTTCCTGTTCATTTTCATTACTCACCTCTCTTCTATTCCTTTTTCTTATTTAATATTATGCTCTCTAAGTTTTTCCTTTGATTTCTATCATTTATCTTCTCAAGATAATGTAACTAAGACATCAGTCATATCATTTTTCTTTAAAAAAAGACTTTGCCTGCCCACAAGTACCATATTTTAACTAAAGTATCCCTGGACATCCAGTTTTATGTCTTAATGTAATTTCACCTCCCCTAGTCTACCTACTACTTTAACCTGAGCCCCGTGAGCAGGTGTGGTGAACCCAGGGACCTGGCAATAACAGACAGTATTGTCTATCCTTACCATCAAGGGCCATGGATGATACTGGCTGTTGCTCAGACTCTGTACCCTGTGGGAACCCACTCTACTCGTCCACATTACACCCTTTATGAGTATTTAGTCTTAATGGCCAACACTCTGTTCCTGTCCAGCATTTCTCTGTACACTAATGTTCTCCTCTCTCTTTCTGTATTCATGCACGACTGTCTGGAGACCCGCCCGACCCCACCTGAAGAAGCAGCGACCACCAAGTTATTTCTTGAGATAAATGTGTCACGAATAAGACTTTCCTGGACTTTCCTTCACCATGCTGAAAAGTGCTGTCTCGCGGTCCGATCCAATCGATGCAACCATTACATGGTCTTACATAGATACAGGACTAGATATGCCAGGATCCCGCCATCAATGTTGGAGTTCCGCTCCTCCAAGGCAGAGGAGTGATGAAACATTGCAATACAGACACTCATGGTTTGGATGTGAAGTCTCCAAAGGACCAGGAATTCTTTGCTATCTTAAGCCTACTTTGAGGAGTTCCTGCGTGTTCAAGAAAGGAAGAGGAGGCCGCAGTGGTGGTGGGGAAGGGTCGGGGCGTCTGGGCTGTTGTGGGTGGGTGCAAGATCATTGAAGGAGGACATAAGTTCAAGAATGAACTTCAGGGGGGACTGTGGTGGAGATTTTGCAATCCATATTTATATCTTCAGGGGAACTCTCTAATAAAAGTACTATATTTTGTGATATCAGGTTGAGCCCAGCTTAGATTTTTCCTGGTTCTCAAAAGCTGTTGAATGTTTTAGGCAGGTGATAATTCACCACCTGGATGGGGGGTCTTTTGACATGCTAATTTCCGAATTGGTTATATTGAGTTCAAACAGAGCTAACTGGTTTAAGGCAGACTCAGAGGCACCAGAGAGTCTAATGTTTAAAGCAGAAGTTAAGCCAACTTAACCAATAAACTTTAGGCTTCAGGGGTAGCCAATCAGGATTCAATGCCACTTCTGAACCAATGAGGTGACCCTGAGTTCTGATTGAGTGGGAGTGGGTTCTAACAATATACAACCAAAAACCTGGAGAGGCTAGCTCTCTTGGGCTGATGGTCTAGATGAAGGATGGTTACGTAAGACTTCTCTATACAATGTATCTCTATTATCTCTATGTCTCTTTTCTTTCCTGTAACCTTTTCTATCGTAGGATTTGGCCTTAATACCTTATTAATCTCTTGATAGCATGGGTATGACCATTATGGCAATATTTATTATCATTGGTAACATTGTTGTTTTTAAGGTTGTATCATTTATGTTATAGTTGCTAATCTCATATTACCACAAGTTTCTTTTCTGTACAATAGTAAGTTTAAATAAATTAGATTGTTACCCTTTGAACAGATATCATTCGTTCTTAATTTCATGGGTTGATTCATATATAGATAAAAGGTTTTAATCACTTATGTATCATTAAATAAGTGAGGTATGTATAATGTATAAAGGTAGCCATGTCAGTCCCCAGCCCCTTATTGGTCAGTAGTCATCTTTCCCTGAACAGGTAGGTGCCATGCAGCCTCTTGGCTAAGAGAATGCACTCCTAGCTGCCTATTGATCATTGTTTTTTCCCGAAAGGACAGTCACAATCCATACAGTCTCTTGATGGAATGTGAATTTTATACCTTCCCCTAATGTCTCACTAGCTAAGGCAGGGTATACACCTTGAGGTTTTCTTTTTTCTTTTTTGCTCAACCACTGCACTATTGTACTCTGACAGCATGTAGGCAGATGGCCTACTATATGTGTAGTTAGCACGTGGCTGCCCAGGTCAGGAGAAAGGGTTAATGTTTTGCCACCTTTCTCAATGTGTTTGCAGGTTTTCTCTGGGGTCCAGACTCCCTCCTGTTTTCTATAAATAGAAAGGGGTCTGGATCCTGGGGGGGGATGCAACTAACTAGGGATATGTGCAGAGACTCGCTGGGACCCCAAGAACATGTACTTCTCCCAAAGACTCCCACTGGACTTTTCCCAAAGAGACAAAGAGGCTTCATCTGTGCAGGTAACTTGGGGCAGCCACAGTTCAGTTTAGTTAGGAGAAAGATTGCAAGTTATACATGTTGTGCCAAGTTTACAGTAAAAGTTGAATCAACTGCTGAGTCTGGTCTGAAGCTGTTCAAGGGGTGCATGTAAGGTTTTGGCATATTCCTAAAAAGCCTGGATCTATGACAGCAATATGGGGTATGTGTAACATCACTATGACAGAGGTTCATTCAGCAAGACAAAGAAGGAAGAGGTAGTTGCCATGAGTAATTGCAAGGAAGAACATCAACCCATCATTAGCGTGGTACCTGGTTAGATGATAGGTCCTCAGGCAGCGAGGGGGTCAGTGCTCTGACTTCCTACCCAGTTGTCCATCTCCACCGGTCACCGGGAGTGGACTAGTGTTACGGAGATCTATGGTCTGATCACTAGGTATGGGAAGTGAAGAGTTAAGTGTGAGCATGCATGAGGTCTGTTCTATGTGCTTGGCGAGACCTCATTTTGTTATTGGAAGTAACCGAGGTACACTGACTGGTGATGTGGGCAGAGGCTCAGCCTTTCCCTTTGAATGCAACACATATATTAGTACAAGTGTATAGGACATGGGACGAAGAAGCTTTTGGAGGAACTCTGTATTTTGGGTACTACACACATGTGGCTCATTTCTGAGTCAAGGAGCCAACTTAATGTTTAATTCTTCACATGACCGTGGTCCCGCCTGGTCATGGGCATTGGTGAGCACACCTGTGGTTGAAGAGTTACCCCACGTGCAAGGGTCAGCGACTCGGTTCATCGTCTGGCATAGCCCAAAGAACACTGAGGGTATACAATGCAGAATAGTAGTCATAGGTATACCGCTGGACCGCCTGGCTCCCATTACTAACCCCCCCTACAAGCAGGTGTCCCCCCTCCAGCCACGAAACACAGATCAGAGCTGCAGCCATTGTATTTTTTTTTTACAATAGACTCCATTAGAAGTTAGGTAGACCCCATTTAAATTACTGTGTTTCGTTCTGGAGACCTCACTTACAAAAGATATTGATAAGATAGAACATGTCTAGAATGGGGCAACAAAATTGGTGAAACATCGGGAGAGACTGCAGTAACTTAAACTGAAACTAAGGCAAGGCATAGATAATTTAATTTTCTTTCCTTCTGCCATCAGCACAGTGTTGATGAGTGAATTAATCCCTCCCATAGCGCTATTGTGTTCTGCTAGCAGTTATCCTTGTCATCCGGCAGAACACAATGATTACTGCTAGAGGCTATAGCCACAGGCAGTATTCACATGCAGTATAATGCCCTGTACACACGGTCGGACATTGATCGGACATTCCGACAACAAAATCCATGGATTTTTTCCGACGGATGTTGGCTCAAACTTGTTTTACATACACAAGGTCGCACAAAGTTGTCGGAATTTCCGAACGCCAAGAACGTGGTGACGTACACCACGTACGACGAGGCTATAGAAGGGCAGTTCAGTACCAAGCGCGGCACCCTTTGGGCTCCTTTTGCTAATCTCGTGTTAGTAAAAGTTTGGTGAGAGACGATTCGTGCTTTTTCAGACTCGTGGTTTTCAGACCGTATTTCTGCTGTTAAGTTTGTGCTTGTGGGTTTGTATCCGGTCTTCAGTGCGTGCAGCGAGTTACCATTGACTTGTCATTGTGTTCTTGTCCGCTCGTTGCTGACTTTCAGGTCGCTCTTCACAAGCCTTGCTGTTCTTTAGTGCGTTCTGTTACTTCGTTCTGAGCAGCCGACTGTTTTCTAGCCATGTTGCATGTACTTACTTTGACACAAGCCCAGTTCATAAACAGGGCGAGGAGGAGTTCATGGACTAAGAATTGGTTGCTCCAGCGTGACCAATTCTGTCACATGACAATTCTGTCTTATGGATCTCCGTGAGATCCGTGAGAATAATCCTTATGATTTCAGGAACTTTCTCCGGATGACAGACCCCGTGTTTCACCATTTGTTGGCTTTGCTAGCCCCTTATATCAGCAGGCAGGATACCTGCATGAGGCAAGCCATCACTCCGGAGCAGAGGCTAGTCGCCACCCTGCGGTACTTGGCAACGGGGAGAAGCCTGCAGGACCTCAAGTTCTCAACAGGCATCTCCCCCCAGGCTCTGAGGATCATTATCCCAGAGACCTGTTCTGCCATCATCCAAGTCCTGCAGAAGGAGTATATTAAGGTAAGATTTATCCTTTTACATCACATTTTATTGTATTTAATGTTTGCTAATGTATTGTATTTCTTTCCTCATTCCCTAATTACCATGATTGTAATATGCTGTGAATGTCCCCTTTGTCCTCATGCATGCTGGATTTTTAAAATTTTTTTTTGTCCTTCATACATATTTACCTTCACTTACCTCCCCAGAATGCTCTCCTGGGCCTATATCCACCTCGTCTACTCAATTAACAATGTATTTTGTCAGCTCCATAGTAGTGCTTACCCTAAATACCCCCTAAAATGTGTAAAATTGTGATGTGTGCTTTAAATTCTGGCAGAGTGCCAGAGGTTTTTGTTTGGGGGGTCCCAAAATCATTTGGAATCCTCCCTCCCCCCAATTGCTAACTCAGCTGATGCCAATCCTCTATCTATCCTCAATCCTCTATCTGCTGACTTTGCCAAACCCATACACACTATACCCACCTCTTTTGTGGTCATATTTATGGATGAATTCTACAAAGCATGTAGTGCAAAGACCTGCCTGAATACTTTCAAATGGTAATGTTAAAAGTTTTTATATCCTATTATTATCTTGATTGGTAATAGCAGAATGTAAAAATGTGCTAAAGTGTGTACAGTGTGTATTTATATCTTTGTATTATGACACTTCTTACTTGTCCAGTGGGCTGCCAATAGTGTAAGTAAGGAGGGGCTGGCCAAAGTAATACACATTTTTTAGGCATTCATCTCTCAATAAAGTGGAGAGGGTTACCTGGCCAAAACATCTCCAACCCCCTTAAATTTTTTAAATGGCCCATGAGGGGAGGGGGGGATCTGATAGGTGGACCTTATACCTTTGTCTTTAAATACTCCCTAAAATAAATGTTATACTAATGTTGGCCAAGAATGTTGGTTTCCTTCCAACCCACAGGAATGGCAGACTGTGGCCTCCCACTTTGCCCAGCGGTGGGACTTTCCTAACTGCGTTGAGGCAATTGATGGGAAACACGTCCACATCATCCCACCACCCAACTCAGGGTCATACTATTACAACTACAAGGGGTTCAATAGTATTGTGATGTTGGCGGTGGTGTCGGCTACTTACGAGTTCCTGTATGTGGACGTGGGGAAGAATGGCCGGATGTCAGATGGTGGAGTCATCGCCCACACGGAGTTCTACAGGCATCTCCAGAATGGCAGCTTGGGCTTGACTCCTCCAGAAGACAACGCGGAAGGTCTCCCATTCGTCTTTGTTGCGGATGAAGCGTTTGCACTGGGGGACCAGCTTATGCGGCCATTCCCTATGAGGACCCTCACCCCGGACCAGAGGGTTTTTAATTACCGGCTGGCCAGAAGAGCGGTGGAGAACACGTTTGGAATAATGGCCAGCCGGTTCCGCCTATTTCTTACACCGATACACATGGCGGAATATAAACTCAATTACATCATCCTGGCTTGCTGTGTTCTCCACAACTTTTTACAGAGAAATTCTGTGAACTATGCTGGCTCAGTTGGACCTGAAGCCGGAATTCATATCAATGAACCAAACCTGACGGCGCTTGAAGCTGGCCGTCCTGGCTTGCCCCCCCAGAGTGCCCGTGAGGTCCGTCTAAGATACATGGAATACTTTGCGGGTAGGGGGGCCATCGATATGACAGACAATGTCTGAGACATTTTTTAAATAAAAATAGATTTTAAACTGAACAAATATTTGCTTATATTTACTGCTTGGCTTTCTTTTAGCTGACCATGACTGAAATTTGGGGTGTCATTTACTAAAGGAAAATACACTTTGCACTACAAGTGCACTTGAGACTGCACTGAAACTGCACTTGTAGTGCAAAGTGGATTTGCCTTTAGTAAATAACCCCCATTGTCACTGAAAACACCAACTTTACAACAAAAAATGCTTTTGAGTATTGAAAGAAGAAGCCACACATTGTTGATTCTCAATCTTTTTAATCCAAGCACAATCTCATGTGCATTTATAAAAGGTTTTTAAAACAAACCAACATATTTGTTGTATAACAATTTTTTAGGTCACATTAAAAAGTAGAAATTGCCTTTTAAGGTAAAACAGGCGTGTTTAAAAGCAAAAAGAAATACACAACTCTGGAACTTACAAAGTTCAGCTTTTATAGAATGTGAAGGCAATATCAGACATGAGTATTTATAAACTGTGTTTGATATTGCGTTCAGCAGATGGGGTGAAGTCACCCCTGGAAAAGCCAAATTTTGAAGATGCACACAAATTGCTGAATGTCAACATGTGCTAGCTGCCATCATGGGGGATCAAGGGACGTGTTTTGTGGGTGCAACCCCTTCCTCTCAGCTACTTTATTATTGAGGAAGGGGTTGCACCCACAAAACGCATTGATCTCCCGTGATGGCAGATAGCACATGTTGACACACTGTGTACATCTATAAAATTTGGCTTTTCTATAATATGTCACAACATTTTCTAAAAATTGTCAGAAAAACAAAAACACAAAGCACAAATAAGTTAGGGATTTCTAGGGGTTTTAAATTCTCCCTAAAACATCAATGATGTTCTTCATTTTGTTTTGAACATCATTGATGTTTTGCTTGATGTTTTCCAAGTCCCTATTACACCCCATGATCTCCCCGATCAGGATCTGGGCACTTTCACTGGTGAAATGACCTTCTTCCACAACATCATGATCACCTAAAAATATATAAAAAAACAAAACACACCATGTATTATAAATATGCAGGCATCCAGCTCTTACCTGAGCCTGTGGTCACAGGCACTCACCTGTTGTGGTGACAATTTCCGCCACATCTCCCTCCTCCTCCTCCTCTGGTTGAGTTTGGGGGATTTCCACTTCTTCATGAGGTGGGGGGTCTGTTGTTTCCTCTGATGAGTGGTGTTCTCCGAGTCTTTTCGCCCCTATGTAAAAAAAAAAAAAGGTATACTTAGCACACAGATATTTGATGGCAGAAATAGGAATATGAAACATTGCTTGGAAGTGGGGTACAATTGTCTCTTTTGGCAGAGTTCCAAGATGAAGAAATATTTTTGTCCTTTGTCAAGCTTGAATACTTACCTGTTTTGTGCAAGCTTCACAGATGGAGTCACCCCTATAGTATCCACTGGAGCACCTGTGTGGTCCCCCTAAGAAAAAGGGTGTTCTGGTGTCCCATACTAGTGCTCCAGCGTCCAGATGTGTAAACAGCTGCTGAGTGTCCTCTCCTTACACAGAATCTAGTTTGCATTTCATTCTAGTTACAAACCCATCTAGACAACAAACTTATTTTAAGAGAAGTAGGCCAGAAAAAAGTATTGAAATGCATCTGGACAAAACATGGTGCTTTATTGGCCGTACGAACAATGTTTCCTACGAACGAATAATGTGTCCATGAACATGAAAGCTGCCATTTTAAACTGTAGAACAGTAAAGAAAAGCACATGGAGCTGCACGAACTTTCTAAAAATAACGAATAGGAACACAGGACAACTACTTACATTTTTGCAGCACTCTCCTGATCCTTCTATACTGATCACGCTCCCTGATTTTGAGGTCCGACCACCGCTTCCTCAGTTGATCCTTGGATCACCGTACCCCAAAATTACGGTGCAGACTCTTCACAACTTTCGCCATGATCTTGCCCTTTCTGACATTGGGGTTGGGGTAAGGTCCATACTTCCCATCATAGTCGGCCCTCTTCAGTATGTCGACCATCTCCACCATCTCCACAAAGGCCATATTTGATGCCTTAAATCGTCTCCTCCGGGATCGTGATGTTTCTGGCTCCGGGCTTTCCTCCTCCTCCTCGTTGCTGTAATTAGCACGCACCTGCTCTGTCTCCGCCATGTGCTCTTCCCCACTGCACTGAACAAGAAGGGGCGGGGAATAGACTAGAAAGAACGTCAGGGGCGGGCGGAGTTTCACGCATGCACAGTGTATATAAAGCGTAACACGCGTGCTTCGTAAGTACGATCTGTGAGCGGAGGAAGGAGTATAGGAAGCGCTGATTGTGATAAGGAAGGTGACATTTAAACTTGGGCCTATACTGCTTATTAGAGATTGAGGCCTATATTGGGACAAGATTAGGAGACTTTAGCCTGACATTAGAGTTTGTCTTGTGTTGTGTATTGCAGATAAAATGGGTGGCTTCAATGACCACAACTTCCTCCCCCTGTTCATAGACAAATACAGGAAGCTGCCCTGTCTGTGGCAGGTGAAACACCCACAATATAATCATAAACAAAAGAGGCAGGCAGTGCTGGAGAAACTGCTGGAGTTGGTGAAGCCTGTGGTCCCCACAGCAACCATCCCCTATTTAAAAGCCAAAATTGGTGGCCTGAGGAGCACTTATCTTAGGGAGTGCAAGAAGGTCCAGGATTCCCATAGATCCAGAGCTGCAGCAGATGAGGTTTATGTCCCCAGGCTGTGGTACTATGAGAGTGAAGTCAGGTAATCCCTCTCAACCCTTTCTTCCACTCTTCCTTCCACCCTATCTTCCAACCCATATGAGGCTTCCAATGTCCAACCTGGGACTTCCAGCCAGGAAGAAGTGGAGGAGCCCAGCTTGAGCCAGGTATAGCATTGTTATACAGATGTCTGGTCAATAAATAAATGATGTTTACTAGATGTTATTATTGATCACGAATTGCTGATTTAATAAAGTGTTTTACATATCAATAGACAGTAGTGGGCAAAAATAATTGGGACAAGAATGAAAAATGCTGGGCTCAGAATGATAATCTTTTATAATTCTTAACATTCAATTTGCAACAATCATGAGATGAAAATTGTTAGTGATTGATGAAGAAAAAACTAAAACTATGTCCCTTTTTCATACACAGGAAGACCTCAGCCAGGAGGAGGCTGTGAAATGTGGCACACAGGAGGAGGCGGGGGTTAGTGGCAGCCAGGAGGAGGCGGGGGGTAAGTGTCAGCCAGGAGGTGCCCGGGCCCAGTAGGAGCCTCACAGAATCCCAGGTTCCTCCTCTCCGCCTTCCAAACAAAAGACCCTGGAAGGGGAGTAACATGGAGGATTCAGCACTCAGGCTGATTCAGGAGGCTTCTGCGTCCCTCAGAACCACCCCCACTCATGAAGAGGCCTTTGCCTGCATGGCTGCCATCAAACTCCAGGACATGCAGGAGGGTCGACACCTGATGTGTGAGGACATCCTTTATAAAACATTAACTAAGGGGGTGAGGGGCGAAATCACACCCAATACCCACCTGTGTGAGTTGCATCATCCTCCTCCTACCACAACTCCACCACCACAGACACAGCGTGGAAGGAAGAGTGGAAGGAAGACAAGAAAGTGATGACCTGGGTTCAATCTGGTCTGACAAAAGATGCAGGCTCTCGTATGACCATAGCCTGGGGACATACATGTCATCTGCTGCTGTTCATGATCTCTTGGACTTCTGGACCAGATTGTACTCCCTTATATATGGGCTCCTCAGGCCACCAATTTTGCAGTAAAATAATTGATGTGTGCCCTGGGGGCCAAAGGCTTTGCCAATTTCTGCTGTTTCTCCAGCGTTGCCTCCCTCTTTCTTTGGTTAATACATTTTTGGTTTGTTTTGTTATACTCGCCTATGTGTGTTTTCCTTCAAAAGGGACAGTTTGTTTGTAAGGAGGCAGGTACATTTAAAAAATACAATGAGAAATTAACAAGAGACACCAACACCAAGCAACCTCCTTGAGAGTAAATAATACAAGATAATAATGGTGTTGTGGTAACTTGACACGCAAAACACACCCAAAACTATTCTGGAGTTAAAAAATAAAAAATATTTTTTTTTCTCTCATGGTGTCTAAACCCATACCTGTATCTCTGGGTAGTTATAGGTCCATTTGCTCATTTTTATATTCTCTTTCCCAGTTCCCTATTCCACTCCCCATCCCTTTACTCATAATTTTCTCACGTATATATCCCTACTACACCCTAATATAAATTATAATAATACACTCCAGAGTACTGATCTCATTTACCTCCCAGTATGATCAATTGGAGATTTTGTCCTAACATTTATTTATAGCCGAGCTGGCTACGTCCCTATACATCTTGATGATGTTCCCTTCATAGGGCTTTTCCTCTTTCCACGGCAGTTTCGTGTGTTCCAATGTGCCTCCCTCGATCGCCCACCAATATTATGTGGACGATTGAAGTCGGCCTTTTTTCCCCTGATGGGGAGATTTCTCCCTCATCACGGGTAATTCTTGATATCTATCATAAGCCACTGTTTACAGTATTATATCTTACTACTCATGCTACATGTTTCTTTCTCTCTACAGTTTATCCTTGGTCCAACTTTACCTTTTCCTTTTTCTCGTTCAATTGGATTGATCCATTCAGCCAGGAACTCGTGAATAATGGTAAGAATCATCACTTTTATCATCTACCATGGCACCCTTAAACATTCTTTCCCTGAATGTACAGGGAATTAATGTACCGCAAAAACGCACTAAAGCGTTTCGTTTCTTTCAAGCACAAAAAGCTCATATAGTTTGCTTACAGGAAACTCACTTTACAGTGGACTCCACACCCAAATACATGAGCTCCTCTTATCCACAAATTTACACGGCCTCAGCTACCACTAAGAAACGTGGAACCCTTATAGCTTTTCACCGCTCTATCCCGTTTATCCTCAAATCAGAAATCAAAGATCCCGAAGGGAGATATATTATTCTCACGGGACATATTTTGGATACAGCAGTTACAGTTGTGTCCTATTACGCCCCAAACAAACAGCCTACATCCTTTATGTCTCACCTTCTTCAAGTGGTATCCACGCACAAGATGGGTACAATTATTGTGTGTGGAGATTCAAACCAGGTCCTCCTCCCATTTCTAGATAAATCACCATACTCTCCACAGAGAAGCCCAACCAAGCAATCTTTTCCACAACTTCTCTCGAGATATAACTTAATCGACTCATGGAGGGAAAATAACCCAGCAAAAAGGAAATTTACTTACTACTCACACCCTCATAAAACCTTCTCTCGAATAGACCTTATACTCCTAACTGTTGGTATGTTACCAGAGATTCTCTCATCAAATATTATACCAATCCCTTGATCAGACCATAATGCAGTATATACTACTATACCCTGTTTCCCCTAAAATAAGACCTAGCGTGATTGTCGGTAAAGGCTGCAATATAAGCCCTACCCTCCAAATAAGCCCTACCCTGTTTCCCCGAAAATAAGCCCTACCCTGAAAATAAGACCTACAAGGACTTTAACTAGGGCTTATTTGGGGGGTAGGGCTTATATTGAAGCCATCGCCAACAATCATGCTAGGTCTTATTTTAGGGGAAACAGGGTAGCATCTACTATTCCTAAATCACACGACTCATCATGGTACCTCCCCGATATCTTGCTAAAAAACTCATCTCATCGCCTCATATTTGACCAAGCCTTAAAAGCATATCTTATGCACAATACCTCTCCTGAAATTTCTACACTGACCCTCTGGGAAGCACATAAGCCAGTACTACGAGGAATATTCCAACGCCAATCTGCAATGTTTAAACGGGGGCGGAAAATTCTTGAACGCAAACTGGACTTAGACTATAACACTGCCTTTGTAAATTTCCAAAATAATCCTTCTTCGACCACAAAAACTAGATTAGAAAAGGCTCGTTTAGAATATGATCTCTTTCTCACAGAAAATGCAGATAAATCCCTGCGACATTCTAGACACGCATTCTTTATGAAATCTAACAAACCGGACACTATGTTGGCACGTGCTATTAATTCTAGGCATAAACAATCTAATCCTATCCGACTTCAATTGTCGAAGAATAATTATACCTGCAATCCGGTTAAAATAGTCCACAAATTTAGATCTCATTTAGCTTCCCTATATTCGGAAAAGAATTTAATTCTTCTGAAGCTGATACCTTACTCTCAATTAAAGCTTCCTGAACTAACTCAGACCCAAAATTCTCTTCTTGAAGAACCCATTTCAGTGGAAGAGGTAGTGAAAACAATTGAAGAACTAAAGCAAAACAAAAGACCAGGCCCCGATGGTTTCTCAGCCATATATTACCATACTTTTGTAGAGATCCTTTCTCCACTCCTAACCAAAGCTTTCAATACAATATTAGAAGGATACTCATTTAGACAAGAATCACTAATGGCAATTATATGCATGATCCCAAAACCAAATTCTGATAGCACATCCTGCTCGAATTTCCGCCCCATTTCACTTTTAAACCTTGACATAAAAATTCTAGCGAAAATCTTGGCATCCGGCCTCAACAAAATCATAGGTAACCTTATCCATCGTGACCAAGTAGGCTTTATGCCTACTCGCCAAGCTGGTGATAATGTGCGTCGAGCAGTACTCTTGGCACACATTGCCAAAACTCGCCGCATTCCCTCTTGTTTCCTTTCCCGGATATTAGGAAAGCTTTTGATTCGGTTTCTTGGCCTTATTTGTATCACACTCTCCAGAAATGGATAACAGCACTTTATGACAGACCTCAAGCATATGTAAAATATGCAGGTTATAAATCTGACTCTTTCAAAATAGAAAAAGGCACACGTCAGGGTTGTCGACTTTCCCCACTTTTATTTGCCCTTTTAATAGAACCCCTAGCACAATACATTAGACTAGACCCAAAATAACCGGAATAGAACTAGGAGGCTTCCATCACAATCTCTGCTTGTTTGCGGATGATATCTTATTATTTTTATCATCTCCCCAAGTCTCTGGTTCCAATCTATTACCTATCCTTAATAGGTTTGCCAATATATCCGGATTAACAATTAACCCCAAAAAATGTTTAGCACTGAATATATCCCTACCTGACAGAGAAAAAGATACGGTTAAATCAGCACTTCCATTTACCTGGGCAGAAAAAACAATCCCATATCTTGGTATTCATCTAACAGCTTCCATCTCAAATCTTTTTTCAGCCAATTACCCATCTACTCTGAGAAAAGTGACTAATTTAATGAAACAATGGTCCCACCTTCCATTATCTTGGCTAGATTAATACTATTAAAATGTCAATTTTACCTAAGTTACTTTATCTGTTCAGAGTCCTGCCGATCCCGATCCCAGCATACTTTACTCGATTAATTCAGAAAAGAGCAACGACATTTGTATGGGGATCTTCCAAACCTCGCATCCCATCCCAAACATTATATCTTCCTAAGCCTTCTGGAGGCTTGGGTTTTCCCAATTTTGCGTTGTATTATAAAGCTGCCAATATCGCAAGCTTACCAAAGTACCATGCAACACAGGAAACCCCCTTATGGGTATCAATAGAAGCGACTGAATGTGATCCCTTATCTGTCTCAAATCTTCTATGGCTTCATCCTAAAGATCGCACTGGTCTACGTAACCCCATTACTAAACACTTTATATCCCTTTGGGACAGGCTTAAAACTAAACACCAATTACTATCCCCAAACAATCCTCTCCTCTCTTTCCTTAAAAATCCGGCTATTTACTCAGCATGGGTTTCCCCCAAGTCATTCAAAGTCTGGGATTCCCTAAATGTTTCGAGATTACATAAATTTGTTACGTCCTCCAACATTATTCCTTTTCAAAATTTGCGAGAGATCTTTGGGTTACCCCCCTCGGAAATATTCCGGTACCTTCAAATTAAAAATTTCTTCACTCCCTACACAAATATAGACACACCACTTGATCAAGTCACAAATTTTGAAGCCACATGTAAAAAGGATCCACATGCCAAGAGACTAATCTCTTCTCTTTACTCTCAGTTATTAGTTACACCCAACTCGGACAAACCTTCCTATGCTCAGAAATGGGAGGAGGACCTTGGGCGCACAATAACCACTACAGAGTGGTCAGATATCTGGTTGGCTACCAAAACATCCTCCCCTAACATGTTAGCGGTTGAAACCAACTATAAAGTCTTGACCCGGTGGTACCTCGTACCTTCCAGAGTTGCTAAATACTCTCCATCCTTCTCAGCCCTTTGCTTTCACGGCTGTTCGGACCTGGGCACACAAATGCACATCTGGTGGGCCTGTCCTATAGCTCAAACCTTCTGGAAGGAAATATTTTTAATTTCTTCCAAATTATTCAAAATATCAATGCAACCAGATCCTACTACGGCATTACTTAATCTTAAACCTGTATGCTTGACGCATATGCAGTTCAAGCTTTTTGTCCAGCTCCTCACAGCTGCTAAGCAAACTCTTGCGAAAGCATGGAAATCCCCTTCTTTAGCGATAGCTGAGTCAAAACATAGAATGAATAACTTTATGATCCACTCTAAAATGGCTGCCATAGAACACAATCAAATTCCAAAATTTGAAAAAATAGGCACCCATGGGTTCATTCTTTCGCATCATCATCCTTTGATAATTCAGTCCTCCTGCCATGGTAGTTGATTATATTTGATGGAACTCAAACCTTACTAAACCCCACACTGGCTCTCGGATCAATCCAGTAAATTTCTTCTCTCCACTCTTCTCCTCTTCTTCCTTTTCTTTCTCTATTCCCTTTCCTTCCTCTCCTATCCCCCTCATTAATTCTTGAAGCTCATTGTTACTATGTTGTATCATATTCACATTATTTTGGAAACTAACATTGTAGGAATAGATAGATACCTTTTGATAAAATGTATCAGTTTGAAAATCTCTATTCCGAACATCCTTATTTATTTATCATATTTCATTATGCGTTTTATATTCTTACCTACTTCTGTAATTATTGAGCTTCATTCCTTATGTTAACATGTATTCATAAACATGTATGTTAAGCTTATTACTATGAACTTAATAAAAATCTTTTGACAAGGAAAAAATAAAAAATAACACAAGATCAGGATTTAAAAAAATCCGACCGTGTGTACAGGGCATAAAAAATCCAACAGAATGGTTGTACCTAAGTCAATCAATGAGACCCTTATCTCAAAAGGAAAAAAACTGCTGTAACTGCCTATAAAGTGTTAGCTGGAGATAGGCTTAATTTTGTTAACGTATCTAAATCTACCAGACTCCCCTCCTCCCACACTGACAATACTGCTGTCCACAGGTGTCCCCTGTGCTCCTTCATCCAAAATGGAGGCACCATAATACAGGAGGTGTATTACTGGCCAGATCACTAGAAAAAAGCCTTAAAATAGAATGCAGCCACCACATGTAATGATTAGTAAACTGCAATATATTACATTTTTGGTTTTGGGTTCAATATTGTTTTAAATCTTACCTCAACAGCATGAGTAGGACAGTAAATGCAGTGAGACACCAAGGCTAGGTTCACAAATGGGTAAAAAACAAGTAAAAATTTGCGCTGAACTATAAAAAGCTAGCGGCCAGCAAAGTTCATAGATAACAAACAAAAAGTCACAAGCATAAAAATTATTGCGGCGCTGAAAAGTTCAAATTGAAGAGTGGGAGGAATCCAATCACCAAATATATTGTGCAGATGTAGAAAGAGTCACTCGTCACCACGTAGTAATGTAGTCTGCTTACCAGAAGGTGTTAAGGATTAGGCATAGATGATAAATTCTCAATAGCATCCAGCAAATCCAGCGCACTGGAACCCCTCATCAGACCACACCGTCCGTGGGATTTCCTTCACATATAAACATCTCCTAATAGTCACTTCAGAATTAGGCATTCAGGCATGTAGTCATCATATATCCGAGAAAAGAAAATGAAGGACCCATATTGAAGCCCGTAATGATAGATAAAAAACTTTTATTGTAGTAACTTACAGTTGAAGCTTAAAACAGCATGCATCAATGATAGGAACAAACGGCTGCAGCAATCAGCGTACGGATGTCAAATGGGTGTCTTCATTGTCATGTCTTTTTCGTGTATTTTTTAATGCAATTTTTGTGCGCTCCAATTAAAGTCTAGGGGGCCAAACCACACCTTGTTACACCAAAAAAAGTACATGTACTTTTTCTCAGGATGCACAGAAAGAAGTGCAGAGATCTGAACAAACTCCATAGTAAATAATGGTAATCGTCTTGTGTTTTGCTGCACATCGCCTAACACATATAAAACTGCACAATTGTACGCAGAGACATAGAACTCCTTCTAGCTCCTAATGAATACATCTCTTTATATAATATAATATCAAAAATAATGAAGAGCAAGCTTTTAAACATATGACGTGTATGGCAAACACTGCACTAATAAGTTGTGCACGCATACATCAAACTTTTCTTTTAAGAATTCACTGGTACTCGAAAAAGTTGTGGTTTGCTATTTTTTTTTTTTTTTATTTCTGAAAATCATTTCCAGGGACAGAACAATACCAGACCCAGCTCCTCATAATCAAGGTATGTGGCTGGAATTAAGGACAATCAAAACCATGATTAAGGAATGGCCTGGCAGTGGACGTTTCTGTAAATAAGCACTTGTTCGCTAATGAATACAGAAAAACAATGAAAAACACATTTTTACACATTTTGGCTTGTTCACCGATGCAGGGCAAAGAGCAATGAAAATAAGTAGATTAACACATTTCAGTTGTCAGCCTAGTGAGAGATTTCTTGGTGTCGTGGGGTTGCTGCACTTCCCACATTGCTTTTTGCCTTCTTTCAGAGTTGGTCTGTTACTTAAAGTGGAACTTTGTCCAGCAAAAAAAAAAATGCATAGAAACAAATCAGCTTCCAGGTTTTATTGTCAAAGCCTAATTGAACAAGCTAAAGTTAGAAGCTGATGACTACCATACACAACTGCACCAGATTCTGCGTGCTCCAGTTTTAGCTAATGTCCCCCTATATGTCCGCTACAGTAAAAATCCCCTTACCTGAATGTTCATAGACTTGTTTAAAATGTACACTTTAGAGTACATTGTCAGCATGTCTTTACCAGAGTTAAAGGGGTTGTAAACCCTCATGGTTTTTCTATGCATTAAGGTGAAAAACCTTCTGTAGTGCTGCAGCCCCCCCGTTTTACTTACCTGAACGCTGTCATCCTCCAGCCGAGAACGAGCACACCAGCTCTAGCTAGTGTCTCGTGTCCTGATTGGATAGATTGATAGCAGCACAGTCATTGGTTCCTGCTGCTGTCAATCAAATCCAATGACTTGGCGCAGGGGGCGGGGCCGAGTCCTGCATTCTGTGTGAATGGACGCAGATGTAGGACTCGGGAACGCGTCTGCATGGGTGTCCACCTTAGGAGAGCCTTCTCCAATGTGGACACTTGATGCGGGGAGGAGCCACCGGAGCCGCTGAGGGACCCCAGAACAGGAGGACCGGGCCACTTTGTGTAATACGAACTGCACGGTGGAGGTAACTATGACATGTTTGTTTTTTTTTGTTTTTTTTTTTTTAAACAAAGGTTTACAACCCCTTTAATTCATCTCCAGCCAGCTGATCAAGTAGGATGGCTAAAGATACTGAGCCTAGAAGGCTAGGTGAAGCTGTTAGCATCCGTGAGGGAGCTTGCAGTTGTTGCATTGCTGAAGCAGAGGTGATCATCACTGACTTTATTTATGGTTTAAGGGCTGGTTCACACTGGAACATGGTGCGAAAAAAGGCATATTCCATGTGTATTTCAAATGATTGGTCTGTCAAACCTGGAACGTGCAGGTTTTAGTTTATTTAGCAAAAAATCCAGTGGTGATTAAATACCACCAAAACAAAGCTCTATTTGTGTGAAAAAAGTGATAAAAATGTCATATGGCCGTGCAATTGTTATTCAAATTGAGACGGCACTGAAAGCTAAAAGTTGGCCTGGGCAGGAAGGGGGTGAAAGTGTCCGATATTGAAGTGTTTAAAATAATAAATTCTATTCAAGTATGTGTTCTTAACTCAAAAAAGTACTTTCTATTGTTCTCAGCTTCCTCTAAATCTCCAAATTCCCTTTCCTGACAGGCTCCAAGGCAGCATACGTGTGGGTAGGCTCCGCCTCCATAACTACCCAATAGGACCCCTCTCCCATAAATCTTTGCTCTAGGCTGCTATCCATGTTTTTTGTCCTCCTCCGTAGGACCAGGTGTTGGTTCTCCTACCTGAAGATAAACCTCCCTACGATCGAATCAGCCGAGTGCCATAAAATTCCTCCGATAGGCCCTGACTGTTAAGCAGGGTATGGAGTGTATAGCAGAGTAGCGCTGAAGATTGGATCGGTTCATCTATGTTTGCCTAATGTTTCAGGCGACCATTATCTGCTGCCAAGTCCGGTGTGTGTGTGTATGGATGGCGGTTCCTCGGCCCAGGTGATCGTAGGTGGAGGGGTAAGTTTTTATTCATTTGCATATGGCAGCAGTGTTTATGTGTTGTTTTACCTCTGTGTGTTCTCCTGCTTCACTGGTGACCTAATCGGCGCTGACGCTCCCTGCGTTCCAGCAGCCGCTCTCTCTATTACTTCCGGGTACCGGTGTGCGCTCTGCGCATGCGCAGACCCGATACGAAGTCGAGGCTTGGTTCGTGCATGCATCGGCGATGACGTCACGGGCACCACTTTTAAAAGCTGTGGAAAGCTTACAGAGCCCCGGGAATGATTGTGGGGGATACGGCGACTTCCCGGGGCAACTATCTTGCCGGTTCAAGGTAAGACAATCTCTATTGTCTGGGGGTTGAGGTCTGTTGTCAGCCAGCTGATGTGTGAATCTGTTTCTGCAGTTTCCTATTGTATTGGCACCATTGGCTCCTCACTGCCCCCTAGTGGCCAGCCCGCTTGTAGCAGGTATGTTTGCAGTTATGCTTTTCTACCTGTACAAGGATTGAGAGTAGGATTTTAGGACACTAGCTGATTTCTTTCTCTGTCTTTTCTGTGTTTCTTTCCTCACAGCCCTCCTAGGTCTGATCCACACCGTAGTTCCCATAAAGGAAGTGGATCATCAAAATCACACCACCGGCAATCTTCCTCCAGGTCTAGCCATTATAGGTCTCCTTTCAGATCTGAACAGCGCAATAAAGATCCTTCTCACCGCTCTTCATCTCGCTCTAGAGAGAGATCAGGAAAATCATGCTGGGGGTGCAGGATGCCTGTTCCAGCAGACAAATCTCTCTGTGATCACTGCTTCTCTAAAGCTGCAGATGAGAGGGATGGTGCAGACCAGCATTTAGAATCTATGGTGAGACGGGTTGTGAAGGAATCTCTACAGGAAAGAGAGGCTCAACAGCCCCGTGATTCCCCATTAGACCCATTATGCCCTCCAGTGGGAGAAGGTTCTGTGCATGAGACATGGGAGTCTTCCCAGCCTAGTCATCCTTCTGCTCCTGTTTCAGACAGTGAATCAGATCTGGAAGATCCTGGCGTGGGGTTTGAGTATGCTCTAGTCCCTTCTTTGGTGAAGGCAGTAAAAGAAGCCCTGAAGTGGGAAGATCTGGTTACTTCCCCCCCAAAACAGAGAAAGTTTTTCAAGCAGCTCAATAAGAAGCGTCAGTATTTTCCTTTTCTCTCTGAGCTGGGCGATGTCATTTCTGAGGAATGGAGCAAGATGGACAAGAAAAGTTCCATGCAGTCAAAGGTCTTGAAACTATATCCTTTTAAGGAAGAGGAAGTAAAGCACCTTGAATCAGCTCCATTAGTGGATGCAGCACTGATGAGACTAGCAAGATATGTAACGCTTCCCTTAGAAGACACTGTATCTTTTAAAGATCCTTTGGAAAGACGAATTGATTCAGATTTAAAAAGGGTCTACCTGACGTCAGGAATGGCATGTAAGCCAGTACTTGCGATAGCTGCAGTCTCCAAAGCTTTGGAATCTTGGTCTGATAATGGATGAGTTCTTAAGAGGTATCTCTACTGAAACAGCGAAGGATTCTCCTATCCAGGAGATCAGGCTGGCATCAGCCTTTCTTGGGGAGGCATCTATTGATGTCATCCGCCTGATGTCCCGGGTTATGTTGACGGCTGTTTCAGCACGTCGTGCCTTATGGCTCCGTCCGTGGTTGGCGGATCCAGCTTCCAAGCAAGCTTGGTGCCGAATTCCGTTTGAAGGTTCTTCAATGTTCGGCAACAAGCTTGATAGTGCCATAACCCGGGCCACAGGTGGGAAGTCTGGTTTCCTCCCTCAAGACAGACGTCTACAAAATCAGAAACGTAGTTTTCCTAGAAGACAAAACTCTGATCGCGCTAGGGAAGCGCGCAGCTACAGACCTGGTCGGGAGTTTTCAAGGTCCTGGAAATCCAGGCAGTCCTCTTTTAATAAACCCGCTAAAGGTGGTTCTGCCGGCAACCAGGACTCCACTAAGTCCTTTTGAGATTGGGCCCGCTCAGGCATGCCAGGTGGGGGCTCGTCTTCGCCACTTCGGGCATGTCTGGGCGGCCTCAATCCGGGATTACTGGACCCTCAAGACGGTCTCCTCTGGTCACAAGTGGGTCTTCAACAATACCCCAAGACTCAGATTTGTTCCCACATCTCTTCCAGGTGCAGAAGAGAAAAAGCAGGTCCTGTTAACCTACGTGAATTGTTTACTGGATCAAGGCGCAGCCGTCCCTGTTCCAGAAAACGAACGAGGCAAAGGCATGTATTCTCCTCTGTTCATGATACAGAAGAAAAACGATACATGGAGGCCAGTAATAGATTTAACACATCTTAATTCCTTTATCCGAAAGGAAAAGTTCAAAGTGGAATCTTTATTTATGATTCAACAATCGGTACATCTGGGGGATTGGATGATTTCAATCGATCTAAAAGATGCATACTTTCACGTGCCAGTGGCAACAGATTTCCAAAAATTACTCCGCTTTGCGGTAGGCAATCAGCATCTGCAGTTCACATGTCTACTCTTCAGCCTAACAACGTCACCTCGGGTCTTCTCCAAGGTCCTTTTGTCTGTTGTGGCTCTACTTCGCATCAAGGGGGTTAGTCTCCACCACTATTTAGACGACCTACTTCTCCTAGCTCAGAACAAAGATCAACTTTTAGAGCACAAGAACGTAGTCATCTCCATCCTGCAGGAATTCGGGTGGCTTCTGAATCTAGAAAAGAGCCATCTAGAGCCAACCCAATCTCTGGTGTTTCTAGGGGCTCACTTCAACACATTGGAAGGCACCATCTCCCTTTCAGAGGAGATTGGAGTGATTCGAGACAGAATACACGCAGCCCTTGCATCATCTCACCTATCCGCTCTCCAATGCCTGAAAGTAATTGGCACGATGACAGCCACCATTCCTATGGTGAAGTGGGCCCAATAGCATACATGACCCTTCCAAAAAGGGTTCCTTCAACAATGGGATTCTTCCAGCCAAGTCCAGCGCATACACCTTACTCCAACCATGAGAACGTCTCTACATTGGTGGCTTCAAGGGAAGAATCTGCGCAATCACCATATAATCATTCCCATCTCATGGGTCACATTAACATCGGATGCCAGCAATCGGGGTTGGGGCGCTCACTGCCTTTCAGAAGTGGCTCAAGGCCGATGGATTGTCCCTGCTCGAGGGATTGTCTCCAACATTCTGGAGCTGAGAGTCGCCTTTCAGGCACTCCTGTCATTTCGCCATCTAATAGAAGGGTCATCAGTAATGCTAAGGTTGGACAATACAAGCGCGGTGGCTTACATAAAGAAGCAAGGTGGAACTCGCAGCTGGTCTCTGTTACAGGAAGTGGAGCCAATAATGAACTGGGCTCAGAAGTATTTGTCCAACATCTAGGCAGTTTACATTCCGGGGATTCAGAATGTACAGGCGGACTTCCTTTCACGGGTTCAAATGGACAACAACGAGTGGTCTCTCCACAGAGAGGTGTTCGAGTGGCTTCTGACCCTGGGAGTACTTCCAGAGGTCGATCTGTTTGCTTCCCCATGCAATCACAAAATGCCCAGATATTATTCAAGGTTCAGAGACCCTCAGGCATATGGAATAGATGCTCTCTCAGATCAATGGAAGTTTCAGAAGGCTTATGCCTTCCCTCCGGTACCGGTGATTCTTCCATTTCTCTGGAGGCTCAGAACAGAGAAGGTGGAGATCATTGCAGTGATTCCTTTCTGGCCCAACAGGCAGTGGTTTCCTCTGTTATCGCTCCTGAGTTATCAAGACCCAGTTCCCCTTCCTCTCAGGCCGGATCTACTGTCTCAAGGCACGACGTTACACCCATGCCCATCTTGCCTACACCTCAGGGTGTGGTTCTCGAGAGGGAAAGGCTTGAATCTCTAGGTTGTCCTGAAGAAGCTATTCTAACTCTTCTTAGTGCCCGGAGGGGAAGTACTAATAGGGTATACGAACGTATATGGTCTAAATTCACTGATCATATGTCTTCCAGGTCAAATTCGTGTAACTCTCCAGCAGTACAGGACATTCTAAGTTTTCTCCAATCAGGGCTGGACCTTTCCTTAGCAGTCAGCTTGCTAAGAGTTCAAGTTTCAGCTATCTCGGCCTTCACAGGAGTACCTTGGACAAATCACACATTAGTTTGTCAATTCTTTAAGGGAGCTATCAGGCTTAAACCTCAAAGAAGACCTAGGTTTCCCAAATGGGACCTCCTTATTGTCTTGGATTTTCTCTCCAATCTCGGATCAGATTCTGACAAACCTCTTTCCATGAGAGACCTCACGCTCAAGACCACCTTCTTAGTAGCTGTGACGTCGGCTAAAAGAGTGTCAGAGATTAGAAATCTAGGCTCAGAAGGACCTTTCCTGACCTTCTTTCCAGACAGGGTAGTGTTGATTCCCATGCTTGGGTCAAACCCTAAAGTGACCTCAGTCTTTCATGAAAACCAAGAGATTGTACTTCCTACTTTCAGGACAACGGATAATCAGGATGTTCATCCTCTTGACGTAGGCCACACTCTAAAACAATATCTGGAGGTCACTGCTCCATTCAGAAAAACAGAATTTCTTTTTGTTCTTCTCCATGGTAAAAACAAGGGAATGTGAGCTTCGGTCAGATCAATTTCTTCTTGGATTGTGCAGACCATTCAGAGGGCATACAAGGCAAAGGGCTTGGCTCCTCCAGAGGCAGTGACAGCTCATTCGACCAGGAGTATCTCGACCTCGTGGGCAGCTTCTCGGCATGTCGCGCCTGAAATCATTTGTAAAGCGGCTTCCTGGTCTTCTATTAACACATTTGTTTCTCACTATTGTGTTGAACCTGCTGCTCTGTCATCCATTAATTTTGGTTTACAAGTATTGTCGGTTGAAAGTGGGGAGTAAACTGCAGCACATTGCTTAGTAAAAACAACAAACCGTACACAAAGTAAACATTGTTAGGCACACATTTAACCACTTGATCGCCCTAGATGTTAACCCCTTCCCAGCCAGTGTCATTAGTACAATGACAGTGCGTATTATTAGCACTGATTACTGTGTTAGTGTCGCTGGTGAGGTCAGTGGCAGCTAATTAGTCCCCCCCAGCATCAGTTAGTGTCAGATTGTTCGCCGCTCTACCGCAGTCATTATAAGTTGCTGATCATCGCCATTAGTAGTATAAAAAAAAATTACAAATTCCAATATACTGTATATGTTACAGTTTGTAGACGCAATAACTTTCACTCAAATCAATCAATATACACCTATTGGGAAGTTTTTTTTTTACCAAAGACATGTAACAGAATATATTTTGGCCAAAATGTATGAAGAAATTTGATTTTTTAATTTTTTTTATTGGATATGTTCATAGCAGAAAGTAAAAAAAAATATTTATTTTTTTTTCATTTTCTGGGGTTTTTAATTTTCTGGGTTTTTTTTAGTTTATATCGCATAAAGTAAAAAAAAACAGGCGGTGTTCAAATACTATCAAAAGAAAACTCTATTTGTGTGAAAAAAAAAAAAAACAATATAAATTTCATTTGGGTACAGCAATGCATGACCAGGCAATTACAAGTTAAAATAGCTCAGTGCTAAATAGCAAAAAATGACCTGGTCATGAAGGGGGCAAAATCTTCCGGAGGTGAAGTGGTTAAAGAGCTCACAGTGGATATTACAAGGAGGCCGAAAAACACCGTAAGAAACATGTCATGAAAAATAGCTTACAGAACCATTAAGTAGTGGATGTGTATGGATTACTTTTAGAGAATAAGGATATAATTTTATGTCACCTTTGTATTTACCGGTCTGCCTGCTTCACTGATCTTGACTGTCCTAAAAAGCTCCAGCAGTGGAAAATCTTTGGCATTTCACATGATTCCAGGCATATGAGAAGGCTGGTCTCCACTCTCCAGCTGTGTGCTGTGGTTCCATTCGCCAGCCCCTGCGTTACTGCTGTGTCCCGTAACAACATAGGGGCCAGCAGATGGAACCACAGAGCATAGAAGGGAACCAGGTATTGATTGCAACCAGAAGTGTCTGATGATCAGCTTTGAGCTACCGTAGCACCACAATAGAGTTATATCTCTTGACCTTCCCTCTTAGATTGTAAGCTCTAAGGAGCAGGGCCCTCTGATTCCTACTGTATTAAAGTGTATTGTATTTGTACTGTCTACCCTCAAGTTGTAAAGTGCTGCGTAAACTGTTGGCGCTATATAAATCCTGTATAATAATAATAATGATGATTGGTGCTGCGCACACTTTCGTAGAAAGTTTGTTAAGAAAAAGAGTCACCAAGAAACAGATGCATTATTTAGGAAAAAATAAAGAATCCTGTATTATGTGATACACTCCTTTTGCAAATGTATTTAGTAACACTGACCCGTTCACACCAGCAAAGTGTAAAGCCTTGTACACACGATCGGATTGTCCACAGAAAAAAACCTCGTACTTTTGTCCGAAGGCGCGTGCCTGGATTTTGTCTTGCATACAAACGGCAAGGAATTGTCAGCCAACAAACATGAACGTAGTGATGTACTATGTGGTTTTTCAGCTCTTTAGCGCCACCCTTTGGGCTCCTTCTGCTAATTTCGTGTTAGTAGAAGCTTGGTGAGTGTTGAATTCATGCTTTTCATTTTGCCTTTTTCATTTTGTGCTGTTCATTTTGCGCTCTTCAGCTCGTTTCTGAACGGCCGTTCGGCAACCAGCCATGTTGCGGAATCGGAGGAGATAACGTGTTATTTATTATTGGCCTTGGAGTTATTGGTTTGACTGAAGTCCAGTCCAGAACAGGAGGAGGAGGATTTCTTGGACCAAAAATGGATTGCTTTATTATTCGTGACCAATTATGTCATATGCCTTTGCTGCGGGAGCTCCAGGAGAATAATCCAGATGATGTTTGGAATTATCTCTGGATGACGGACCCCTGCTTTCACCAACTCTTGGCATTCCAGTCACATTTATACAGTAATCAATGCATTTTTATAGCACGAATCGCTGTATAAATGTGAATGGTCCCAAAAATGTGTCAAAAGTGTTCGATGTGTCCGCTGCAATATCGCAGTCATGATAAAAATCACAGATCGCCGCCATTACTATTAAACAAAATAAATAAATAAAAATGCTATAAATCTATCCCCTTTTTTTGTAGATGCTATAACTTTTGCACAAACCAATAAATATGTAGAAGAATACGTATCGGCCTAAACTGAGGAAAAAAATTGTTTTTTTTTTTTTTTAAATTGGATATTTATTATAGCAAAAAGTAAAAAATATTGTATTTTTTTCAAACTTGTCACTCTTGTTTTGTTTATAGCGCAAGAAATAAAAACCGCAGAGGTGATCAAATACCACCAAAAGAAAGCTCTATTAGTGGGGAAAAAATGATAAAAATTTCATTTGGGTATAGTGTTGCATGACCTCGCAATTGTTATTCAAAGTGCGACAGTGCTGAAAGCTGAAAATTGGCTTGGGCAGGAAGGGGGTGAAAATGCCCTGTATGGAAGTGGCTAAAGAAGAGAATGTGCACTGCATTTCGAGATTTCATAATTTGCCACGTCACGAATGTGCATGCGTGTTTGTACTTTGGACTTTTGTCCGACGGACTTGTGTACACATGCTCGGAAAATCCGACAACAGACCATTGTGGAAAACTTTAAAGCCTGCCATCCAACATTTGTCCGCGGAAAATCCAACAATTGTCTGATGGAGCGTACAAATGGTTGGATTTAATGCCAACAGCTTGTCATCACACAATTCCCGTCGGAAAATCTGATCGTGTGTACAAAGCTTTAGAAAGAGCGGGATCAGCTACTCCTTATTATTCTACTTTCTAATCAGGGTTAGCAACAATGGGTGAAATTTCAACCACATCATCAGGTGCACCCCTGTGATCATCTTATGGGGAGGATTGATGTCCCAATTTGGAAGACTGCTTGGAGTTAAAGGCCCTGGTTGGGTATGGAGCCACAGACGTTTATGACCTTTTGTAATGGGAGGTCCATTTAATCTGCCTTCCCTCCACGCTTCCCTGCAGCCTTCCTTGGAGGCTGTGGCTCTGGAGGTGGACTTGTGGCAGGAGGAGGAGGAGGATGGACAAGCGCACATAAGTGCATGTTATCAGTTATTTGGCCCCTCAATTCCTTATAAAGGGCCTAAAAATTAATATTTTCACAGATGAAGCATTGGCCCTCCTCCATTTGCTGCAATTTTGCAGCTACATAGCAGCCATAGGCCTCTTCAGCATCGGGGGGTGTTTTCAGGGCAGCATTAGTCTCCTTTATGAGGCCCAGTGCTGCCTCCTCCATGT
Source organism: Aquarana catesbeiana (assembly GCF_042186555.1). NCBI lineage: Eukaryota > Metazoa > Chordata > Amphibia > Anura > Ranidae > Aquarana > Aquarana catesbeiana. Next base: position 215,334,196 of record NC_133328.1, on the reverse strand, counting down.
TACTCCCCTTCCTGGCCCTTTTTGTTGTAAGGCAGAGGAGAGGCACCTGGGATTGGGTGAGGCTACTGGGCCTGGTCACCTCCTGGCTGACACTTACCGCCACCTCCTCCTGTCTGCCACATTCCAGAGCCTCATCCTGGCTGAGGTCTTCCTGTGTATGAAAAAGGGACATAGTTTTAGTTTTTGGTTAATCAATCACACACAATTTTCAGCTCATGACTGTTGCAAATTGAATGTTAATAAATAGAAAAGACTATCATTCTAAGCCCAGCATTTTTCATTCTTGTCACAATCATTTTGGCCCCTACTGTCTATTTATATGTAAAACACTTTTTGTTAAATCATTAATGTGTTATCAATAATAACATCTAGTTAACAACAATAATTTTCGGACAATAAATATGTTAAAAAATACTATACCTGGCTCCAGCTGGGCTCCTCAACCTCTTCCAGGACGGAAGGCCCAGGTTGGTCCTCGGAAGCCTCAGCTGGGGTTGAGGGAAGGGTGGATGTAAGTGTAGGAAGTGATTCCCTGGCTTCAATCTGGTCTTCCAGAAACTGCATCCTGTTGTAGTACCACAGACTGGGTACATACACATCCTTTGGAATTCATGGAAGCCTGGACCTTATTAAGCTCCTTCCTATACGTGCTTCTCAAGCTACCAATTTTCTTCTCCACAAACTTGATGACTATGATGAGAAGTATGGACCTTACCTAAATCCAAATGTGAGAAAGGCCAAGATCATGTTTAAAGTAGTGAGAAGTCTGCACAGGAATTTTGGGGTACGGCGATCCAAGGAGCAATTGAGGAAACGCTGGACAGACCTGAAATTGAGGGAGCAGGATCAGTACAGAAGGATCAAGAAAGTGCTTCTAAAAAGTAAGTAGTTGTCGTGTGTCCCTATTATTATTATTACTTGCATGCTGCTCCATGTGCTTTTCTTTACTGTTGTACAGTTTTAAATGGCTACTTTCATGATCGTGGGAACAGTAGTCGGTCGCAGTAAACATCGTTCGTTTGCCAACTAAATACAATGTTTTTGCCAGATACAGGGTTAACTACATTTGGTCATGCTTTGTATTAAAAGAAGTTTAGGACATTGTTGTCTAGATGTGTTTGAAACTAGAATGAAGAGCAAACTTGTATACCTTTTGTTTCATTCTCATAGGGGAGAAAAGACTCGGGATGTCTGAGGACACCAGGAACCCCCCACCTCCTGAAGAAGCGGAACAGAGGACACCACAACCTCAGGATATGGAGAGAGGAGAGGTGGATGACGTGGTTGAAATTGTCACCACAACAGGTCAGTGTCTGACGCAACAAATTCAGGTAATAGAGGTATGCATGCATATTTATAATACATGGTGTGTAATTTTTTCTTTTAGGTGATATGCATGTTGTGGAAGAACAAGCTCCTCATTTCACCAGTGCAAGTGCACAAATCCAAGAGATAATGGTGTGTAGTCGGGATTTAGACATCATCAACCAAAAAACCAACGAAGTTGAACAAAAACTGAAGAACATTAGGGAGAATCTAAATAACAACAAAATGCCACCATTTTAGATTTTTTTTTGACCAATTTTTTAAATTTTTTGTCGCATTTTAAAAGACAAATTTTGAAGATGCACACAATGTGTGAATATGTGCTAACTGCCATCAGGGGATATCAATGTACGCGTTTTGTGGGTGCAACCCCTTCCTCGCAACTCAAGTATGTGAGAGGAAGTGGTTGCACCCCCAAAACACATCCATTGATCCCCCATAAGAGATAGCACATGTTGACATTAGGCATGGGATCAGGAGGGAAAACCCCAGTTTGACTCCCAATTTGCTTGCATCTTCAAAATTTGGCTTTTACAGGAATGACATCACCCCATCTGATGAAGGCAAGATCAACACATTTTTGACACTATAATGTCTGATATTGCCTTCAGTTTTTTAATGTTGAACTTTGTAAGTTCCTGAGTTCTGTATGCTATGTTTTGAAACATGCCTGTTTATGTACTAAAAAAACATTTTCAAGGTAAAACTTTATAAAACCAAGATGTTTTTTTACACAAAAATGTTTTATAACGCACATGTGCATGTGCACGGAGTAAAAGGTTTTATACTCAACAATGTGTGGCTTCTTCTTTCAATGCTCAATACCAGTTTTTGTATTAAGTTGGTGTTTACAGTAACAATGGGTGTTATTTAATAATGGAAAAACCACTTGGCACTACAAGTGCACTAGGAGAACCGAGGAGACAGCTAAAAGAAACACAAGCAGTAAATCAAAATCAAGATTTTATCAGAAAAATGTTTTTGGTAAAATAGAAAATATTCACAAATTTGCTGGCATAGCAATGGCCCCCCTACCCCCCGTAAAATAATCAACATATTTTTGCTGCACTTCACGGGCGCTTTGGGGGTGCAAGCCAGGACGGTTAGCTTCCAGGGCCGTCAGTGTATTTTCAGGAAGTCCGGCCTTAAGCCCAACTGAGGCAACATAATTAGAAGCATTTCTCTTTAAAAATTTGTGAAGTATGCAGCATGCTAGAACTACGTGGTTCAGTTTGTACTCTGCCATATTAATTGCCGTAAGAAATAGGCAGAACTGGCTGGCCATTATCACAAAGGCATTCTCCATGACTCTTCTGGCTCTGGCCAGCCGGTAATTAAAAACCCTCTTCTCCGGGGTGAGGGTCCTCTGGGGGAATGGCCTCATCAGGTGATCACCCAGTCCAAATGCTTCATCAGCGATAAAAACAAATGGGAGTCCTTCCACATTCTCTTCCGTAGGTGGCAATCCCAAGCCACCACTCTGGAGACGTCGGTAGAACTCGGTCTGGGCAAAGACTCCACCATCCGACATCCGGCCATTCTTCCCCACGTCCACATATAAAAATTCATATGTCGCCGACACCATCGCCATCAACACGATACTATTGAAACCCTTATAATTAAAATAGTATGACCCCGAGTGGGGTGGTGGTATGATGTGGACATGTTTCCCATCAATTGCCCCTCCGCAGTTTGGAAAGTCCCACCGGTGGGCAAACTGGGAGGCCACAGTCTGCCATTCCTGTGGCGTTGAAGGAAACTGTGGAGTCAAAAAAGAAAAAAAAATATTAGTACTTTTGCACCTAACATTGCAAGCAGATAAGACACAAACATTCTTGGCCAACATCAGTATAACATTTATTTTAAGGAGTATTTAAAGACAAAAAGATAAGGTCCACTTATGAGATTCCTCACCCCCTCTGATGGCCCATTGGAAAAATTTTAGGGGGGTTATAAATGAGTTTGGGACCCCAAAAAAAAGCCTCTGGCACTTTGCCTGAGTTTAAGGACAACAATAACATTTGGACACATTTTAGGGGGTGTTTAGGGTAAAGCACTAATATGGAGCTGAAAAAATACATTGTTAAGTGACTAGGCTAGGTGTGTATGGGCCCAGGATAGCATGCTAGGGAGGTTAGTGAAGGCAAATGTGTAGGCCAAAAAATGAGCAATAAAAGCTTACAGCATGTATGGGCACAAAGGGGACATTCACAGCATATTACAATCATGGTAATTAGGGAATGATGAATGAAATATAATACATTAGCATACATGAAATACATAGAATGTGATGTTAAAGGAGAAAACTTACCCTAATATAGTCCTTCTGCAGGACCTGAATGATGGCAGAACAGGTCTCTGGAATAATGATCCCCATAGCCTGGGGGGAGATGCCTGTCGAGAACTTGAGGTCCTGTAGACTTCTCCCTGTCGCCAAGTACCGCAACGTGGCGACTAGCCTCTGCTTGGGAGTGATGGCTTGAACAGCAAAGCAAACAGACAATGAAAAACGGGGTCCGTCATCCGGAGAAAATTCCTGAAATCATCAGGGTTATTCTCCTGGATCTCCCGCAACAAAGGCATATGAAAGAATTGGTCACGCTGGATTAACCAATTCTTCGTCCATGAACTCCTCCACACCCTGTTCATGGACTGGGCTTGGGTGAAAGCAAGAACCCCAACACCAAGCCCCCGCACAGCACTAACTCTATGACGAGTACGTAACCGCAACATGGCTTCAAAACGGTCGGCTGGTCAGAACGAACTAACAGAATGCACTGAAGAACAGAAAGGCCTGTGAAGAGCGAGCTGAAAATCAGAAACGAGCGGAAAAGAATGCACTGAAAAACAGATACGAACTGACTACACGCACTAAAAACCAGATACAAACCCACAAGCACTAACTGAAGAGCAGTAACGATCTAAAAAGCACAAGGCTGAAAAGCGCGAATCGTCTTTCACCAAACTTCTACTAACACGAGATAAACACGAGATTAGCAGAAGGAGCCCAAAGGGTGGCGCATTGGGTATTGAACTTCCCTTTTATAGTGCCGTCGTACGTGTTGTACGTCACCGCGTTCTTGACGGTCGGAATTTGGTGTGACCGTGTGTATGCAAGACAAGCTTGAGCGGAATTCCGTGGGAAATCGATCGTGTGTACGCAGCATTAGAAAGCATCAGCTGGTATGCGCTCTGTAAAGAGCGTTGCCGATCCGCAGCATGTTGCAGTGTAACCTTTTAAAAAAATTTTTATGAGTGACGTTTCATTCAGTTTTATTCACAGCAGCTTTGCTGGGATGTACTGCACACCGTAGGGTCCATGTACACCTGAGTGATTTTCTGCTTGAAGCTTGTAGCTCTAATGTGCCCAACAAACAAAATTCTATTATTTCAATGCTCTTGTTCACATCTGAGCATTTTGTTGCCTGTAGTAAAATGCTTGTCAATCAAAAAAGTACGTGAGCTTCTTTTAAGCAGATTGGAGACAGATTAGCCCCATAGACTTCAATGGGAATGTCTGAAAAACGGTCAACATGAGAATTTTACAATCATTATACAAGCATTTTGTCACATGTTTTCTGGCAAAACAGCAGCACCCCTAATCTCCTCTCCCTAGTGCTTTCTATTGGCTAAAATAGAAACAGCTGAAGCTTGAATAAACATGTAAAATGCTTGTAATACGCTTCTAAAACGCTCATAATATGCTTGCAAAGCTCTCAAATAAAAATGTGGTGGCAAAGATTAACTTTGTAAAGAATACCCAGAATCAGGTGCAAGGAAAATAAAAAAAAGCATTTTTGTTTGCACATGATTGGTTGATGGAAATGCGCAGAGCTTTACCATATTTACTAAGCTCTGGGGAAAATGAGTGCAACTGCACTTGTAATGTGCACAGTCTATTAGAAAATCAACCCCATAATTGACTTACAAGGCTGGGAATTCCACGCCTATGTAAGCAAAGGGGCAGGTAGAGCAGTGACACCATTGCCCAAATACAGGTAAAAGCCAGTAAATTAGAATATTTTGAAAAACTTGATTTATTTCAGTAATTGCATTCAAAAGGTGTAACTTGTACATTATATTTATTCATTGCACACAGACTGATGCATTCAAATGTTTATTTCATTTAATTTTGATGATTTGAAGTGGCAACAAATGAAAATCCAAAATTCCGTGTGTCACAAAATTAGAATATTACTTAAGGCTAATACAAAAAAGGGATTTTTTAGAAATGTTGGCCAACTGAAAAGTATGAAAATGAAAAATATGAGCATGTACAATACTCAATACTTGGTTGGAGCTCCTTTTGCCTCAATTACTGCATTAATGCGGCGTGGCATGGAGTCGATGAGTTTCTGGCACTGCTCAGGTGTTATGAGAGCCCAGGTTGCTCTGATAGTGGCCTTCAACTCTTCTGCGTTGTTGGGTCTGGCATTCTGCATCTTCCTTTTCACAATACCCCACAGATTTTCTATGGGGCTAAGGTCAGGGGAGTTGGCTGGCCAATTTAGAACAGAAATACCATGGTCCGTAAACCAGGCACGGGTAGATTTTGCGCTGTGTGCAGGCGCCAAGTCCTGTTGGAACCTGAAATCTCCATCTCCATAGAGCAGGTCAGCAGCAGGAAGCATGAAGTGCTCTAAAACTTGCTGGTAGACGGCTGCGTTGACCCTGGATCTCAGGAAACAGAGTGGACCGACACCAGCAGATGACATGGCACCCCAAACCATCACTGATGGTGGAAACTTTACACTAGACTTCAGGCAACGTGGATCCTGTGCCTCTCCTGTCTTCCTCCAGACTCTGGGACCTCGATTTCCAAAGGAAATGCAAAATTTGCTTTCGTCAGAAAACATGACTTTGGACCACTCAGCAGCAGTCCAGCTCTTTTTTTCCTTAGCCCAGGTGAGACGGTTTTCGCGCTGTTTCTTGGTCAACAGTGGCTTGACACGAGGTATGCGGCAGTTGAAACCCATGTCTTTCAAGCGTCTCTTGGTGGTGGATCTTGAAGCACTGACTCCAGCAGCTGTCCACTCCTTGTGAATCTCCCCCACATTTTTGAATGGATTTTTTTTCACAATCTTGACTAGGGCGCGGTGATCCCTATCGCTTGTACACTTTTTCTGACCACAGTTTTTCCTTCCCTTTGCCTCTCTATTAATGTGTTTGGACACAGAGCTCTGAGAACAGCCAGCCTCTTCAGCAATAACCTTTTGTGTCTTTCCCTCCTTGTGCAATGTGTCGATGGTCGCCTTTTGGACAGCTGTCAAATCTGAAGTCTTCCCCATGTTTGTGTAGGCTTCAGAACTGGACTGAGAGACCATTTAAAGCCCTTTGCAGGTGTTTTGAGTTAATCAGCTGATTAGTTTGTGGCACCAGGTGTCTTCAAAATTTAACCCTTACACAATATTCGAATTTTGTGACACACGGAATTTTGGATTTTCATTTGTTGCCACTTCAAATCATCAAAATTAAATGAAATAAACATTTGAATGCATCAGTCTGTGTGCAATGAATAAATATAATGTACAAGTTACACCTTTTGAATGCAATTACTGAAATAAATCAAGTTTTTCAAAATATTCTAATTTACTGGCTTTTACCTGTATGGACAATGTCAAAAAAGAAGCCAGCCTGCAGGGAAATGTGATTTGCCAGAAATGTAAAACACCTTTTTCATTTGTAAATGTCATGCTTTAAAAAATCACTGCTCCTGGCCAAATGGCATTTTGAAAAAAACATTTTTCCATTGGTACATGTTCTCCAGTGGTACATGTTCTCCAGTGTGACATCCATGCCACATGCTGCTTGTTTAAATAGGTGCAGACTTTGGGTGTGCCAAACACGCCCAAAAAAAACATAATCATTGTACACAGGGCATGTGCAACACGTCCAGTCTCTCTACCCTGTTTCTGAGACTCCCCCTCCTCATTATATCGTAATTGTTCCCTGTGATTAATCATAGCTGGCATTACAGTATACTCAGAGAAGAAGTTAGCAACTCTAGCTCTCAAAAAAGCAGTCTGAATCAGGCCCAGTTCACACTGGTGTGACATACCCTCCGACTTTGTTGCATGACGTGTATAAATTAATTGGTTCTCTATGAGAGTCGTCTTGACTGGTACAACTTTGAAAAAGGTTCCTGCACTGCTTTAGTCCAACTTTGGTCCGACTTCAGCCTACTCAATATCATTGAAGTCGGATCAAAGTCGGATCATCATCTTAACATCATAACTGCGACATGCGAACCCCACACCAAAGTTCGAAAAAAAAATATGGCGTGCGGTTCCCCCCCAATTCCATACCAGGGCGGTGATGGAGGTGATGGCGGTGCTGGCGGTGATGGCTATGTAAGTAATGACACACACCAGAGCTAACACTACAGAGGAAGCTAGTCTTGGGAGAAGAACTGAGAGAGAAAGAAGACAGCAGAGAAAGAAGAACCGGAGGAATAAGCAGCGAAAGAAGACATCAGCGCAGCGAGAAGTACCGGAGGAAGAACCAGAAGAAGAAGCAGGGGCTTATCTAGTGAAAATGGCAGCTATGGCAAGCACTGAAACTGCGCCCCTGTCAAAACATTTGAAACCCAACCTTAACACTGATGCATTAATGGCTGGCCAGTGGCAGTACATTAATTCCCTCCCCCCCCCATGCTGCATATTACAGACATTATAAATAGGTAGCATACTAGCATTGGTAATGTCCCCCTCAGCCTCCTCCCCTTCCCAAATTGGATCTAGACAGTTCATTATGAAGTCAGTCAGATGGCCACATCCTGCATGGCATTTGGCAATGGCAATGAATCATTCATTATAACACTCAGCTTAGCTTATACACACTTTTTGCTGAACTTGCTGGATCCTCCTCGGCGGCTCCTCTTGGTTGCAGCTCTCCAAGCTTCTCCCATCCCACCTCAGCACCTCAGGCCATGAGTGACATTGTGCCCCCGGGACAGCTACTAAGCGCCTTAGGGGGAAAGAAGTGGCAGCGCTGACAGGGATGGCTGGTGCTTGTGCCAGGTACAGGAGCGCACTGGGCACATTGTTACAGTAGGGTAGAGAGACTCAGACCACTAGAGCACAGCCAGCGGTGGCTAGTGTGTACTGTGTGAAGCGCAGCCAGCGGCGGCTAGTGTGTACTGTGTGAAGCACTGCCAGCATTTCACCTGCGCGCCCCTCCCTACAGCAAATTGTACCGCCCAGCCCAGGGTATATGCCCCTTCCTTGTACCAGCCGGCTCTGCTTATAGACAGTACAGCAGTGCGATGCTCAAAGTAATTGCTGTGCGGCTCGAGCAGCCATTACTTTGACACAGGCTGGCTATCTGATACAGAAACCGGCCCACTGAGTCATCGGCCCACTGGGAAACTCCTGGTAGTCCTGATGGCCAGTACATCCCTGCTGCCCAGCCACTCACTAGTGCCCCCTTCATATGGCGCCCATGGCACTTGCCATATGTGCCATACCTTTGATACGCCACTGGGAAGAAGACATCAGCACAGCGAGAAGAACCGGAGGATGAAGACATCACTGGAGAGAGAAGAACCAGAGGGAGAAGAAATCGGAGGGACAAGACACATGTGTACTGGTTTTATTTATTTTTGACACTTTTTTGGGGGTGAATGAGTTGGGAAACAATGTACCCCAACTCATTCCCATAGGGTGGGGGCCGGGATCTGGGGTCCCCTTTGTTAAAGGGGGTTTCCAGATTCCAATAAACCCTCCACCCACAGACCCCCACAACCACCGCCCAGGGTTGTCGTTAAGAGGCCCTTGTCCCCATCAACATGTGGCCTGGTATGGTCCAGGAGGGGAGGGGCTCACTCGCCCCACCCCACCCCCTTTCCTGACCTGCCGGGCTGCATGCTCAGATAAGAGTCTGATATGGATTTTGGGTGGGACCCCATGCCATATTTTTTTTAAATTTTGGAGTGGGGGGGTCCCCTTAAAATCCATACCAGACCTGAGGGTCTGGTATAATCTTGGAAGGGGACCCCACATAGTTTTTTTTTTTGGCATGGGGTTTTCCCTTAAGATCCATACCAGACCTGAAGGGCCTGGTATAGTTGGATCAAAGTCAGATCCCATTCATTGAAGTCACATGAAAGTCAGACATGAAGTCGTAGGGCAAAGTTGAAGCGGAAGTTGTCCAACTTCCATGTCGGAGCAGTGTGAACCCGGCCTCAGTGTTTATAAACAACACTGCTCCAGACTGTGATTATACAAAGATAAAATGTAACATATTTGGGTTGATTTACTAATGGCAAATCCACTGTACACCGCAAATGCACTTGGAAGTGCAGTTGCTGTAGATCTGGGGGGGAAATCTGAAATGAGGGGAAGCTCTGCTGATTTCTATCATCCAATCATGTACAAGCAAAAATGCTGTTTTTTATTTTTCTTGCATGTCCCCCTCAGATCTATAGTGACTGCACTTCCAAGTGCACTTGTAGTGCACAGTGGATTTGCCTTTAGTAAATAAACCCCATTGCTACATTTGTATCTTTCTGTCCATTCTTCTGCAGATCAAAGAGATGAACTTACACCAGCAAATTATGTCAGTTAACCTCTTTATGACCGCGTTATTGCTGAATGATGGCTACAGCACAGTCACACTTTGCTGGGAAAGCCTCATACGATGAACTCCCGTGATTGCGCTTCTTGTGCGCCCCCTGTGACATCTGTGATCGCTGTGTCCTTGGGACACAGCTTATCACAGTTCGTGGTAAACAGCCAATCACAGACGCTCTTTGGAATGTGATCAGCTGTGTACAATCACAGATGATTACAGTGTAAATAGGACTTGCCAGTTATTGGCATTCCTCTCCTCACACTGACAGCGTGTGAGGAGAGGATAGCCGGTAACCAGCAAATCCACAAAGATGACATCTACACTGATAATCAGGCCAATCGGTGTCCACCAGTGCTGCCAATCAGTGCCCATCAGTGCTGCCAACCAGTGCTGCCAATCAGTACCCATCAGTGTCGCCTATCAGTACCACCTATCAGTGCTCATCAGTGCCCATCGGTGCCACCTATCAGTGCACCCTCATCAGTGCCACCTCATCAGTGCCCATCAGTGCAGCCTCATCAGCGCACATCAGTGAAGGAGGAAAAATACTTACTTTCAACATTTTATAAACAAACTATGAAAACACTTTTTGTTTTAACGTTTTCGGATTTTTCATTTGTTTAGCAAAAAATAAAAAACCCAGTGGTGATTAAATACCACCAAAAGAAAGCTCTATCTGTTTAAAAAAATTATAAAGATGTTGTTCGGGTGCAGTGTTGCAAGACGCCATTGTCATTTAAAGTGCAACAGCACTGAAAGCTGAAAATTGGCCTGGGCAAGAAGGGGGTAAAAGTGCCCAGTAGGCAAGTGTTTAAAGCAACCTGACAAATTGTTACTCTGTTTAACCCATTATTAACCCTTAGTTTACTCTAATCAGCTCCAAATAACACCTCTCCTTCTCTCTTTAACTATTATTTTTCTGCTGATTCTTTTGTTTGTTTGCATTTTATTAACTAATAATATTCAAACTTTTTTTGGTTTTGTTTTGTTTGTTAATATTGTTACATATTTAACATATACTTACACATCCCATTTAAAAAGTGCAAAATAAAAATAAAATAAAAAAAACTTTATTTCATTTGTAAATAACGTTGCAGTGCTTTGTATCAATGTATGTATTTTTTTTAAAAAGAAAGTGTGTTTTGTTTAGTTTTGTTGCATTTTATTGTCTAAGGATTGCGAAGAAAATATTTAGCAAGACAATATCATGAAAAGAAAGCCTTGTTTGTCCTTGAAAAAGCAATATATGTATCACCTTGTTATCTTTAGCAATGACAAAGATAACACTGAATAAACAGGTCCATAGCAGAAATTTAAAAATTGCTCTGGTCCATAGGGGGTGAACAGGTGTGAGAGGTGAAGTGGTTAACAATCCTATGTTTATCAGCCCAGAAAATTGGCATTTTTGATTTGACAGGTTTGGCACCTATTGATTTCAACGGGGTTTGGGCTTGGCATCCAAACGTCTTTGAAGTTCGCCAAACCCTGCTTGAACTGAACCCAGGGAAGTTCAGATCATTGCAGATTGGCCATACATGCATCAACTACTTTTGTTCAGCCTGCGGGCTGAACAGAAGTAATCTAACAGAATCCCCTACACATGCTAAACAGTGCAGATGGCACAATCTCCCCTGCCAGCTATTGTATTCTGGTGGCTGATTGGTTGCAGTCACTGTTCGGTTGACAATTTTCCACTCAGGTCCTTCAATAAATGTTGATTTCAGGGCTGGTTCACACCACAAAAATGCAAAAAAAATGTTCAGAAATACGTTTAAACACGTTTTTTGGTGCATTCCAGTGCAATTTTTATGTGTTTTTGATGCATTTCTGCATGCATTCCAGATGCTTTTTTTTTTCTTTTTTCCTGTTTTTTTTTTTTTTTTTCATTGCACTGGGTCCAGTGCATTTTTGATACTTTCCAGTGCATTCCAGTGCGGACTTGATGTGTTTTACTGCATTCCAGTACAGTCCAGTGCAGAGAAAAATGCAGCATGTTGTACTTTTTTTTCTGGAACTGGAAATTGACTGCATTAGTATGCCATTTGAAACCATATAACCTGCTTTTTGCAGAAAAAAATGCACTAGACTGCATGTGGTGTGAACTGGCCCTAAACAAGCATTTTTTTCCAAGCCATAAGGTGCTGACAGGGTCACCCAGGGTTCAAACTTCAGTTTATTCATGCTAAGGCTGGGTTCACACTGGTCCGACAAACGCTCCGACATTGGGAGCTCATGTCGCATGACGTGTGAAATTTAATGTTTCCCTATGGGAGCCGTCCTAACTGGTCCGACACAAGTCGTTCCGACTTTATAAATGCTCCCTGTACTACTTTGGTCCGACTTTGATCCTACTTCAGCCTATTGACTATCATTGAAGTCGGATCAAAGTCGGATTGCCGTCTTGCATGATCCGACTTCGGCACGCGACTTGTGCTCAGATGTTCTTGAGGGGGAACTCCGCGCCAAATTTTAAATAAAAAACCGGCATGGGTTCCCCCTCCAGGGGCATACCAGGCCCTTGGGTCTGGTATGGACCTTGAGGGGAACCCCCTACGCCGATAAAAACGGCGTGGGGGTCCCCCCCCAATCCATACCAGACCCTTATCCGAGCACGCAGCCCGGCCGGACAGGAATGGGGGTGGGGACGAGCGAGCGCCCCCCCCCCCTCCTGAACCGTACCAGGCCGCATGCCCTCAACATGGGGGGGTTGGTGCCTTGGGGGAGGGGGCGCGCTGCGGCCCCCCACCCCAAAGCACCTTGTCCCCATGTTGATGAGGACAAGGGCCTCTTCCCGACAACCCTGGCCGTTGGTTGTCGGGGTCTGCGGGCGGAGGGCTTATCGGAATCCAGGAGCCCCCTTTAATAAGGGGGCCCCCAGATCCCGGCCCCCCACCCTATGTGAATGAGTATGGGGTACATGGTACCCCTACCCATTCACCTAGGGAAGTGTCAATAAAAAAAACCACAGTACACAGGTTTCAAAATTAATTTATTGGGCAGCTCCGGTATCTTCTTCCGACTTCTCCCGGTGTTCCGCCTCTTCTCCCGGACCCCGCCGCTATCTTCTTCCAGCTCTATTGCCAGCGAGGGGCCCGGTCTGCTGCCACTGTCTTGTCGCCGCTGTCTCGCCGCTCCTTCTCTTCATCTCTTCTTCCGATGTTGACACGACGCTCTCCCCGGCTGGAATGCTCTCTGTGCGCTCTGCTCTGACTTATATAGGCGGTGACCCCGCCCCCTTATGCCGTCACAGTCTCTGGGCATGCTGGGACTCCGTTCAGGAGGGGGGGGGGGCGCTCGCTCGTCCCCACCCCCATTCCTGTCCGGCCGGGCTGCGTGCTCGGATAAGGGTCTGGTATGGATTGGGGGCGACCCCCCACGCCGTTTTTTCGGCGTAGGGGGTTCCCCTCAAGGTCCATACCAGACCCAAGGGCCTGGTATGCTCCTGGAGGGGGAACCCATGCCGGTTTTTTATTTAAAATTTGGCGCGGAGTTCCCCCTAAAGATTCATACCAAACACAGTGCCGGGCATTGGCGGGGATCCAAGTCGGATCCCCGTTCATTGAAAGTCGGACACATGCCGGCTTCATGTCGCAGGGCAAAGTCGGATCCAAAGTAGGACGGCTGTCGTGTCGCACCAGTGTGAACCCAGCCTAAGGCTGGGTTCACACTGGTCCGACAAACGCTCCGACATTGAGAGCTCATGTCGCATGACGTGTGAAATTTAATGTTTCCCTATGGGAGCCGTCCTAACTGGTCCGACACAAGTCGTTCCGACTTTAGAAATGCTCCCTGTGCTACTTTGGTCCGACTTTGATCCTACTTCAGCCTATTGACTATCATTGAAGTCGGATCAAAGTCGGATTGCCGTCTTGCATGATCCGACTTCGGCACGCGACTTGTGCTCAGATGTTCTTGAGGGGGAACTCCGCGCCAAATTTTAAATAAAAAACCGGCATGGGTTCCCCCTCCAAGAGCATACCAGGCCCTTGGGTCTGGTATGGACCTTGAGGGGAACCCCCTACGCCAAAAAAACGGCGTGGGGGGTCACCCCCAATCCATACCAGACCCTTATCCGAGCACGCAGCCCGGCCGGACAGGAATGGGGGTGGGGACGAGCGAGCGCCCCCCCTCCTGAACCGTACCAGGCCGCATGCCCTCAACATGGGGGGTTGGTGCCTTGGGGGAGGGGGCGCGCTGCGGCCCCCCACCCCAAAGCACCTTGTCCCCATGTTGATGAGGACAAGGGCCTCTTCCCGACAACCCTGGCCGTTGGTTGTCGGGGTCTGCGGGCGGAGGGCTTATCGGAATCCAGGAGCCCCCTTTAATAAGGGGGCCCCCAGATCCCGGCCCCCCACCCTATGTGAATGAGTATGGGGTACATGGTACCCCTACCCATTCACCTAGGGAAGTGTCAATAAAAAAAACCACAGTGCACAGGTTTCAAAATTGATTTATTGGGCAGCTCCGGTATCTTCTTCCGACTTCTCCCGGTGTTCCGCCTCTTCTCCCGGGCCCCGCCGCTATCTTCTTCCAGCTCTATTGCCAGCGAGGGGCCCGGTCTGCTGCCGCTGTCTTGTCGCCGCTGTGTCGCCGCTGTCTCGCCGCTTCTTCTCTTCATCTCTTCTTCCGATGTTGACACGACGCTCTCCCCGGCTGGAATGCTCTCTGTGCGCTCTGCTCTGACTTATATAGGCGGTGACCCCGCCCCCTTATGCCGTCACAGTCCCTGGGCATGCTGGGACTGTGACGGCATAAGGGGGCGTGGTCATTGGGTGATGACCACGCCCCCTTATGCCGTCACAGTCCCAGCATGCCCAGGGACTGTGACGGCATAAGGGGGCGGGGTCACCGCCTATATAAGTCAGAGCAGAGCGCACAGAGAGCATTCCAGCCGGGGAGAGCGTCGTGTCAACATCGGAAGAAGAGATGAAGAGAAGAAGCGGCGAGACAGCGGCGACAAGACAGCGGCAGCAGACCGGGCCCCTCGCTGGCAATAGAGCTGGAAGAAGATAGCGGCGGGGCCCGGGAGAAGAGGCGGAACACCGGGAGAAGTCGGAAGAAGATACCGGAGCTGCCCAATAAATCAATTTTGAAACCTGTGTACTGTGGTTTTTTTTATTGACACTTCCCTAGTTGAATGGGTAGGGGTACCATGTACCCCATACTCATTCACATAGGGTGGGGGGCCGGGATCTGGGGGCCCCCTTATTAAAGGGGGCTCCTGGATTCCGATAAGCCCTCCGCCCGCAGACCCCGACAACCAACGGCCAGGGTTGTCGGGCAGAGGCCCTTGTCCTCATCAACATGGGGACAAGGTGCTTTGGGGTGGGGGGCCGCAGCGCGCCCCCTCCCCCAAAGCACCAACCCCCCATGTTGAGGGCATGCGGCCTGGTACGGTTCAGGAGGGGGGGGGCGCTCGCTCGTTCCCACCCCCATTCCTGTCCGGCCGGGCTGCGTGCTCGGATAAGGGTCTGGTATGGATTGGGGGGGACCCCCACGCCGTTTTTATCGGCGTAGGGGGTTCCCCTCAAGGTCCATACCAGACCCAAGGGCCTGGTATGTTCCTGGAGGGGGAACCCATGCCGGTTTTTTATTTAAAATTTGGCGCGGAGTTCCCCCTAAAGATTCATACCAAACACAGTGCCGGGCATTGGCGGGGATCCAAGTCGGATCCCCGTTCATTGAAAATCGGACACATGCCGGCTTCATGTCGCAGGGCAAAGTCGGATCCAAAGTAGGACGGCTGTCGTGTCGTGCACCTGTCAGCACCACCTGTCTCGAAAAAAATAATTTGTTCAATCAACTTTTATCAAAAGAATTGGGTGGAAAATTGTCGGTTGCACAGAAGCAGCTACTGTTTGGGTAACCTGACAGTTGCGGTATTGCAGCCTTTTGAGGATTAATGCCTTTTTCTACTGCCTCTCAAGGGGTATACTGTATCAGAGTTGATGTAAGGAGATACATTATCTCCAGTAAGGAGGGCTGAAGGAAACTTTGTATACATTGCAATACTGTTTGCCCTCACTCACACCTGAGCATTCTGTTAAGAGATGGTGCCTAGAATGAAGAATCCTATTATTCTAAATGGGCTTGTTCACACCTGAGCATTCCTAGCACACGTTTATATATACAAAGTTACTTTTGCCCTATTGAAACTAACAGGAGGAGGGTGTGTGGCACACTTTAACAGGCAGCCCCATATACAGTTGATTTGATTTCAACAGAAAAAGGGGGTGAAGGTGGTAAGTGCTATTATAAGATGTTTTTTGTCACCTTGCCTTGTCTATGCATTGGCACTGCACTGGGAAAGGCAGCTCAACACATCTGCCATGAACAGACTCTTAGGCCTCATTCAGATGGGAGCTGATGCCCATAGCCCACAAATGAGTGGGTTTGGAGCAAATATGTCACTTTCTAATAAAGTTGCAGAAAAATGCCAGTCTGTAAAGGAAGTAAAAAGGGCCCTTTCACGTGTGCTTTCCGATCATGTCCGCCTCTCCATTTTTTAGATGGACATGTTAGGAACCTCCATGTGTGTCTATGGGTAGGCTGATGCAAATGGACTTGTGTTTGTTTACACCCACCTATCGCCAAGTCTGTTAAAGTGGTTGCAAACACTTATGTATACCCAGTGAAGTGACTGGCCTCCTACATAAGTTGTACCTTTTTACCTGCAGCATTCTCTTCTCTATGGCCATTCAAAATGCAGAATTTATAAAGCTTGTCAGAAAACAGGGGATGGAGAGCTGAAATTACACTCTGCGGAACTTAGTGAGGAGAGCTCTGACAGCTGATTGGAGGGGCACCCCCCCCCCCTTCACACAGGAACAGAGCTGAGGCTCTCAATCAGCTGGAGATCCCTCCCCTGTCATCTTATTTCTCTTGGTGTAAGGAAAACTTGTCAGAAGCGATTCATACTGATAACAGAGGAACGAAGCAACAGACAGAAATTACACTTATGCCCCATACACACGGTCGGACATTGATCGGACATTCCGACAACAAAATCCTAGGATTTTTTCCGACAGATGTTGGCTCAAACTTGTTTTGCGTACACACGGTCGCACAAAGTTGTTGGAATTTCCGATCGCCAAGAACGCGGTCATGAACCAAGCGCGGCACCCTTTGGGCTCCTTTTGCTAATCTCGTGTTAGTAAAAGTTTGGTGAGAGACGATTTGCGCTTTTTCAGACTCGTGGTTTTCAGATCGTTTTCTGCTGTTCAGTTTGTGCTTGTGGGTTTGTATCTGCTCTTCAGTGCATGCAGTGAGTTCGTATTTGATTATTCATTGCGTTCTTGTCCGCTCGCTGCTGTTTTTCAGGTCGCTCTTCACAGCCCTTGCTGTTCTTCAGTGCGTTCTGTTACTTCGTTCTGAGCAGCCGACCGTTTTCTAGCCGTGTTGCGTATACGTACTCCTCGTAGAGTTCGTGCTGTGCGGGGGCTTGGTGTTGGGGTCCTGACCTTGACACAAGTCCAGTCCATGAACAGGGTCGGGAGGAGTTCATGGACCAAGAATTGGTTGCTCCAGCGTGACCAGTTCTGTCATATGCCTTTGCTCCGCGAGAATAATCCTGATGATTTCAGGAACTTTCTCCGGATGTCGGACCCCGTTTTTCACCGTTTGTTGGCTTTGCTGACCCCCTATATCAGCAGGCAGGATACCTGCATGAGGCAAGCCATCACTCCGGAGCAGAATCTCATTGCCACCCTGCGGTACTTGGCGACGGGGAGAAGCCTGCAGGACTTGAAGTTCTCGACAGGCATCTCCCCCCAGGCTCTGGGGATCATTATCCCAGAGACCCGTTCCGCCATCATCCAGGTCCTGCAGAAGGAGTATATTAAGGTAAGATTTTTATCCTTTAACATCACATTTTATTGTATTTAATGTTTGCTAATATATTGTATTTCTTTCCTCATTCCCTAATTACCATGATTGTAATATGCTGTGAAAGTCCCCTTTGTCCTCATGCATGCTGGATTTTTATGTAATTATTTTTGTTGTCCTTCATACATATTTGCCTTCACTTACCTCCCCAGCATGGTCTCCTGGCCCTATATTCACCTCATGTAGTCACTTAACAATGTATTTTATCAGCTCCATAGTAGTGCTTTACCCCAAACACACCCTAAAATGTTTTTAAATGTGATTTGTGCTTTAAATTCAGGCAGAGTGCCAGAGGCTTTTTTTGGGTGTCCCCAAATCATTTGGAACCCTCCCTCCCCCCAACTGCTAAGTCAGCTGATACCAATTCTCTATCTATCCTCAATCATCTATCTGCTCACTTTGCCAACCCATACACACTATACCCACCTCTTTTGTGGTCAGATTTATGGAGGAATTCCCCAAAGCATGTAATGCAAGGGCCTGCCTGTATACTTTCAAATGGTACAGTTTCAAGTTTTTGTATTCTATTATTATCTTGATAGGTAATAGCAGAATGTCTAAATGTGCTCAAATGTGTACAGTGTGTATTTATATCTTTGTATTATGACACGTCTTACCTGTCCAGTGAGCTGCCAATAGTGTAACTAAGGAGGGGCTGTTCAAAGTAATACCCATTATTTAGGCATTTATTTAGGCATTCATATCTCAATGAAGTGGAGAGGGTTACCTGTCCCAGAGTCCCCCCACTATAATGTTAGAAATGGCCCAGGAGGGGGGGGGGGGATCTGATAGGTGTACCTTATACTTTTGTCTTAAAAAATTCCCTCATAAAAATGTTAGCTTGATTTTGGGCAGGAATGTTTGTGTCTAATCTGCTTTCCATGTTTATGTGCAAAATGACTAATTTTTTATTTTGTTTTGACTCCACAGTTTCCTTCCACGCCACAGGAATGGCAGACTGTGGCCTCCCACTTTGCCCAGCGGTGGGACTTTCCTAACTGCGGAGGGGCAATTGATGGGAAACACGTCCACATCGTCCCACCACCCAACTCGGGGTCGTACTATTACAACTACAAGGGGTTCAATAGTATTTTAATGTTGGCGGTGGTGTCGGCTAATTATGAGTTCCTGTATGTGGACGTGGGGAAGGATGGCCAGATGTCCGATGGTGGAGTCATCGCCCAGACAGAGGTTTACAGGCATCTTCAGAATGGCAGCTTGGACTTGCCACCTCCAGAAGACAATGTGGAAGGACTCCCATTCGTCTTCGTTGCGGATGAAGCATTTGCGCTGGGGGATCATCTTATGCAGCCATTCCCGATGAGGACCCTCACCCCGGACCAGAGGGTTTTTAATTACCGGCTGGCCAGAGCCAGAAGAGTGGTGGAGAACACGTTTGGAATCATGGCCAGCCGGTTCCGCATATTTCTTACACCCATACATATGGCGGAGTACAAAGTGAATCACATTATCCTGGCGTGCTGTGTTCTACACAACTTTTTACGGAAACATTCTGCCAACTATGCTGGCTCAGTTGGGCCTGAGGCCGGAATTCCTAATGAACCAACCCTGACGGCGCTTGAAAGTGGCCGTCCTGGCTTGCCCTCCCTGAGTGCCCGTGATGTCCGGCTAAGATACCTTGAATTCTTTGTGGGTGGGGGGCCATCAATATGCCCGACAATGTCTAAAACATTTTTTAAATAAAAAAAAAAATAAAACCAAGGTTTGGTGACATTTCCTGCTTGTGTTTGTTTTAGCTGACCCTGAGAGAAATGTGGTGAGTCCTGAAATTGGCGTGATTGTGTAACCTTACAAAGCACTGTTGGGTGTTATTTCCTAAAGGCAAAGACACTTTGCACTACAAGTGCACTTGAAACTGCACTGAAACTGCACTTGTAGTGCAAAGTGGATTTGCCCTCAGGAAATAACCCCCATTGTCACAGAAAACACCCATTACAGCACAACAAAAGTTTTGTAGCGTTGAGACAATAATCCACACAATCTTGATTAATAATCTTTTTAATACCAGCACAATCACATGTGCATTTAGAAAAGGTTTTTAAAACAAACCAACATGTTTGTTGTATAACAATTTTTGGGGTCACATTAGAAAAATTAGAAATGTCCATTTAAGATAAAACAGGCATGTTTAAAACCAACAAGAAAGACACAAATCTTGAACTTACAAAGTTCACATTTGGTAGAACTTGAAGGCAATATCAGACATGAATATTTACAAACTGAATTTGATATTGCGTTCAGATGGGGTGAAGTCACCCCAGGAAAAGCCAAATTTTGAAGATGCATACAGATTTAAGAATGTCAACATGTGCTAGCTGCCATCATGGGGGATCAAGGGACGTGTTTAGGGGGTGCAAACCCTTCCTCACAGCTACTATATTATTGAGGAAGGGGTTGCACCCCCAAAACGCGTCCATTGATCTCCCGTGATGGCAGATCTGACTGTGTGCGTCTTCAAAATTTGGCTTTTCTAATATTTTTAAAACAAATTTCAAAAATTGTAGCACACCAAAAAACAATGGGATTTGGAGGGCTTTTAAACTCGCCCCAAAACATCAATGATGTTCTTATTTTTTTGAAGAACATAATTGATGTCTTTCTTGATGTTTTCCAATGCAACATTACACCTCATGATCTCCCCAATCAGGATCTGGGCACTTTCAGAGGTGAAAGGATCAGGATCCACAACATCACGATCACCTAAACAGAGAGAAACCAAAAAAAAAAAATACAGGTATTATAAATATGCCGGCATCCATCTCTTACCTGAGCCTGTGGTCGCAGACACTCACCTGTTGTGGTGACAATTTCCACTACGTCTTCCTCCTCCTGCTCTTCTTGTCTTTGGGGGATTTCCCCTTCTTCCAGAGGTGGGGGGTCTGTGGTCTCCTCAGATGAGGGGTGTCCTCCGAGTCTTTTATCCCCTATGTAAAAAAAAATAGGTATACTTAGCACACAGATATTTAATGTCAGAACTATAAATATGAAGCATTGCTTGGAAGTGGGGTACAATTGTCTATTTTGGCAGAGTTCCAAGATGTAGCATTTTTATTGTCCTTTATCAAGCTTCAATACTTTACCTGTCTTGTACAAGCTTCACAGATGGAGACCCCCCTATAGTATACACAATGTAGCACCTGTGTGGGCCCCCTAATAAAAAGGGTGTTCTTGTGTCCCACACTAGTGCTCCAGCGTCCAGATGTGAAAAATGCTGCTGAGTGTCCTCTCCTTACACAGAATCTAGTTGGCATTTCATTCTAGTAACAAACACATCTACACCACCCAATTCTTTTCACACAAGTAGGCCCCAAAAAATGATGGCAATTGCATATGGCCAAACGAACTATGCTTGATACGAACGAATAATGTGCCCATGAACATGAAAGTTGCCATTTTAAACTGGATAACAGTTATTAAGAAAAGCACATGGAGCAGCACGAACGTAATAAACAGAAAGAATCGGAACACAGCACAACTACTTACTTTTTTGCAGCACTCTCCGGATCTTTCTGTACTGCTCGTGTTCTCTTAATTTGAGGTTCGACCACCGCTTCCTGAGCTGATCTTTCGATCGTCGTACCCCGAAATTCCGGTGCAGACTCTTGACCATTTTCACCATTATCTTGGCCTTTCTGACATTGGGGTTGGGGTAAGGTCCATACTTCCCGTCATAGTCGGCCTTCTTCAGGATGTCAACCATTATATCGTCTCCTTCTGGATCGGAATGTTTCAGGCTCCGGACTTTTCTCCTCCTCCTCCTCGTTGCTGTAATTATCAAACACCTGCTGTGTTTCCGCCATGTGCTCTTCCCCCACTGCGCCGAACAAGAAGGGGCGGGGAATAGACTAGAAAGAACGTCAGGGGCGGGCGGAGTTTCACGCATGCGCAGTGTCTATAAAGCGTAACACGCGTGCGTAGTACGTACGATCTGTGAGCGGAGGAAGGAGTAACGGAGGCGCCGATCGTGATTGCGAAGGTAAGATTTAACATTGAGCCTATACTGCTTCTAGATTGAGGCCTGTATTTGCACAAGTTTAGTAGACTTTAGGCTGACATTAGGGTTTGTCTTGTGTTGTGTCTTGCAGTGAAAATGGATATCTTTAGAGAGGATGAATTTATGGCCATATTCATTGATATGTACAGGGAGCTGCCTTGTCTGTAGCAGATAAACCACCCACATTATAAGAACCAAACAAAGAGGAAGGTAGAGCTGGATAGTTTGTTGGAATTTGTGAAGACAGTGATCCCCACAGCAGACATCTATTTGAAGGTTCTAATTGGTGGCCTGAGGAGCACTTATCTAAGGGAGCGCAAGAAGGTCCAGCGTTCCCAGAGATCCGGAGCAGCAGATGACATTTATGTCCCCAGGTTGTGGTACTATGACAGGCTGCATTTTCTGGCAGGTCAGACTGAACCCAGGCCAGCACTCTCCAGTCTTCCTTCCATGCTTCCTTCCCCCCCAGCTGAGGCTTCGGACGCCCAACCTGGGCCTTCCAGGCAGCAACATGTGGAGGAGTCCAGCTTGAGCCAGGTATAGCATTCTTCTAAATATTGCTGGTTGTCCAATCAATGATGTTAACTAGATGTTAGTTTGGAGTACTCATTTTTGATTGTGATTGATGAAGCAAAAACTAAAACCATGTCCCTTTTTCATACACAGGGAAGTCTCAGCCAGGAGGTGGCTAGGCCAAGCAGGCTGCCTGATATCCAGGTCCCTCCCCTACACCTGCAAAGACAAAGTGCCAGGAAGAGGAGTAACCTGGGGGAGGCTGCCATAGGCCTCATTTGGAAGGCTACAGAGGCCCTGAGAAGCCCCCACACTGTGGAGGAGGACTTTGCTGGCATAACTGCCTGCAAAATGATGCAGATGGAGGAGGGCCAACGACTCCTGTGTGAGTTCCTAATTTTGGAAGCTCTCAATAAGGGGTTGAGGGGCCAAATAACATGTGCTACCCACATTTGTGACCTCACACATGGTCCTCCTCCTCCTCCTCCTACTCCTCCTTGTCCTACTCCTCCTCCTCCTCCTCCAGGTCCTACTCCTACTCCTCCTACTCCTCAAGGTCCTAATCCTCCTCCTGGCACATCTCCCACACCAGAGCCACAGCGTGGAAAGAAGCGTGGAAGGAAGACCAGAGAGTGATGACCCTGGGTTCAGTCTGGTCTGGCAAAAGATGCAGTCTCTCGTAGTACCACAGCCTGGGGACACAGATGTCATCTGCTGCTTTCGTGATCTCTGGGACTTCTGGACCAGACTGCACTCCCTTACATATGGACTCCTCAGGCCACCAATTTTGCTGGTAAATAATTGATGTGTGCCCTGGGGGTCAAAGGCTTTGCCAATCTCAACTGTTTCTCCAGCGTTGCCTCCCTCTTTGTTTAGTTGTGAGCCCTTAATAAAGGAATTTTTGTTTCAATTATACTCGCCTATGTGTGTTTTCATTCAAAAAGGACAGTTTGTGAGGAGGCAGGTACATTTCAAAAATACAATGTGAAATTAACAAGGGACACCAACACCAAACAATCTCCTTGAGATTAAATAATACAAGATAATAATAGTGTTGTGGTAACTTGACACACAAAACACACACACAAATATTATGGAGTAAAACACAAAAAAAAAAACAATAAAAACACAGCCTTGAAAAAAAGACAAACACCAAAAAAATAAAAAAAACAGTCTTGAAAAAAAACATAAAATATTTAAAAACAACCCCAAAAAAAATTTGGTCAGATGTGACAAATGTAAATATATTGAGGGAATCCCAATAAATAATAAAGAAATAAGTTTGTGAGAAGTGTGTGTGAATATGAGCAGCAAAACTACTTCATTCTTCTCACATTATAAAGAAGAAGAGAGTGCGCTGCATTAAACTATTTCTGACATTGCAGCGTGACGAAAGTGCTGTATCCCTTCCGAACGCTAATTTTACCAGACCGAGCTGTTCCGTCTCGGAATTTCTTCTGAGCATGCGTGGCACTTTGTGCGTCGGAACTGGCCACACACGGTCGGAATTGACACAATCTGATTTTGTTGTCGGAAAATTTTATAGCCTGCTCTCAAACTTTGTGTTTTGGAAAATCCGATGGAAAATGTCCGATGGAACCCACACACGGTCGGAATGTCCGACAACACGCTCCGATCAGACATTTTCCATCGGAAAATCCGACTGTGTGTACGGGGCATAAGTGTTCTGGATTGATACAAGTACACACTATAGAGGGATATGCTTTGTTCATATTTCATGTCTAACCACTTTAAGGTCCAAATAAAATGGCAAAAAACTGCATCTTTTTTAATTTTTGTGGATGTGACGGATAGGGGGTATGCACTGTAATTGGACAAATTCCATTTACATTCGACCACCCGTGTTTGCCATTCAAATGTGGACAAACAGAATAGTGAAGGAGAAACAATTCCTGTTTGCAAAATGTTTTTGTCTAAATTTTTGTTCTTTTTTCGTTTAATAAAAACCCCAGTGGTGATAAACACCATCCAAAGAAAGCTCTATTTGTGTGAACAAAATGATAACAATGTAATTTGGATACAGTGTTGCGTGACCGCGCAATTGTCATTCAAAGTGTGAGAGCGCTGCAAATTTGCCTGGGCATGAAGGAGTAAAAGTGCCCAGTAGGCAAGTGGTTAATATCACTTTTTATTTTTTACAGGCTGGCATTTTGTACAACTTTATTAGCAAGTGACAGATTTGCACTGAAGCCCACATCTAAGGAATGAATCTCGTCAGCATTCGGTCTAATGTAGGGAAGCAGTACGGTGGTGTATTTGGTGTGTATGAAGTAGAAGTGAGGTAAAGCCGCGCTCTTGTCACACTTCTTCTCACACAGACTTCCAGTATACTGCCTGGACCCCCCTCTCCTCTCCCTCCTTCCTGCTCCGTCCCTCCCCGCCTAGCTGAGGTGGGCGGCTCCGCTGAGTGGCTGAGCGCTAAGTGGGAGCTGGAATGCCCGGGAGGAGAGGGGTGGCGCCACACGTGTGTGTCTCCCTTCGCTGTGCATGTTCACCAGAGCACACACGGCTCCATTCACTGACACCTATTACCGGGCCGGCCACGGGGGACCGACACACACACACACTCACACACACAGACACTCACAGCCCACCTCCTCCTCCTCCTCACACACTTCCCACTCTCTTCTTCTCCAACTTCTGCCACTCCCTCCCTCCCCTCTCTTCTTCATTTGTGAGGAGGGATGGAGGAGACACCTCAGGGAGAAGAGTGAGTGTGCCACACACCCACCACATTGCCTCTAGGTGAGAGGAGCAACATCTGTACAACTTGGAGTGAGGGAGGAGGAGAGAGAGGAGAGAGAGGAGGAGAGAGAGGAGGACTGCGGGAGAACAGGAACATGCCAAAGTGAGAGAAAGAGAGGAGGAAGAGGAGCGGAGAGGAGAAAACTTTGGAAGGAAACGTGTGAGTATGAGCGGTATGTGTCACCGGGGGGGACATCCCACACAACCACCATCAGCCTCTCATCCGGGACATCGGACCTTCTTACTTCTATCATGGATGAAAAGTTAGAGAGAAAACTACATCGGAAATGTCAGGAGGAGGGAGGGAGGTACGGGGGATCGGATTACTACATCTCCACAAAGTCATGCAGGACAAGGAGCACTGTTCGGGGGGGGGGGGGACCCCTAGTCCCTACACTGGGGGGGACAGTCCATGGCAGGGACATGGAACAAGCCAAGGGATCAGTGTTCTGGGGTGACTCCTAGTCCTGACACTGAGGGGGACAATCCATGGCAGGGACATGGAGTAAGCCAAGGGATCAGTGTTATGGGGGGAGGGGTGACTCCTAGTCCTGACACTGAGGGGGACAATCCATGGCAGGGACATGGAGTAAGCCAAGGGATCAGTGTTATGGGGGGAGGGCAGACTCCTAGTCCTGACACTAAGGGGGACAATCCATGGCAGGGACATGGAGCAAGCCAAGGGATCAGTGTTATGGGGGGAGGGGGGACTCCTAGTCCTGACACTGAGGGGGACAATCCATGGCAGGGACATGAAGTAAGCCAAGGGATCAGTGTTATGGGGGGCGGGGGGACTCCTAGTCCTGATACTGAGGGGGACAATCCATGGCAGGGACATGAAGTAAGCCAAGGGATCAGTGTTATGGGGGGAGGGGGGACTCCTAGTCCTGATACTGAGGGGGACAATCCATGGCAGGGACATGGAGTAAGCCAAGGGATCAGTGTTATGGGGGGAGGGGGACTCCTAGTTCTGACAGGGGGGCAATCCATGGCAGGGACATGGAGCAAGCCAAGGGATCACTGTAATGGGGGGAGCAGATCAGGCAGAGGGACTTCCAGTTCTAATACTTGGGGAGAAACAGTCCATGGCAAGGAGCAAGCAAAGGACTTGGTGTTGTATAGGGGACATGGCAGGGACATGGAGCAAGCCAAGGGATCACTGCTACAATGGAGGGAGCAGTTTAGGCAGGGGTCCTAAGACTGGAGGGGGCAGTCCATGGCAGGCACAAGGAGCAAGCCAAGGGATCACCGTTATGGGGGGGGGGGTGCAGATCAGACAGCCCCCCCAGTCCTAACACTGTTGGAGGAAGGGCAGTCCATGGCAGGAGCAAGACAAGGGCTCAGTGTTGAAGTGGGGGAGAAGATCAGGAAAGGGGGACCCCAAGTTCAGACACCTTGGGGGAAAGCCTATTGCAGGGGCAAGGAG
The DNA here is from genome assembly GCF_042186555.1 of Aquarana catesbeiana. NCBI lineage: Eukaryota > Metazoa > Chordata > Amphibia > Anura > Ranidae > Aquarana > Aquarana catesbeiana. The sequence goes on along the minus strand of NC_133328.1, from coordinate 215,307,695 downwards.
AAAGCCAAAGCCTTACTGTTATAGGGGGTGCTGATAGGCAGGGGGGACCCCCAATCTTGACATGGGAGGGACAGTCCATGGCAGGGACAAGGAGCAAGGCAATGGCTGAGTGTTATGGGGATGGGGAAGCAGGTCAGGCAGGGGGGACATTAAATCACCACACTGGGGGGTGACAGTCCATGGCAGGGGCAAGAAGAAAACCAAGAGCTGAGTGTTATGGCATGGGGGTTGCAGAGCCGACCTCTTATATTGATACTCGGGGACAGTCCATGGGGCAAGGGCAGGAGCAAGCTAAGGGCTCAGTGTTCAAGGGGGAAGCAGATCCACAAGAGACAACACCTCCAGTTCTGACACTTGGGGGGGGTCCATGGCAGGGACAAGAAGCAAGCCAAGGGCTCAGTGTTATAGAGGAGAATCAAATCAGACAGGGAGCACCTCCAGTCCTGACAATAGGGGAGGGGGCAGTCCATGGCAGGGACAGATCACAGCTGTGCTTACTAGAGGGAAGCCCCTTGGAAGGGAGAAGGTAGGAGCTTTCTGTGAGTGAGAATCTTTTGTTTTACAACACAAGAAGGGGAGAAGGAGAGCTGTGATTTCTGGAGAAGCATTAGTGGCTTCTGCTAACTTTGTCTGCAAACTTTTGTCCCAGACCTGTATTGAGATCTCTATAGCCACACGCTGCATGCTCATGTCTATTAGAATACACAGTCATGCTTTTGTTTACTTTTTTCAATTTATTTCCCTTTTTTTTATTTGATTTGGTTGTAGCTTTATGGTGGCTATACATAGAACGAGTTTATATATGATTATATTTTCAAGAGTTGTCCAATCAGAAATACGATAAAAAAACTGTAAGATCGTTTAATGCCACACACACTTATTGTGGCCGTGCATGCTTCAGTTTTGTTATGTGATCGATGTGCGATTCGATCAAGTTGAATTGGCATAAATTCCCTTCTGATCAATTAATCGACTAGGGTAGAAATGTATGAATGGTTTTGTATAGATCAGAAGCACTAAGATGCTTTGTTCATGAATTTAGTCATATTTTAAGCAATCAGGTTATGAGATTGCATGGTGGATACAGAGATGTGCTTGATAACTTCCAATCATATCTTCCAACTATTGATGGAAATCCACTTCCCAGTATGTGGCATATCGATCGAAAGGGTAATCGTCTATAGATCAATTATTTCTGTCGGGAGAGATCGATTGGAAAAGAAAAAGATCTTTTATTGAAGCGTGTAAGGCCGTCGTTAGTGTCCAACTGGAAATATGATTAGAAGAAGATTCGGCACACATTTAACAACCATATCGAATTATCTACTTTCCTTTGGTTGGATTTTGCAGTCAGAACAATCTCGATTGAATCGACTGAATCAATAGGTTTTGGTCAGAACTGATCAGTGACACAGTATGTATGTATCACATCTGTGAAGAATTGCTCCATCTGATCACCATCAGATCTGGACGCAGGTATTTTTTAGTAGGCCATGTACAAAGTGCATAAAGATCAGTAAATGTATGTAGCATTCAGATCTCAAAAATCAAATTAGAAAAAGGTCAGTGATTTATGCGTGTACACGTGTACGCACATAAACGCATGTGTGTATACGCTTAGGTACATGTACAGGCTGACACCTTTATTGCACATTTATAGATGGAGCATCCAGTCGTCTGTGCTAACTAGATCCCTAGTTTGTGTAGGTTCATTTTAAGGTGGTCCCTGACTGGTTTTCAACCCCTCCAAAGTTGGGTCAGTATACACAGACATTTGTTTTTGGCATCTGACATGCTTTTGTGACACATTCGGATTTGGAACCCATGCAGCGTTATTCACATATGAAGGAGGCAGATAATATGGAAACAATACAGAGGCAGGAAAGTCCTTATGTATAGTCATATAGTATATGTTTGATCTTCTCAAAGAAAATCTTTATTGAGAGCAACTGCCATTGCCAATCACCTTCTGCACAAAAAAAGTCTTAAGACTTGCAGAGCTAACATTGACTTTACCATGAGGAGCACTGAATTGCAGAACTTTTAAAGCATCCCTCCGTGGAATTTTGGGTTCCCTCGCAGCTGGCCATTGTGCCCTTAAATCCACCACTGTTACGATTTGCCCCAGACATATTCAATGAACTGGGAATTATATTGAGCAATTTTAAGTTCTAGGCGCCCAAATGTAAGTTTGAAGAACAATTAGTGTGTGGTTACTCATCTCATAGAGTGCTGCTCCCTCCCCGTGTCTCTAAGGACAGTGCAGAGCTCAACTTCTACGGAGCATTTCTTGGCTGATTTTCAAAGTGTCCTGACTCCCAAAGTTAGCTACATGCCAGCCTTGTGCTGGCTGAAACTTTGTATCTTTAACACAGTCCTCCCACATCTGGACGCTGGAGGGAGGGAACCCACATGCAGCTCTCTTCCTTACTGAGACTCTCACCAGAAGCACTTCTCAGTCCCAGATTAGTTGACTTTCCAGCTGCCTGGCTGATGTGATTGCAAATGAATACAAAGAACTTTGAAACTTCCCTGATACTTTCTAGCCTTATAGATCAGATCTGAACGTTAGCCATAACGTTGTGGTTTTTAGCTAGCTAGAAGAGCGCTTTACTAACAAAGCAACTAGGAGAAAGTTGTGCAGCAGTTTTATAAGTGTTTTGATATATTATAATACACTGGGATCATATGTTATTGTGGTTTAGAAGGAGATGTGGGATTATTTTATTTCATATGCAGCATTTTGTATTTTATTACTCTTGTTTTTAATGGAGCAAAACATGTATACTTGCTAATCCTACTAAAAAATAAAGATAGGCTTTAGGTCCATTTATTAAAATAGTTTTTGGCTGGTAGAATGGCCAGGCATTTTTGGCAGGGGGCAAACAAGGACTCTAGGCTAGATGAATCATGCCAGACACTCACTTTCTCCAAGAGGAGAGAGAAAGGGAAGAGAAAGAGGTAAAGTAAATACACGGAACACCACAAACCAGACCGGATTAGCTGATCTACACCTTTTAAATAAATAGCTTTGAGAGACAGAATGGGAGTAAAGCGGATGCTGGGGTTTTTGGTGGCATATGTACTTACTCTGTTTACCCACTTGCTCTTTTCAGACTGAAGTGGATAACAAATGGAGTTCAGTGTGAGGCTAATAAAACTTAACACAGGCAGAGGCATAAAGTTTAGCAGCTTTTGTGCGAGGAGGATCAGCATTGATGTGAGAGCATGGGATTAGTGAATTAGCACAAAATAGCTGATTTACTGTTGTCATGTATGGCTTTTAAACATAGATATGTTCTTTACATTTTACACCCTTTCCAAGAAATATGAACTAAACACATACCATGGGTTATTTCAACTTTTTTTTCTGGTTTTATACCTTTATCAGAATAGCTGGAATTCTGAAAAATAACTGCAAACATTAACACTTAACCATGAATGTCCGAATTATTAAGTGTAGCATGCTGATAGGATAATGAACAGAGCCAATCATATAAAAGGAAATAGACTTTGATGTTTTTGCAAAAGTTGCCAATTTTTGTTGATGTTCTAGAGAACGTATAGTAGCTCTGATGTTTGGAAACAAAATTCTTACAAAAGACAATCTTCCAGTTCTGACTTGCTTAGTGTTCTTGAAAGGGTTAAAGAAAATTAGCAAACACAATTTAAAGAGGGCGCCAGTCTCTTTTTTTTTTTCTTTTGCATGGCCAGCCTGTGTAATTGGAAACATGGAATTCATTCATCTTCCAAGATTCATGGTTTTGTTTGCTTATTTGGAGATTAATAATTGGAATGTGAACAGCTCTGCCCATGATATTCATTTGCAGGTTTTTTTTTTTCTTAATGGAATTGCTTTATAATTTAGAAAGGTGCCACACTGATTGGCTTTATAATTATTTCATTTAGGCGCTTTATTAAAAATTAACAGTGGCCTCGCAGTTTCTAAATGAACATTGTCAAGATTATTTTGACTGAGGGAATAGGCAAACTGAAAAAAACCTCAACTCTTTTCCAAAAACCTGACATGTAAAATAACTTTTTACAAGCAATTGGCATTTAAAATATATTACATTTTTTTTTCAATATTGAAAAATTATTATTTGAATTTGTGGACAAAATAAATAGTATTCAATAAGGTGTAATATACTAGTGTTCTAAAACAAGGAGGCAGTAGTGCTGAACTTGTGTATTTCAGATTTAAATAATTCAGCACATTATTTAAAATTCCCATTTTCCTTAAGCTGTAATTCTTTGTAACATTTTGTGTACATTTTATATGGCGAATTTGTATTCAAGTTCAATAGTTGATTAAAACATTTGTGGTAAATTTGCCACCCCTGAAGGGGAATTCATTGAATTTTTAGTATAAAATATACGTGAAAATGTACAAATGTTACAGTATATCTTTCAAACATTAATAGAGTTGATATGTATGCATTATAATATAAATTATTAGATGTACAAGGTGTGTAGAAGAGTCTGAAAAGAACGTGTATTTTACATGGCCATCAAGTCTTTGTAGTTTGATTTTCTATTTTATTAAAAGTTTGTGTGCTAGTGGAAGCGTGAGGCAGCCAGAGAATAAGTGTCATAAATAATAATTGAAAATTACCTTAAATTGTGATTGTTAGATCCTCTAGGCTACATAAGACATTTCTATAAGTTAAGGTGTTTTAAATCTCTACCTGAAGCTACATTTTTGAAAAGAGGAAATAGATTTGTTAAAGTTGGATGAAATGCACTTATGTGGCTTTGCTGCTAAATCCATTTTATAGATTGTCATTTGATTTGCTTAAAATGTGGTCCAGTGCTGAAGGGGTTAATTAAACCAATTTTCCACAATGACAGCTTTGGTGATGTCCTGCAGTCCTTAGGATTGCAAGTTACAGGTCATGTTTTGAACTGGCTAGGTATTGCATGATTGAAGGGATTAATCAGTTTCCATGTTAAAGGCAAAAAGAAAAAAAAACTTTAGTGTTTTTAGAACCCCTAGAATTAATCAGACAGAGGGGTCCTTTGCAGGTTCCTTCTCCTGCTGTCAAGGCCTACAAGACTTCACTCAAGAGGGTTATACTTCCTCATGCTCATTAAGGCTCTGAAAATCTAAAAGAAAACAACACAACAAAACACTTTCCCCTCTTGCATGACAACGAGCTTGCTGTGCTTTAAACTAAAATACAATGGACAAGAGGAGGTAGTGTAAACCAACAGGGTGCCTAATATAAACTTTCCCAATACTTCCAGCAGACCTATCATCACTATACTTTCTACAGGTATTGGAGCTGGACCGAGGAAAAAAAAAATCTTATGTAGCCTAGCAAGGACTTTCAATGAAATTTCACACTTTGATGATTCCCCCCCTTTCTTCTTTTCTTGCGTCTAACTTTGATATATTGACAGCAAAAGGAGCTCGCAAAGCTTTTATATAGCCTGAGCGGCAATGCTAAGCAGCAGTCAAACGTCTCCATGCATTTGTGTTTAAGTGCAGAAGAAATAGCATGTCTGTGGGCAGCAGAGGTTCTTATCTACTCCCTAATCCCAAGTCCCTGAAAACCTTGAGGGCATGCCTCAGATCTCGCTGAAATCATTGTAGACTTGCACAGTTTGCAGATTAAATATGCTATGTGTTCCTGGCCCCAACAACAGTTTTATGAGCCCACTAAGCTTCCGACTTTAAGATCACTTTCTGAAGATTTTAGGACCCGCTATAGGCAGTGATGTTTGCAATAAGTGGCCCTTGTTAATTTCAAGAAGCTTTGGATACATCATTCTTGACAGAGGAGGACCTGCCAAAATACAAGTTTTCGAATCACATGTCTTATTATGCAAAGGGAATGCATAATACACAAAGGCCTTGATGGATTTGATGCCTCTATTATAGGTTTGCGGAGGAATGCTGCAGTTACATGTGCTCTCGCTCACATCTGATTAGTGTTTAAACCAGTGTGAAAATAAAATGACACAGAAATGGAAATTTCATTTCACAAGCACATAATAATGCAAAGCACATTTATAGGTATCATTTACTCCAACTTTAAAGCCTGATCTCAAATATATCTGTTTTCTCTTTTAAGCCAGCACTCAGCATGTAAAAGGGAAAAGAATGTGCCATCTTTAAATCATAACTTATGCGCAGGTTTCAGGGAAATCTTTGCATTCAATGGAATGGTCGCCAAAGAAATTCAGGTGGTAATGTAGAAGGCATAACTTGGATAAACACAATAATAGCTTGAGTTTTATCTATCTATCTATCTATCTATCTATCTATCTATCTATCTATCTATCTATCTATCTATCTATCTATCTTCCTCTTGACTTTTTAAAGAGAATAATATAGACACACACATATTATTATATATTATGTTATATTATTTTATGTTCATGTATGTGTTTCTTTTTATTTAAAGTGAACATGCTAGAGGACAAGGGAGAATCATTACAACAATTTGATAGAAATCAGTGTAAAGCCACTATAGTTTAATTTTCAGTTAATAACTTAACCTTTGTATACACTGAGGAAAGTTAGAGGATTGATCGTGATTGCTTTGAAAGCTTCAGATTAGGCTGACCATACAGTACACAATTTTCTTCTTCATTTTCCTTTATATTTACCTTCAACTATGTAGTGCAAGGGCCTGCCTGCTTGTGTACAGATAGAAAGTGTTTAGGTTTGACCTCATATTATATGGTTTTGGTAAATCTAAAGGAACATTGTACAAGAAAAGTGTATACTGTATGGCCAGCCTTATTATTAGAGTATCAGTTCAGAGAAGAACATTATGAATATTGTTATACTTACCATGTATTACAGACTGACAGTTTTTTTTTTTTTTACTGTGAAGCACTTATGTAATAAGCAGACATCTGCAAGCCAAACTTTAATTTTTAGTGTACTAACAAACTTTTTAAGGCTGGTCAACCATGGTAGGAGCATTGTCACAAAAATAATCAAGCCCAAATAACCTTTGGCATATTTTATGTTTTAAAATTTGCAAATGGACATATTTGAGATTGTATTTGTAGTTTAGCCTGCTCACCTGTTCACTTTTTGCAAGCATGTTATATGTCCAAGTATACAAATATGCTCATACCTATTGACAATGTAATCCTGCATCCTTGATTCTTGGTAGAAGTCAACATACTGGTTGCAAAAAAAAAAAAAATTAAGAGCGGAAGCTTCTTAATAGCCCTCAAGTAAATTATCTTAGTAAATCTACCCCCTTGTCTAATCACAGGATAATCATGCTGGTGCTTGACATGGCAGCCCCTCCTTTTATAAATGTGGTGTGAGTCCATTAATTAGAAGCGAAAAAAGTCATATCCTATTTCTAAACAATAACATGTGTCAGCTCATTACCCACGAGATCCGAGCCAATATTGTGCTCAAAGGTTGTTTAATGAATGGAAATGTGAAAGTCCATTTGTCAAGGTAGTACAAGGTTCCTGTTAGTTTTCAACCCCCAAATTCATTGTCTGCACGGCCTAGTCATTAGTCATCTGTGTATTAGTACTGCCCTCAGGCAGCCCAGCCCCGTACTACTTCACACCAGCATGACTTTGAAAGCATACTGTACTGACTTGTAGAATTACTGCTGTTATTTCCGCCTAACTGGGTCCAAGGTAAGTCCCCTCCCCACCTTATCACTCAACATAATCCTCCTTTTCTGCTCAGCTGCTATCTGTGGCTTTAAGGGAATTCACCATAGCCTTTCCTTGTAGGTCTCATCCTCTCTGCTTTGTTGTCATAATTATTGTGTTGGTATTAAAAGTATCTGGTAGTTGTAGAATATTTTATAATGAAGACAAACCAAGGTGAACTCTTGCATCCATTCACACTTTTAACTGTCTTTCCTCATTAGCACAGATGTGCTGAAAGGGTTAAACAAGAATATCTGGAAAGAAATCTGAGATGCACTGAATTAAGAATCCTTAAATTATCTGTGCATTTTCACAAATGCAAAGCCTTTCCATTACATTTTTGTATCAGGTTCTTTAGCTCATGTGCAGAATGTTTTAATCAGATGAACTCTAGCTTTGCTTTGGCTGTGCAGAGACATTTATTTTTAAGTGAAAACGTACAGGGCAAGTAAGTAACTTACAAAACATATGGTTTGAGACATTTGGCAGTTTTCGACCACAAATGTTTATAAACGACGTTCTTTGGAAAAGAGAGGACAGCTGTAGGATTCTCTGTTCGCCGAAAGTGTGATCTGCCATGTAAGCTCCATTTTACTGATATTTTACAAACTGCACACGTCAAATGTCATCTAAATGCAACTTTTTATGGCATATCAGTTTGAGTGCTGACAAAACGATTGGCTAGTGTTTTATATAATAAGAGTTTATATTCATTGTATATTTTGGTCAGGTGGTTTGAAATCAAGCACCATTAATACTATACATTAATAGCTTGTTGTATGCACTGGAGATACATTCATAGCTAAGAGTTTTATTAAGTGAACTAATCACTGACCCCTGTTTCAACTCATATTAGTAGCGTTAAGCTGCCCATACATTATACAATTTTTTTTGTTCAATTTCCTTTACATTTATTACCAACTTTGAAGTGCAAGGACCTCCCTGATTGCATGCAAATTGAAAGTGTTTAGGTTTGACCTCATATTATATGGTTTTGGTAAATCTAAAGGAAAATTGTACCAGAAAATTGTATAATATATGGCCAGCTTAAGTTCTAAGTAAATGATTTAGAAGAAAATTTGTGCTTGTGTTTTTGTGTGTTTGAATGTGTGTGATTTTATTGTGAGGTGCATGTTTACCATTAGGGTAGGATTATTCAAGAATTTTGGTATATTTTTAATGGGACTTAATACATACACTTATTTGGGCATTAAGTTCTTATTCAATGCATTGCATTTAAGTAATGAGGAACCCTAAGGTTTTGAAAATAACAAGAATGATTACCGCTATTCTGATGCAACTTCTCTTATATTTTCAAAACTGGGTTGAATCATTTTTATTCTAAACTGCAAACACTTTGTATATTTGTTTTTAGGGGAAAATTCTGTTGGTTGCTTATTTCCCTGAATCTGATTTCAGTTTTTGGAAGTGAATACACACTAAAAATGACTAATTTACTAAATTATAATAATAATATTCTCTGTTCTGTTTTTAAGTTATGCTGAAGCAAAGGAGGCCGCTTTGTAGCCTCATCATATGAATCATCTCCATCAGCCCTCTGTATATATTTTTCCTGAAGAATATGATTTATAAATGCCTTTTTTCACACCCACTATATATTTCATTGCAAGGAGGCTTACTCACTGGCCTTTTTTGTAAGCCAAATTTTAGGACAGGCCCTTGGAAACAAAATTTTACTTGATTGTTGTGTTCCAGACAAAATCTCACAATTTCACTAATCTATATATTTTGTTTTTAAAAATAGTAACGAGAACATATTTGTGATGAATATATGGGAAGTTAAAATCACACAGTTATTTAAGAAGAAACAGTCACTAATGCTTCATAGTAAGAGAGTTGTCAACTGTCCCTCATTCATAGGGCACTTCCAACCAAGCTTTGGAGACATGTTTGGTATAGCACCAATACATTTAATGTTTTTCATTTTGTATCATTTTTCTTTTAATCATAACTTTAAAAAAAATGTAATTAAAATATATACTGCAGCGAGTTTGTGGTGTGCCATTCTCTCCTAAAGCAGCGTTGACAGTAACTTATTTGGATTACATTGCTTCATCACTGCTATGTCATGTTAACATTTTTGAAATGTTGGCTTCTACGCTAAAGTGTTTGGCATACTTTTATATAAATATCCATCAATAGATTGCTAATACTCTACAAAGCATGCCATTTTCTAATAGAGAAGATAATCCGAGCTGTAGGCATATCATCATGAATACATGTTGTACATGCTGACTACACACAGTTTGTGCAGTCCTTGGGTATGGGATGCTGATGGTGTTTCATTTGATCTGTACAGGGAACACAGTGCTAGTGTCAGTTACAGCTAGTTTATAGCTATGTTTTGAAAAAGATACACAGTGAATGAGAAATGACATATGTAGAAATGTGTTCTGAAGTGAAGGGTAACTAGGGTTTGGTAGGCACCATAAGGTGATTTGTTTTGTTTTCCTTGTTTCAGTCAGCCTTCTGTTATCTCATCAAATATCCCACTTCTGGAGTATGGGAAGAATAGATGTGTCTCCAGCACCCTTTTTACAATTGAGCACTGGACACCCGAACTACCTACTGTAAGATCCAACAGCTGATATGTGGTGGCATTCCTAAATACAGATATTCAAAGATTATGCATTTGCCAGACTTTGAGTAACTTTTGTGGTATCAATAAGCATGATATGTCTTCTTTTGGGGCCTACTATAAAGCAGCTACTGTGGCATTATAATTTAGGCTACATTCACACCTCCTTATTTATTTATTTTATTTATTTCAGGTACTTATATAGCGCCGTCAATTTACGCAGCACTTTACATATATTGTACATTCACATCAGTCCCTACCCTCAAGGAGCTTACAATCTAAGGTCCCTAACTCACATTCATACATACTAGGGACAATTTAGACAGGATCCAATTAACCTACCAGCATGTCTTTAGAGTGTGGGAGGAAACCGGAGCACCCGGAGGAAACCCACGCAGGCACAGGGAGAACATGCAAACTCCAGGCAAGTAGTGTCATTTCTGGCCACTGAAACTCTGCATCCAGGGCCGATCACTCGATCACTGCAGGTGCTTTTATTGGGGCTGCCTCCTGCAGCTGATCATAGGAAACCCCCCACCCCCACCCCACACACATTGATTTTCTTGCATCTGCTTGCTGATGGCAAGAAACGCAGATGTGAATGTACCTTACTGCAATAAAAATGAGAAATATGCACAGAACTGTGTTGTGGGAATGCCCAGTCTGTCTTCCTTCTGCCTAAAAGTGGGAGTTTTTTAATGCCAGCTGTATATATGCAAATGAGGCTCAGAAGAGGTGGGGCTATGGAGCCAAATACATTTAACCCTATTGCAATTGTTGTAACCATCCTGGGAACATCTCTCTCAGCAGTCACCTAAATTTGTGTTTACAGGTCACCTTAAAGCAGGGTGGATTTGATTTAAATCAAGTCAATTTAAATCACTAGTAAAAAAGCTTCATTTAAATCAACTCGATTTAAATCATAATTTTTAAACAGCAACTGTCATCTCTGCTCCGCAGCGGCTCCTCCTCTGACTCGCTGTTGACTCACCGGCAGTCCCATTCACTGTCTGTTGGACAAAAGTCCATGCATGCTCGGAATCAAGTATGAGCCAGAGATATAACTAGCGTTCGTAATGGAGATATCATGTGTGTCTTGTACGTCACTACGTTCGTAATTGTTGTCCAACATTGGTGTAACAATGTGTATGAAAGACAAGTTGGAGCCAACATTCTTCTAACAAAAATCCACAGTTTTGTTGTCGGAAAGTCCAATCGTGTGTACGGGGAATTAGAATTAGGGGTAAAGTTGAGTTTAAGGGCCAGTAATGGACTATTTCTTTTTTCAGTGTTATTTTTTTTTTTCTGTTTTTTTATATTTGAAGTCTGTGATGTGTAACCTTCATTCTTTTCTGTATCACATATTACATTAAAACTTCCAAGCTTCTGTGTTTAGAAATAGTAAGAAGCTTGCAGTGGGTGTGTTTAGGACTAGCTCTCCTGTATCGCAAGCAGGGGATCCAAGATCACCAGATTGTCAACAAAAGGAAGTAGGTAAAGCAGTGCACAATTGCAATACTTACAGCAGAGCTCCAGTCTGAAAAAACAGTAGCTGCTGACTTTTATGATAAGGACACTTACCTGTCCAGGGATCCCACAATGTCAGCACCCTGAGCCGATTTTTCATTTGTATTAATGCATTGTAAGTAGGGGAAACTGGCAGTGAACCCTTCAGGCTTCACAGCCGGTTTCCTACTACCCATGCGTGTCACACTGCGCTTTCTGAATGGTCCTAACATCTTCTGGGACTTGTGTCCCAGAAGGCAGCGGAAGGAAGGAGGAGGGGTTAGAAATCCTCATAGATCGCCACAGCGATCTTACCCAGAAGTGGGAGTGGGTACCTGTCAAAACCAAAGTGCCAAATTTGGTAGTGGGGGGCTGTGGGGGAAGGTGCGAACAAGCGGAGCTTCCCCTTTTGGGTGCAGCTTTGCTTTAAGGGTCCATTCAGATTAATGTACTGTCTTGTACCTGACCTAAATGAAATAAGAACAAAACTATGCAGACTATGGTGTTGATTTACTAAAACTGCAGAGTGCAAAATCTGGTGCAGCTGTGCATGGTAGCCAATCAGCTTCTAACTTCAGCTTGTTCAATTAAGCTTTGACAATAAAACCTGGAAGCTGATTGGTTTCTATGCAGAGCTGCACCAGATTTTGTACCACCCAGTTTTAGTAAATCAACCCCTATGTGCCTAAATATTTTTCAGGCTTTATTTTTCAGTGTGTGATTGGAGAGCTGCCTTTAACCTCAGCTATTTACCAAAACATATTTAAGCTATAATTATATAATGGATATAGGCTAAAAGTGCACACTCTCAGGTTTAATTTGAGAGTATGTACATCAAAATCGGAGGAAGGGTTTAGGAATTACAGCTCTTAAGATTAGCCATCCCCTTTTCAAGGGACCAAAAGTAATTTGACAATTGAATCAAAAGTTGTTTCATGGCCAGTTATGGGCTACTCCTTTGTTATTTCTTCATCAATTAAGCAGGTAAAAGGTCTGGATTTTATTCTAAGTGTGGTATTTGCATTTGGAATCTATTGCTGTAAACCTACATTATGTGTTCAAAGGAGCTGTCCATGCAAGTGAAACAGGCCGTTGTAAGGCTTCAAAAATGAAACAAATCCATCAGAGAGATAGCAGCAACATTAGGAGTGGCCAAATCAACAGTTTGGTACATTCTGAGGAAAGAAGAACACACTGGTGAGCTCAGCAACATGAAAAGGCCTGGACTTCCACAGAAGACAACAGTGGTGGATGATCGCAGGATCCTCTCTATGGTAAAGAAAAACCCATTCACAACATCCAGACAAGTGAAGGACACTCTCCAGGACGCGGGCTTATCATTGTCAAAGTCTACAATCAAGAGAAGACTTTACAAGAGCAAATACAGAGGGTTCACCAGAAGGTGCAAACCATTCATAAGCCTGAAGACCAGAAGAGCCAGATTAGACTTTGCCAAAAAACATTAAAAAAGCCAGACCAGTTCTGGAAAAACATTCTTTGAACTGATTAAACTAAGATTAATCTGTACCAGAATGACAGGAAGAAAAAAGTGTGGAGAAGGCTTGGAACAGTTCATGATCCAAAGCACACAATGTCATCTGTAAAACATGGTGGAGGCAGTGTGATGGAATGGGCATGCATGGCTTCCAGTGGCACTGAGTCATTGGTGTTTATTGATGATGTCACAGAAGCAGCCGGATGAATTCTGCAGTGTTTAGAGATATGCTGTCAGCCCTGATTCAGCAAAATGCAGCAAAGTTGATTGGACGGCGCTTCACAGTACAGATAGACAATGATACAAAACACACTGCAAAAGCAACCCAGGAGCTTTTGAAGGAAAAGAAGTGGAAAATTCTGCTGTTTCGTTTTAATTTTATTCTGGTAACATACAGAGCAAAAGGTATGAAAATTGTGCCCGTGTCCAAATATATATGGACCTAACTGTATATGTGGGGTCTTGGTGGGTAGGCATTAGCACTGAGAAGCCGCATATATGCGGCCCTATGTCAACACATTTCTGTGCTGAGTGCGAGCTCCCTGCACGCACCCGCCGCAGTAACCTTCTGGTACTGGAAAGCTCCTAATGCCTACTTGCAATCGATAGCTTTCTGATCGTGTGACCACTTTGAATGACAATCACAGCGGTCACATGATTGGAATGCCGCCTCCCAACATTTAGAACCTCTTAAAGGGCCAGGAGGCGGTGGCAGGCAGGGGTTAATTTTTATGTGTATTATCTTGCTCCTTTAAGGGAATTAGTTATCCCCATACTTTTCAGGTTAGGATGCCCTCAAATGCAGATTACTTAAAGTTATGCTGGGGAAACAATCCACATAATAATTTCCTATATCTCTTGTGTATTTCTACTGATAGATTTGTTTGAGTTTCTGGGTCTGCGCACCTGCTGTGGCTATTGTATGGACTCAGAACTAAAAATTCACTTATGGATAGAAAGCTAAAATGTGAGCTATTTTGCATTCTCTATTACAGTAGCATGTGTGCCACCCCAACTAGAAATATACAATATAAACTATATCAAATAGGAACACTTAAATGACGATTTGCATAATTCACAAATTTGACTGCTGTAGCAACACATTAATTGGTATCACTCTTTTATTTTTTGGAAGTGTCAACTGTCTAGGATACATAGTGAGTGATCCAGCACAGTCTGGTAATCAATAAAACAACCATTGGGCAGGCGTTTAATAGTAAAAGATGTTAAAAGCAGACACCACTAAAATAAAGAATGCTTATGGATGCTTACCAGTCACTTGAAGAATAAGCAGATACTAGGTGCTTTATCTTACTATGCACATAATCTACCTTTGCATGGGCAGTATCACCATGTCCCAAAACTGAGAAGCACCTGTGCTTAATTTTACTGTTACAAGTATGTATATGTAAAGTCAAAAACAGCTGACTAGTGAAGTTTGTCTATATGTTCTTGAACAGGTATTCATTGTCATTTTAATTTGGCTCCAACATAAATCAGTACATACACAATTGTGTGCATATGTGTAGAGAGATGATATTGATTTACATGAAATGATGGATAGGTCTCATTCTGAAGATGCGTTGGGAACATGATAACCACAAAGGGTCTTTTATTGAGCCAAGTGTTGTATTGACTAAATTATTCATCATTGCAAATCAAATACACTGGCATGTACATGTCTTCAGCTTTTATTTAAATGTGCATTAGTTTATTTGCCATGTTCGGAAATGCAAATTAGTAATTGCTTATTCTGTACATATACACCTGTTCTGTTGAAGTGAACAAAACGTCCCCCACAGATTTTTTTGTTGTAGCATTGAAGTAACTGAAAGTGAATACCAACTGTTTAACTTAACTCCAGTGAAAACTTTTTAAAGCTTTGCATAGAGTGGAAATGGGGTTAAAAGCTCTAGTGGGTATTTATTGCTATTATATTTATTCCCCGCTTTTGTCCCTATCTCTGGGAGTGGTCGTGAGAAAGCACTTTTTTTTTTTAAATAACAAACATGTCATAATCACCTGCTCTGTGCAGTGGTTTTGCACAGAGCAGCCTGGGTTGTCATCACCCCAGGCAAGACAAGTAATTTGCGCCCCTAACCCACGGACATTTATCGCTCCCTAAGTCCCTTCCACTCGTACAGTATTAAAACCCCTTATGATACATTTTAGGACAGGCATGTCCAAAGTCCGGCCCGCGGGCCAATCGCGGCCCGCGGTCCGGTTTCGGACGGCCCGCCTGGTAATTTTGACATATATATCTTTTGTGGCCCCCAACGAATCCCCGAGCGCCGGGGGCCATAAAAGATAGATATGCTGGCTGCCTTGGAGGGGGCGGGACAAGCGCCGTACAGGATACAGGAGAATTTCCTGTTTACACGGCGTCCTGTGTAAAAGGAAGTCCCGTCTCCTGCGCTGCCATTGGACAATTGTTTTGTCCATCATAGGAGGCGGGACTTTCAATTAAAGAGGCCGCCGTGTAAACAGGAATTTCTCCTGTATATCTGTTGGCGCTCGTCCCGCCCCCTCCCTGTCTCCTCCAAGGCTGCAGATGGACATGAATCAGGCTGCACTGACAGCAATGGTGAGTCTGCATTCATGTCAATGTGGTGGGGGCTGCCGTATTTATGTCAATGTGGTGGGGGCTGCATTCATGTCAATGTGGGGGCTGCATTCATGTGAATGTGGTGGGGGCTGCATTCATGTCAATGTGGGGGCTGCATTCATGTGAATGTGGTGGGGGCTGCATTCATGTGAATGTGGTGGGGGCTGCATTCATGTCAATGTGGGGGCTGCATTCATGTGAATGTGGTGGGGGCTGCATTCATGTCAATACGGTGGGGGCTGCATTCATGTCAATACGGTGGGGGCTGCATTCATGTGAATGTGGTGGGGGCTGCATTCATGTCAATACGGTGGGGGCTGCATTCATGTCAATACGGTGGGGGCTGCATTCATGTCAATACGGTGGGGGCTGCATTCATGTCAATACGGTGGGGGCTGCATTCATGTCAATGTGGGGGCTGCATTCATGTGAATGTGGTGGGGGCTGCATTCATGTCAATGTGGGGGCTGCATTCATGTGAATGTGGTGGGGGCTGCATTCATGTGAATGTGGTGGGGGCTGCATTCATGTCAATGTGGGGGCTGCATTCATGTGAATGTGGTGGGGGCTGCATTCATGTCAATACGGTGGGGGCTGCATTCATGTGAATGTGGTGGGGGCTGCATTCATGTCAATACGGTGGGGGCTGCATTCATGTCAATACGGTGGGGGCTGCATTCATGTCAATACGGTGGGGGCTGCATTCATGTCAATACGGTGGGGGCTGCATTCATGTCAATACGGTGGGGGCTGCATTCATGTCAATACGGTGGGGGCTGCATTCATGTCAATGTGGTGGGGGCTGCATTCATGTCAATACGGTGGGGGCTGCATTCATGTCAATACGGTGGGGGCTGCATTCATGTCAATACGGTGGGGGCTGCATTCATGTCAATACGGTGGGGGCTGCATTCATGTGAATGTGGTGGGGGCTGCATTCATGTGAATGTGGTGGGGGCTGCATTCATGTCAATACGGTGGGGGCTGCATTCATGTCAATACGGTGGGGGCTGCATTCATGTTAATGTGGTGGGGGCTGCATTCATGTTAATGTGGTGGGGGCTGCATTCATGTTAATGTGGTGGGGGCTGCATTCATGTCAATACGGTGGGGGCTGCATTCATGTTAATGTGGTGGGGGCTGCATTCATGTTAATGTGGTGGGGGCTGCATTCATGTCAATACGGTGGGGGCTGCATTCATGTCAATACGGTGGGGGCTGCATTCATGTCAATACAGTGGGGGCCACATTCATGGCAATGGAGTGGGGGCCGCAGATGGGCACTGATTAGGCTGCATTGATGGGCACTGACCCTTATTTTGCTTCACAGTTCTTTATTTAAAATTTAAGATTTTTTTTCCTGAAACTTCATTTTTAAAGTGAAGGTGCGTGTTATAAGCAGATTAAATCCGGTATATCCAAATAACACGCCCAAGCTCATCTATTCACCACACACAGCACAAAGGCAAGAGAATTCTTGTTGGGCCGTGTATTAGTGCTCGGATGGACACACTTAGACCAAATTTTAATGGTTTAAGAATGTCAGGCAAAATGGTCGGCCCTCAAGCATGTTCTATTCATCAAATCTGGCCCTCTTGGAAAAAAGATTGGACACCCCTGTTTTAGGATGTACTACTCTTTCTCTTTGTTCTCATTTCTTTCGCTTTTATCTCTCTATATCCCAATTTCTTGTTTTTTTTTCCCCCATCCCTCTCTCTAGCCATCTTTCTTCCTTTTTCTTTGTTCCTCCCCCTCTTTTCCTCTCCCTTTTTTTCTTTTAAATCTTTTTTTATTAAATTTCAGATTGTACATACAGCTATAACCCACGCAGGGGCAAGACCAACAGGTCACAGTGTCGTACAGAAACATGTAACTTAACCACTTCCGGACCACCGCACGTCAATGTATGTCCCTATTTTGAAGGAGGATATCGTTGTTATGGCAGCAGCTAGCTGCCATAACCCCGTTATCCCCGTGTTCGGCCGGCGGTCCGCTACAAGATAAAAGTGGTTGCCGCGAGATCACTTTTATCGGTGGCGGGAGAGGGCCGCCCCTTTCCCGCCGCGATCCGGTGCCCTATGCCGCTTACCGGAGCGTCAGCAGCGGAGGAGGCGATCGGGTCTGTTCCTTAGCTGTGCATGGAGACGAGTGAGGGGAAGATGGCCTCCACCCGTCTCCATGACACTGCAGGGCGGAAGCTCCTAAAGGGCCATTTTATTTTCTTTATTTCTTTAAATGACAACATTTTTTTTTTTTATTGCATTTAAGTGTAAATATGAGATCTGAGGTCTTTTTGACCCCAGATCTCATATTTAAGAGGTCCTGTCATGCTTTTTTTTTCTATTACAAGGATGTTTACATTACAAGGATGTTTACAAGGATCTTTATAAGGATGTTTACATTCCTTATAATAGGAATAAAAGTGACACAATTTTTTTTTAAAACAGTATAAAAATAAAAATAAAAGGTAAAATAAATAAGAAAGAAAAAAAATGTAAACGTGCCCTGTCCCGCCGAGCTCGCGTGCAGAAACGAACGCATACGTGAGTAGCACCCGCATATGAAAAATGGCGTTCAAACGACACATGTGAGGTATCGCTGCGATCAGTAGAGCAAAAGCAATAATTCTAGCCCTAGAACTCCTCTGTAATGCAAAACATGCAACCGGTAGAATTTTTTAAATGTCGCCTATGGAGATTTTTAAGGGTAAAAGTTTGTAGCCATTCCACAAGCGGGCGCATTTTTGAAGCATGACATGGTTATCAATTTACTTGGCTTAACATTATCTTTCAAAAAAAAAAAAAATTGGGCTAACTTTACTGTTGTCTTATTTTTTAATTAAAAAAAGTGTATTTTTTTAAAAAGAAGTGCGCTTGTAAGACCGCTGCACAAATACGGTGTGACAGAAAGTATTGCAATGACCGCCATTTTATTCTCTAGGGTGTTAGAAAAAAAATGTATAATGTTTGGGGGTTCTAAGTATACCACATCTAAAAAAGAGGCCCAGTCTTAAAGTGGTTAAGAACTAAACAAAAAACAATCTACTAAACTACTGTCCCAACGTGGGGAGAGGGTTCAATTCAGGATTTGCTATGCTCAAACCTGGGAAATCAGGATAAATTACAGTATTTACCTCAGGACTAACTGTGCGATCAGAGAGTATGCTCAACTAGTACAGGCCTAATCGTTGCCAGCTGTAGTGGAATCGTCAAGCCAACATGCCCAAACCTTATTAAATTTATTGGGGCAACCCCTGTTCGCATAGGTGGCCTTATATAAGGGTAGACTGGCATTTATCAGACCTTTCCAGAATTTGACAGAAGAAGGGGATGGGTGCTTCCAATTCATTGTGATGGCTTTACGAGCATAAAACAGTAATAGATTAATGAGTATTCTAGCCATGGTCACTGACAGTTGTTCAACCAATCCTAGCAAACAATATCTTGGGTCACATGGCATATGGATTTTGGTTACATATTTAATCACATGAAGGACCTCTTGCCAGTATTGTTGTATTTGCACATAGAAGGAGTGAGGTGGTGTGGGGACTGTTTCCCGCTAAACAACAGCCCCTGGAAGGCCTCCAGAGATTTGACAATTGGTCCTTCCAGCACTATAGCAGAGTTGGTTAGATCAGGCTGAAGCCACCAATGGGCAGTCACCAGCTGGATAGCCAGTAAATATTTATAGCAATCAGGAAGAACCAACCCCCCACTATCCACAGGCCTGGTCACGGTGGTATATTTATATCTGGGTGGTTTTGATCCCCAGATAAAGGACGTGAATAGTTTTTTGATGGAGTTGAAGGGTTTTTTTTGAAAGCCACTGAGGAGAGTTTCTAAAAATATACGTGAATTTGGGGAGAACCTTCATTTTTAAGAGTTTTATGTGTCCAATTAGTGAAAGGGGTAGATTGCTCCATGCCTTGAGTTTAGCCTTAACCCCGGCCAGCACAGGTCCAGGTTGAGCTTTACAAAGTCCCTGCCATGTCTGTATATCACAATTCCTAAATAGGTAAAGTGGTCAACCCACTGCAGCGGGAGAGAGGGGGGTGGGAAAGACCTAGCCTCCTCGTCTACTGGAAACAGCTGGGATTTGTGCCAATTCACCTGTAAACCCATGAAGGCTGAGAAGGTGTTCATAATTCTAAGGTCACCCTGCAGAGAGGCTCCAGTGTCAGTTAAGAAGAGCAGTAAATCATCGGCGTAGAGAGCCACTCTCTCCTCCAGCCATCCCACCCGAAGGCCACGAATCTCAGGTGAAATTCTGAGGGCTTCAGCAATGGGTTCCAGGGCCAGGGCGAAGAGGGCCGGGGAGAGAGGGCATCCCTGTCTGGTGCCCCTCTGCAGGGGAAAGGGGGCAGACAGCAAGCCATTAAGCCTTAAGCTTGCCAGGGGGCTGGTGTAGAGTGTGCATACCCAATTGATACATTTTAGTAGGAAAGTGTATTGTATTTGTACTGTCTACCCTCAAGTTGTAAAGCACTGCGTAAACTGTTGGTGCTATATAAATCCTGTATAATAATAATTAGGGATCCCATTCAAGTAAATGGGCTGTCGTAATGCAGTGCATGCCGATTCATAAAGTAACACACATGTGTGTTACACTGCAAAAGACTTGAGTGATGTGAAAGCACCTTTAAGGCTGTAGTCCCATAGTAGAAAGGGTATAATTGCATCTAGGCATGGCTGATTTTACAGTTCTTGTTTCTATGCTTTCAAACCATGAAGTGGAGTATTATTATTATTATTATACAGGATTTATATAGCGCCAACAGTTTGCGCAGTGCTTTACAATGTAGGAAGACACTACACCAACAGTACAATTCAAAACAAGAGGGGTAGAGGAGCCCTGCTCCTGCGAGCTTACAATCTAAGAGGGAGGGGCTGGTTAAACAAAAGGTAGGGACTGTGAGGGATGAACTGATGAGGGGAGTATAATATTCAGTTGTTAGCTGGAGGCAGGATAGGCCACCCTGAAGAGATGAGTTTTCAGGGATGGCCTAAAAATGGACAGAGATAGTTGGACAGAATGATGTAGCGAGTTCCAGAGGATGGGAGAGGCTCTGGAGAAGTCCTGGAGATGAGCATGGAAGGAGGAGACAAGGAAGCTAGAGAGCAGAAGGTCTTGGGAGGAGCGGAGAGGACGATTTGGTTGATATTTGGAGATCAGATTGGTGACATAGCTTGGGGCAGAATTGTGAATGGCTTTGTATGTTATTGTTATTGTTTTTGAATTCTATTTGTTGGGCAATGGGTAGCCAGTGGAAGGATTGGCAGAGAGCAGTGGCGGACACTGAACAGTTAGTAAGGTGGATGAGTCTGGCAACAGCATTCATGATAGACTGAAAAGGGGATAGCTTGCGGAGAGGTAGGCCAATGAGGAGAGAGTTACAATAATCAAGTCCAGAGATAACAAGGGAGTGAATAAGTTGCTTAGTGATCTCAACAGTTAGAAAGGGGCATATTTTGGAGATGTTTCGGAGGTGAAGTCTGGACGATTTGGACAGTGATTGAATTTGGGGCTGAAAGGACAGGTTAGAGTCTAGGATTACACCTAGTACCTTGGCATGAGGGAAGGGACTGATGGTTGTATTATTGATCTTGGTGGAGAAGTGGGGGGGGGGGGCACGGGCTGGAGGAAACATTATGAGCTCAGTTTTAGAAAGTTTGAAGAAAAGGTGTGACATCCATGTTGGTATGTCAGTTAGTAAGTTAGTAATGCGAGAGGAGACTAAGGGAGTGAGGTGAGGAGTAGAGAGATAGATTTGTGTGTCATCAGCATAGAGGTGGTACTGGAAGTCATGGGAGTTTATTAAAAGACCAAGGGAGGAGGTATAAATGGAGAAGAGAAGGGGTCTGAGGACAGAACCTTGAGGTACCCCTACAGAAAGAGGCAGTGGAGAGGAGGAAACAGAGTTATAGGTCACACTAAGGGAACTCTGTGATAGGTAGGAGGAGAGCCAGGAGAGAGCAGAGTCTTGAAGGCCAAGAGAGTGGAGTTTTTTGAGGAGGAGGGGATGGTCAACAGTATCAAAGGCTGCCGAGAGGTCGAGTAGTATGAGTATGGAGTAGTGGCCATTGTTTTTAGCAGTTAGTAGGTCATTAGTGAGTTTCAGTAGGGCAGTTTCAGTGGAGTGTAGCAAGCGGAAGCCAGACTGTAAGGGGTCAAGAAGGTTGTTGTCAGTGAGGTAGGAGCTAAGACGGTTGTAGACAAACATTCTAAAAGTTTTGATGCAAACGGGAGCAAGGAGATAGGTCTTAGACTCCCAAGTGATAATCCCGAGTGTGGCTTGGGGTGAATTTTCATTACCAAAAGCGGTAACCCCGCCACACTCGGGATCATATCGCAGGATCCAGGCAAAGTTACTTACCTTGTCCCCAGGATCCTGTGATGTCCTCCAGCTGTGTGTGCGAGCTGTGTCCTCCTCTCAATCTATCACAGTTCCGGATTTCCGTTCCCTGCGAGCGTCACAACGCATGGGGACGGAGCCCGGCGCCAAATTCAAAAAGTGAATAACACCGAACACATACAGTAAACTGTAATCTTACAGATTACATTACTGTATCAAATTATTTCACATCCCTTTTGTCCCTAATGCTTTGTCAAGTGCCCTGCCTGCAGTTTTATATTATATATAGTGTTCTTTCTGCCTGGAAACTTGAGAATGTCCATAGCAACCAAAAAGTGTCCCTTTACTTTAAAAGCG
Source organism: Aquarana catesbeiana (assembly GCF_042186555.1). Taxonomy (NCBI): domain Eukaryota; kingdom Metazoa; phylum Chordata; class Amphibia; order Anura; family Ranidae; genus Aquarana; species Aquarana catesbeiana. The sequence goes on along the minus strand of NC_133328.1, from coordinate 215,285,140 downwards.
GTTTTAGACCAGCTAGAAAATAGCAATAATAAATTAGAATCACTTGCAGAATTGAGCGATAGTGATTTGTGCCGAAATTCGTCATCAAACACTGAAAGTAATGACAGCTACAATTCTGCAACTGAGCAAATTTCAGTGTTTTTGACTTGATTACATTATTGAATACATTTTATTATTATATTATTATTTTCTATAATTATTTATAGTTATTTATTATATTATAATTTATGATTTTGTGTTTCAAACGTTATCATACCCGAGATGTCTACTAGACTCTTGTTTGGACAGATTTAAGTGAGTTATTCCTAAGAATTACAGGCCTACATAATAAAATGCCAAATTTCCATGCAAAACATTGTACCGCTTTGAGCATCAAAAATCTGACATAATCATACCACCAGGGATGTTAAGTTGTTCAGGCTGGTGGGATCCAGTGTGGGCTTTTTAAGTATGGGGGTGATCAGGGCATGTTTTAGAGGGGAGTGAAAGGTGCCAGTAAAGAGAGAGATTGAAGATGTGAGTGAGGGAGCATAAGATAAAAGAAGAGGGTGACTGTAGTAGATATGAGGGAAGAGGATCCAGGGGACAGGTGGTAAGGCGGGCTTCTGAGAAAACTTTAGAGACCTCTTCGGTAGTAGAAAGGTCAAAAGAGGAGAGTGTTGAGAGTGGATTAGTACAGGGTATGTTAAGTGGGTTAGATGTCTGTGCAGTGGAGATATCCCCACGAATTGCATCAATCTTGTTTTTGAAGTGATTGGCAATCTCGTGAGCAGTGAGTTACTGGATGGAGAAGGTGGTGGAGAAAGTAGAGAGTTAAAAGTAGAGAAGAGACGACGAGGACTGGAGGACAGAGTATTAACGAGGGTGACATAGTAGGTTTGTTTGGCAGCATGGAGGAAGGAATTGTATTTTAACAAGACAGATTTATATTGGGTGAGTAAAGCATTGTAGAGCTAGTAGTAGTGATAAGATGTAGGAAGCATTTTAAAACAAGCCTTTTAGAGCCTATGTTAATTCCTGAATGAAACCAAAGGGCAATCAGGTACCATTGTTTTGGGTGGAAACAAGACAATTTAGTTACCCGCTAGTTTCTAATTATCTGGGACCCCAAATATCCCCTTTAAAGCATTGTATGGTTTTACACAAAATAATGCAGTCAGTCAGACTCTGGAGTCTTTTGCACTTTTTCAAAATAATGTAATAGCACAACAAAGTAATTACATTGATGGTCTTGAAGGAAGGCAGACCTTTAACCATACTCTTGGTAACAGAGGGATTAGGTATGAGTACAGGTTTGGAATGAATTGTCCACTGGGTTAATGCCAGAAGGAGAATTAGGAATGGTCACTCCATGGTTGTGTGAAGGAGAGCAAAGATGTCTGCATTAAGTAAGGAATGTTTATCCTATAAGAAAGTTCACAGCTTATGAACCGTGTGTTCAGTTCCTATGAGCAGCAACAGGTAATGACAAGCTATGGCAGGGCTCGACAAAACCCAGGCGCCAGGTCGCAATGGCGACTGGAAATTGCATCCTGGCGCCTGGGCTACACCGCAGCAGCGGTCTATATACCTGCAAAGTGCCTCCACCACCCCCCGCGTGTGCGCGGACTTCGGTCGGGCTGGCCAAAATTGAGGCCGCGGCTTTGCGGCCTGCTGGAGCGGGATACGCGCTCCTTTCTGCGTACCAGCGCCCTCCTCTGGTGGGCGGTGCTGTGATGAGCATGGCGTGCTCTCACTGCCCGCCTACCTCCGACATCATCTTCTCAGTTTGACAGCTGGGGATGAGGTTGCGGGCATGATCAGTCGCCCGTTCCTTACCGCCGTTGTGGACGGGGAGTGCCACCTCAGTGCCCTCTGTCAGTGCCATCTCAGTTCTGCCTGTCAGTGTCACCTGTAAGTGCTGCCTATCAATTCCATTCAGTGCCATCTGTCAGTGCTGCTCGTCAGTGCCACCTCAGTGCTGCTCATCAGTACCACCTCAGTGCTGCCCATCAGTGCTGCCCATCATTGTCACCTCAGTGCTGCCCATCAGTGTCACCTCAGTGCTGGCCATCAGTGCCACCTCAGTGCTGCCCATCAGTGCCACCTCAGTGCTGCCCATTAGTGCCATCTCAGTGCTCATTTGTGCTGCCCATCAGTGCCACCTCAGTGCTGCCCATTAGTGCCATCTCAGTGCCACCTCAGTGCTGCCCATCAGTGCTACCTCAGTGCTGCCCATCAGTGCCACCTCAGTGCTGCCCATCAGTGCCACCTCAGTGCTGCCCATCAGTGCTTCCCATCAGTGCCACCTCAGTGCTGCCCATCAGTGCCACCTCAGTGCTGCCCATCAGTGCCACCTCAGTGCTGCCCATAAGTGCCACCTCAGTGCCACCTCAGTGCTGCCCATCAGTGCCACCTCAGTGCTGCCCATCAGTGTCACCTCAGTGTTGCCCATCAGTGCCACCTGTCAGTACCACCTCAGTGCTGCCCATTAGTGCCATGTCAGTGCTCATTTGTGCTGCCCATCAGTGTCACCTCAGTGCTGCCCATCAGTGCCACCTTTCAGTGCTGCCTATCAGTGCCACCTGTCAGTGCACATTAGTGCTGCCCATCAGTGTCACCTCAGTGCTGCCCATCAGTGTCACCTCAGTGCTGCCCATCAGTGCCACCTCAGTGCTGCCCATCAGTGCCACCTGTCAGTACCACCTCAGTGCTACCCATTAGTGCCATGTCAGTGCTCATTTGTGCTGCCCATCAGTGTCACCTCAGTGCTGCCCATCAGTGCCACCTGTCAGTGCTGCCTATCAGTGCACATTAGTGCCGCCTGTCAGTGCCACCTCAGTGCTGCCTATTAGTGCCACCTCAGTGCTGCCTATTAGTGCCACCTCAGTGCTGCCTATCAGTGCCACCTGTCAGTGCACATTAGTGCTACCTGTCAGTGCCACCTCAGTGCTGCCTATCAGTACCACCTGTCAGTTCCCATCAGTGGCACCTCAGTGCTGCCTATTGGTGCCCATCAGTTCCAACCTCAATGCCACCTCATCAGTGCAGCCCATCAGTGCTCATCAGTGCCGCCTATCAGATCACATCAGTGAAGGAGGAAAAAAAACTTATTTGCAAAATCTTATAACAAACAACAAAAAAGTTGATTTTTTTTTTTTTATAATATTTTGGGTTTTTTTTTTTTTGCTTGGCTTCAGGCATGAGCAATTCTTATTGCCCGATGCCCTAGACATGCAGTTCTGGGCGCTGGGCAGAAGATTTAAACAACTGGCTCCTAACTTTTTTCAGCTGGCTCCTAGATTCTAAGCAAATTTGTCAAGCCCTGAGCTATGGTATTGAATGCATGGGTTTAAAAATAATAATGCTTTTTATTATCAGTTAAGGTATTTTTTAATTATACATTAACACATCCAGGACTCATATACAAATACATTTTAGTTGTTAATTTCATACAATACTATCTTTTTTGTATTGAAAGCTTAGTCCATGTATTGTAGTGTTCTTATGTTTTACTGAAGCTGACTGTAATAACATATATAAATTAGAATAGCTATTTTTAGTTATTAAAGTTTGAATAAGTATTTTAAAATTACATTTTGTACTATAAGAATTTTTTTTCTTTCAAAATCAAAATATTTTTTTTCATGCTGTCAGTAATATAACATTAACCACTGGCTAAAAAAACTACTTGCCATAAATTATGTTTTATTTACTTTTATTTTCAATTACTACATCTATTACTATTGCTTCCAGCCATGAACTGGTTTAGCATGTTGAGTGATGTAAAGAATATCTCCTGGCAAGAAGTAAAATCAATCACTGAACTACTAATACTATACAGAAATTATAGCCAATGTAAGTAAATCTACTCAGCTTACCTTTAGTGTGAGTTTTTTATTGCCCATTGCAGTCTAATAAAATGGCCTCTGGATGGAAGTATGGGCTATACAGTAGGGCAGTAATCTCAAATCTGTCTTGTCCTCAGAGACAATCATAATCATAATCATTCAAAATCCTAGCCATTTGATATTCTGATAATTCCTTTAAATAATTTTAATCTTTCTTTCAATTTGTATACGTTTGAATTGAAAAGGAAGTAATTGATGTTTTTTCTAGTTTTTACCAGGGTTGTAACGTGTGGTTTTGCTTAAAGTGGTGGGCCACGGCCAGGGAGGAGGAAGTGAAAAATGAATATAGCAGATATACAGTAGGTGCTGAGAAAAAAAATATCCAATTCGTTTACAGTGCACAGTTTAGTGAGGGATGCTGAAGAGTTGTAAAAGTGGGTGGAACTCTACTTTAACTTTTTTTGTTCACATTTTTGTGGCATGCAGGAAAAAAGTCATCATATTTCTTGGAAACAATCATGATTTTGTGATTGTAATCATAACTTTAAAATGGATGCAGAATCAACGACTGTTTGGCCAGGTTTACAGGTTTTGTTTTTGCAGGTGAAATGATTAAAACTTTCCTTTAACTGCGACTAATGCTGGCCATACACTATACGAAAAATCGGCCGAAAAATCGTTCGTATGGACACTTCGTTCGTTTTTCGGCAAGTTAGTGGGTACAAATCGATAATCGTTTGTGACGTTTTTGTGGAAAAAAAAACGAACGGCATGTTTGGAAAATTTCTGCCGAACGTACGATAAATTGCAAGGTTAATGTGTTTCCCGTCCGAACTGCCTGCACTAGGTATATGTAAAAAAACGAACACAAAATTATTTATTCATGTCCACTGAACAGATTATCGGACATTATATGATGGCACGATCGTTTGCGGTCACGGTCGAACGTTCGTTTTTCGAAAATGGGTTCGGCCGATTTTCTGTATAGTGTATGGCCAGCATAACACAATTGTGCAAGTGCCTGTGAATCTGAATGTTCATGATACCAGTCCCTAAAGACAGCTTTCAGAAACACTGCTGTAGAAGAAATATAGTGATCTGCAGTTTCATAAGTTCAAATACAAGGCCATACAAAAAAATATATATATATATAAAACAAGCCACCAGAATTAAACAAATGGAGCAGCCTACCTCAGAAGATAAAACCGAGGATAAAAATTAAAGGAACGTGTGCATTCTTAGTGACTCTTTGGGCCATTCCTAGGATATATGAGTTTAGAGTCCTGTAGTGTGATTTTTCTGTAGTAGGTTGTGTCTCTTCCCTTCTCCTCAAGGATATAACAAAGAAAAAGCAATGTCCTGAGCTGGATATTGTTGCAGGAGTTATTTTTACTAAAACTGGAGAGTGCAAAATCTGGTGCAACTCAGCTTAGAAACCAATAAGCTTCCAGGTTTTATTGTCAAAGCTTAATTGAACAAGCTGAAGTTAGAAGTTGATTGGCTACCATGCACAGCTGCACAAGGTTCTGTGTGTACCTGCTTAAGTAAACACCCCCCTGTGTATTCTATGTAATGAAGAATCCATCAAGAGAAAATAACACCATCATTTGACTTTGAAATGACCAGACCTGGGAATCTCTGGTGGGGATATGTCACTTTTAACTTTTCAGCATATGCAAGAAAACAAATCGCAAATCAAACTTAACCAATAACCACTTGCACATTATACATACAACTATTAGGATTCTGAATTTCTGTTGATCTTGGAAGTTTCAAATGCATATTCAAGGCAAATACGTAATGGAACTATTGCCTACCTGGTAATTTCTTAATTTTTTTACCAGTGAAATACTCCCTTTTTGGTAATCTATGAACTCTTTGCTTGTGATGCAAAATCCTTAAATCAAGACTAAAGCCACTGATTTAACTGTTTCCCAAAATAGTTGCATACAAGACATGCTACAGTTACTAATGTGTGAATGCTAGCTCTCCGCTGGACTATCAAGCCATCAAATGGCTGGTGTGATAGCTGGTGTGCAGCACCTTGGCAAATACAGATGAAACAGAGGATAATATGGCAGCTTCCTTTACTGTAAAGTAAAGGAAGGTTTGTTTTCCCCTTTAAATACATACTGCAGGCTCTGGCTATAGGGTAATAGTGTTATGAATGGCTGTAAAGTCACGCAATCACTTTTACAGGTGAAAATGTGTGCCTCTCCACTTCCCTGTTTTTGTTTCCTGGCTGTTAGAAACGTTTTTAGAGAATCACCTGTGGATGATTTGGGATATTTTGTTTTTCTACTCTCTGACAAATACACGCATGCTTAGGGGTTTTAAATCATTTTTAAAACCAATCATGCACATTTTAATATGTTTGTGAACAAAGAAATAAAATTGGTTCATAAGCAAAAGGGTTAATATATGTATTCATCACATGACTTTTTTGTTTTCTGCACTCTCTAAAAATCTGCCCTGGATGCTGAGCATTCTTTAGACAAATCTTATAGTGGTAATCTTCCCAGAAACTGATATAAAAGGTAATTCCTGGTGTGTTGGCCATTTTTATTCAAGGCTATGGGGGAGATTTACTAAAGCTGGTGCACAGTGAATCTTGTGTAGCTCTGCATAATAACCAATCAGCTTCCAGGTTTTATTGTCAAAGCTTAATTGAACAAGCTAAAGTTAGAAGCTGACTGGTTACTATGCACAGCTGCACCAGATTCTGAGTGCTCCAGTTTTAGTAAATCATCCATTATGAAACGCTAAATCAAACATGAAAGTATATCAGATATAGAAACAACAATATGCATTAAAAAAGTTGCTTGTCTATCTTTTTTGCACTTGGTTGCTAATTGATTAAAAAGGGAGGAGATGCCAATGTTTTTGTGTGTTAACTTAAAACAATATTTTTTACCTGAATTTTAAATCTTACAAAGGCATAGGCACAAAAATAGTAATTTGTTTAGCAGACTCAAACCTTGGTATGTTTCTTTAAATACAAAAATCGAGGCCTTGTCTTGGATTAGTGTCGTTCAAATATGGAGAACCAGAACTTTTTTGAGTGAAGATGAAAGGCCCCATATAAAAGAAGCATGTTTCTCGGTGTGATTGCAGTCAAACTATACTGTAGATATATTTAATAACACCTTAAATCACATGATTATGCCAGTATTCTTTCTCAAATAAGTTTTTTTTTATTATTATAGTTTAACAATTCAGAAGGGTGGGTTACAAATGTTCAGTGAACATAAAAAAAAAATGAAAGTAGCTTAGGTAGATAGTACAGACTCAAGTCATATATAGATTTCTCAAAAAGAAACTGCAAAGCCACATACAAAGTCAATCCGTACATCCAAGCAGGTTATATTGGGCCTCGGGAACACCAGGAGGCCTTGGGAGACAAAATGTCAACATAATACCAGAGAACTGAACAATATCATAAACATGGACGGTGAGGAAGTCGTGAATGTGTCACATATGCAACCAAAAGAAATCAAACACAGAAGCCCAAGCATTAAAAATTCTAAAACTTGCTCCACCCATGACCAATTGAGAAGTGCCCAAAAATGTGTACAGAATAAGTGTCGAACTAGATGTTAATTGAGAAGAGCTTGGAAATTATGCAGAATCACTATATGCTTGCCAGCAGGTCCAAGTAGTGCAGACTTTTTCTGGATCTGCACTATTCTCAGCCACCAACATTTCCATTGCCATTATGTCATTAAGAACCTGGGCCCATTCCACCAGTGATTATGCCAGTATTCTACTGTGTGCCCATATACAGTTACAAGCTCTGTCAGGCAGTGTCCATACATCCAATTCCTATTATCCAGCAGCAGCCACTTGCCCATCAAGTTACCTGTATACTGTAATTAAAGGGGTTGTAAAGGCAGAAGGTTTTTTATATTAATGCATTCTATTCATTAAGATAAAAAGCCTTCTGTGTGCAGCAGCCCGCCCCCCTAATATTTACCTAAGCCCTATTTCTATCCAGTGATGTTCACGAGTGCCTAGGCCATCCAGGATTGGCTGAGACACAGCAGTAGTGCCATTGGCTTCCACTGCTGTCAATCAAACTCAGCCACTCAGGAGAGAGAGGGGGCGGGGCTGAACTACAGCTCCATGTATGAATGGATACACGGAGCTGCAGCTCGGCTCGGGTGCCCCCATAGCAAGCTGCTTGCTGTGGGGGCACTCCACAGGAGGGAGGGGCCAGGAGCTCCAGCCAGGGACCTGAGAAGAGGATGATCTGGGCTGCTCTGTGCAAAACCAACTGCACAGAGCAGGTAAGTATAACATGTTTGTTATTTTAATAGGAAAAAAAAAAGACTTTACAATCACCTTAAATAGTCATTTGGTCTTAGTTTCAGGCTATTAGGGCTCTCTCTATATATTCTGTATATATGTTTTGCTAGCTTCTTTACCGGTGCGGACATTTTCTTCCTGACTTTTACAGGGTACAGAGTATTTGGCCATCTTAATTGACTGGCATGGAATGATGCTCATGTGCATGATAGTTCATTCATTCCAGTGCCAAGATGTGCAGAGAATGTACATTAAGCTGCGCATGTGCAGCTCGGTGTACATTCCAAAAAACAATGTGAAGAGGCCAGTGAGTTTGTTTTATTGCAGAAGATACATGGGATGTCTATTCTGCAAAATAGAGCCTGCCTACTGGCATTTTTTTATTGTTTTTCTTTAGTTCTACTTTAAATTTCTTGCTTCCAGTGCACTATCCAGTTTTAGTAAATCAACTCCTGTTTAACTACTGCTCCTTGATAAATTCTGGACAAATTAAAATTTGTTCCTAAAAGAACAATTTGTTCCTCAGAATGGACCAAAGATATCATAATCACTGATTAGTATGTTTATCATGAGGAACATGTTTTCTTTGAATATCAATTCTTAATGTAAGGTGTCACTGTTTTTGAAAACTGAAACATGTTTTGCATACCAGAGTGTGCTGGAGATACAGAATGTGATGTGTTTCTGCATTTTTAATTGGATCCACTTTTATGTTTTGTGCAGTTCTTCGTACAGGGAGGTTGTGAGTAATGAGAAGTCAACATGGAAGCACAGTCCCATAGCACTACTATGAGTGAAAAGAAAAAAGTAGAGAATTCTCTAGTGAAAGGCCATACTCGGACCGATGTGAGTGAGAAGGCAGTTGCCTCCAGCACAACTTCCAATGGTGAGTGTAAAGCATTAATATGGTTTTCAACATTCTCAATTCATGTTATGTTCTTCCTCTCCATTATTACTTATTTCATTTAAGGAATGTATCTTCTAATCTCTTAGTATAACCCTGCTCTAGACCCTTATTTATCGCTACATGAAGAGATGCTTCACTGACTTTGTACCACAACTAGGCTTTGCAATCTCAAATTTCATCTGTAGTACAGCTTCAGGAGAAAATGTATAATTATGTATAATTATGTATAGATGAATAGACAAAAGGTGCCCATAGACATTAGATAATCATCATTTTATCCTGTCAGTTTCAGCAGTATTATTTGATGACAGAGATGTCTTTAGGTACCTTTAGACCTGTGGAGATATCAACAAGGGATAGATCACAATGGAAAAGGTGTATCAGCTGAATTTTCACAGCCCATAGCTGTTGCTCCCCTAAGATAAGGCTGCCTTCAGGGCCGCAGCTTTGGAAACAGACATGTACACTCAGGCAATATGAGTGTGAAAATCTATGTTATTGTTTGGCAGATGGATCATCATGTGGCAGTTTCGTGTATCCAGTCACTGTCTGACTTCTATGGAAGCTCATTGTTTTGAACATCATATCAAATGGCTTGCTATGATAAGTGCACATGTTGCTCAAGTGGGTAATCCCTGTATTATACTCCATGGGGTAATGGGAAACATTGCGTTAACTTTGTGTTAACCTGGAAAATTGACTTATTCTATATTGCTGTGAATATCCATACCTTGCTAATTTGCAAAATGTTGTAAATTTGCTTGTTCCGAGGCACAGGTTTTAATGCAAACTTAACTCTGCACTCTGATCTTGGCTTGATAACTGCTTAGATATCAACAATCATTCTCTTCACAACATAAGCATTTTGTACATGCAGTAAAAGTCACTATAACGCCTCATGTACACTGGATGTTATAAAAAAACACCAGTGGCGTTAGCTGTGAAAGTTGTAGCTGTACAATGGGTTTTGCAGTAGGGTTTTTCAGCGGTTTTCAGCTTTTTTTTAACAAAACTATACTCCCACTAAAGTCTATGGCTCAAAAATGCCCATAATTACAGAATAGTCGCGTTTTTCTACGTTTTTGAGCTTTTTTCAGAGTTAGAGTGTTTTTACAGCAGAAAAACTCCACTCAAAACCCTCTTGTTCTGGGTTTATTTTCCAGCCAAAAAACGCCCCTGCTAAAAAAGGCATGAGGCCTTATAGTACTCGTGCATGATTATCTTAACAATGGATCTTATCAATTCACCAGGAGCATTTACTGACACAGTTGTGACAATCAGTGTACTGTGACATATTACTGAAATGTTATTATTTCTAAGGCCTCTTTCACACGGGGCAGATCAGTCATGATCCGCCCCGTGAACACACGCTGGCTCAGCGGGGATCGCTCCGCCGATCCCCGCTGAGCAGGAAGATGACAGGTGCATCGCTGCACGCTGTGCAGCGACGGACCTGTCAGAGCGCCGCTCTCCCCTATGGGGGGATCGGATGATGACGGTCCGTAGTGTCCGTCGTCATCCGATCCGATCCGAAAACGGAGGGAAAAGTAGGTTTTTCCTCCGTTACACTTTTCGGATCGGAGCGGGGTCGGATGTCAGCGGACATGTCACCGCTGACATCCGACGCTCCATAGGGATGACTGTATGTCCGTTTTTTAATCCGAAAACGGATGGATGAAAAACGGACATACGGATCATCCGTGTGAAAGAGGCCTAAAACACAGTGAATGTTAATTTACTAAAACTGGAGAGTTCAAAATCTGGTGCAGCTCTGCATACAAAAACAATCAGCTTCCAGCTTTTTTTTGTCAAAGCTTAATTGAAAAAGCTAAAGTTAGAAACTGATTGTCTACCATGCACAGCTGCACCATATTTTCCACTCTCAGGTTTTAGTAAATCAAACCCTGTGGTCTATACAGTCACTCCAGGATGTTTGGCATGCTTAAAATATGTCTTAAACAATAATGAAAAATTACCGCGCTGTAACAAGATGGTCAAAGCAATTGTGACCAAGACACCAAGCAAAAATTGATTAACTTCTATCACCTAAAAGAAAAGCTGCTGCTATAAGTGAGATACACACCTGTTCAAATGGAAAATAATAAATAACAGCGCTCAATAAACTAAAAAAATAGCAATATTAGTAAATGAATATCAATAATATATGTGACATAACTGTAAATAATAAACAATAATAATAAACTGTTTCATAACTCATTCACATGAATTTAAATGTGAACAAACAGCTGAGTAAATGAGCAGAAGAAAAAAGTCCATCTAAGTGTAAGGGAAATAAAAATCCAAGGTGTACAATGAATTCTTCTTATTGTTAAGAGGTAGATGACTAATTTATTCCTCCACGCACCACTGTGTTATCACCAGTAAAATAATGTGCTTACCACAAGGCAAGCTAGACAAGCCTGTAACCTTAACCTGGTCAGGGCCTTTAACCAATGCGGATGCCTGGATGGCGATAGCCCGCTACACCATCTGGAAGAGTCAGCTACTCCAAAAAGCCTCCATGCGCACCTCCAAAGCACCGGAACACGTTTACCATACAAGGGTTCCCCAAAAGGAAAGAAGTAACAACATAGCGTAATCCTGATATAGGTACTTTATTAAAAAATAGGAAACGCACTTACATTTAAAATGAAGACAAACAGCATAAATCGTATAAGCCGGCCGGCTACAGCGAACACCCGTCCTACAGATGGAACACACTTCATAGGCACTGATGAAGCCCCAGCCTTACAGCTTCCTCTGGGGAAAGCTGCATAACCAGCCTTCTACAGAGATCCCCTTTCCCTCAGAGATTGTCTCTTTCTTTACATTCTGCTAAAACTTTTGCCAATCAGTACTGCTAGGACCTTGAAGAAGGGGACATACCCTGAAAGCTTGTCCTGAAAAATTGTATGCTAGAGCAAATAAAAAAAGTATCACGGACAGTACTTGTTACAGTGCACTAATTAGGCTACAATCACCTCAAACAGAGATCCCTGAAAGATCCTGGGGGAAAGTGGGCTTTTTTTAATTGTTATTGTTTATATGTTGCCATGACTTCAGCAACATGAGGCTAGCCTAATGCTGCTATAAACAATTGCAAAGTGTCAGAACTCGTACAACCCATGCACGAGAACTGATGCTGACATCATCATTTGGCCAGTAGTGAAATCAAGGAACAAAAAGCCAGCCAGTGTTGATGTCCTTCATTCAAGATAACTGCACAGGAATAGAGAAGTAAAAGAGGAGCATTAGCATGTGGGCACATACAGAACAAGATGTCAAGAATTGAAATTTAGGCCTTGTTCTCATGGGCTTACTTAAGCGTACACTCTTGCGAGGGCTGTGTTTGCCCACACAAGATGCACAGGTACTTTGTGCATCCACGTGCAAGCAGTATTATTCATCTCAATTGGGACACAGTGTGGGTGCAAGTGTGTGTCTCTGAATGCAGATAGTATGGTTTGGAAACACGCACCCGCACCCAGACATATTTTAAAATGGATGCAGTGGCTGTATCTGTGCAGCCACTTCCTACCAATAGACACAAAAAGGACTGCATGCTCACGGATGCACAGCAACACCTGTGTATCCTGTACAGGGAAACACAACCCTTGCACTGGTGTATGCTTAAAGTAGAACTATAGACAATACTTTTTTTTTTATTTTGGATAGAGCAAGGGAGGGTTATAACCCCTGTCAGATTTTTTTTTTTTTTTTTTTGCCATCTGTGTCCCATTGCGGAGATTTCCTTCATTTCCTGTCCCATAGCCAAACAGGAAGTGAGAGGAAATCCTTGCAAATTAAGGGAATCAATTGGGGAGCCCCAGGTCACCAGAACTAGTTTCTATAGGAAGGTTTTTCCTCTATTACTTTTCTGGGGACAACCCAAAATTTGTGAGCTTTCGCTTTCAATGATAATGGTAAACAGGAGAGGAAATCTCCTTAATAGGGGCACAGATAGCAATAAAAACCGACAGGGTTCTAATCCCTCTCCCCAAAACTGAAAAAAAGTTTTGCCTTTAGTTATACTTTAAAGTGGAGTTCCACCCAAAAATGGAACTTCCGCTTTAAGGGAAGGTGACCCCCTGACATGCCACATTTGGCATGTCATTTTTTGGGGGGGGAGCGGATACCCTCTTTTTAGAGGGTCCCAGCTCCCACTTCCTCCCGGCGCACTGCAGCACTGGAAGGGAGATCACCTCTGCCCCCTTCCCTCTCTGCAATCATCTTGGACACGTCACAGGTCCCAGATGATTGCCCGGCCAGTCACAGCACACCACACGGCTTGCGTATGTGCAGTGCGTGCCCGGCTGTGAAGCCACAGCCAGGCACCCACAGTAACAATGCCGGGGCAGCAGAGAGGAGGGGGAGACGAGCGGGGATTCCCCCCGCATCGCTGGACCCTGGGACAGGTGAGTGTCCAATTATTAAAAGTCAGCAGCTGCAGTATTTGTAGCTGCTGACTTTTAATTTTTTTTTTTTTTAGCGGAACTTCGCTTTAAGTACAATTTAAGTATCATGTAACAGTGGTATACAGATCGTCTAAAAAGGTACATAGTGGCAATATTTTAATGTAAAAAGAAGATTTATAAGCTGTGGGCACTGTGGGGGAGCAGATGAACTATTTTCATATTACTGGGTTTAGGAACACTTTAAGTCATGGGAGCTTTTTACATAAACCTGTTAACCCAACCCAGCTTTCCAATTGTGAACCGCAGCTTAAACTCTTAAGTGCTGGTTCACACCAGCGTGCTCTGCGAGATCGCATGTGATTCGCACCGCACTGCAGTGCAAATCACATGTGATGTCCGTGTGATGCAATTTCAGCCATACAGAAAGTATGGCTGATATCGCATTCGGACCAAACTCGCATAGGACCTTTTTTTTGGTCCGCATCAGAATCGGATTTATGGGTGTTCACACCCATGCGATCCAATTCATATCCGAACTGTCATTTCTTACTGCTGTGCGAGTCGGGTGCGATTTGGGAACCCGCAGTGGATTCACAGGATTCCCACATCGCACAAGTGTGAACCGAGCCTTAATATATTTTTTAACCTTAATCTAATCCTTGAAGATAACTCTTGGCTCGATCCCAAATATTTATGTTCATCTAACTCCAAAACTTAACCCTTAAGTTTAACCCTTAAAATCTCAGTTCAGGCTGCTGTTAAATTTCCCATGAAAAGGGTCCCTTGTGAATAGGGGGGGGAAGGAATAGGTACAAATGCTTATTTTATTCCTCATGCCCACATTTATCCTTGTCTTCTCTTTGTGACTGGTTCCCCAAAGCAACTTAAGTTCGCTACTCATCTAGTAGTTGCAGCTTTGTGTTGTTATCATGTACAACGCAGGTCCAGCAGTCCTGCATTGTATGGGAGGCCATACAATGCTACCAGGGAAGCAAGGAATAATGTATGCATTTATTATTATTCCTTTCTCCCCTAGCCAAACAAGCATTAGCCTATGCAGTGGGGGGATTACCCCACTGCATGGGTAAATTTACCAGCAGCACAGAGTTGGAATTTAAAGCAGAACCATCAGTAACTCACTGTGCCTTCCTCAGGATGAAGTATTTGCAGAGTCTTGTTTTCCCCGGAGATCAATAACTGGCACCCGCTGATCGTCAGGCAGAGACACAGAACTGCGATCTGCCTATGTAAACAAGGCAGATTGCCGTTCTGACAGGAGGGAAGAGATGGAGTTTGTGTCCCTGCAAAGCATGGAATAAATTCTTTCTCTCTTCCCCTAGTAAAAGCACCTCACACAGTATAGTAAAACACTGTCTAGGCACACAGTTAACCCTTTGATTACTCTTGATGTTAACCCCTTCCCAGCCAGTGTCATTAGTACAGTGACAATGCATATTTTTAGCACTGATCACTGTATTAGTGTCACTGGTCCCCAAAAAGTGTCAGTTAGTGTCAGAATGTCTGCCGCAATATCGCAGTCCTGCTATAAGCCGCTGATCGATGCCATTACTACTAAAAAAAATTTAATAAAAATATCTCATATTGTGTAGACACTATAACTTTTGTGCAAGCCAATCAATATACGCTTATTGGGATTTTTTTTACCAAAAATATGTAGCAGAATGCATATTGACCTAAATTTATGAAGAAATTCGATTTTTTAAATGTTTTTATTGGATAGGCTTTATAGCAGAAAGTAAAAAACATTGGTATTTTTTCAAAATTGTTGGTATTTTTTTGTTTATAGTGCAAAAAATAAAAAACGCACCATACCACCAAAAGAAAGCTCTATGTGTGGGGAAAAAAGGACATACATTTTATATGGGTACAGTGTTGCGTGACCGCACAATTGTCAGTTAAAATAATGCAGTGCTGTATCGCAAAAAATGGCCTAGTCATCAACAGGGGTAAATCTTCCGGAGGTCAAGTGGTTGAACAATAAATAAAAACTCATAGAGAACGTTAAAAACACAAAAAACAGTAGGAGAGAGACCTGTGCTCATAAAATCTAGAGGGATAGCAGTTACAAAATAGAGGTAAGAGTAGATCCTTTTTGACACATACTGTGCCTTGTGTGTGCCTTGACTACTAATGTGCAAAGTGATTCACGAATCAGGAACACTTGAAGATATTTACCTGTTTGTATTGATACTAATTTGTTCATTCTGTAAAATATCATACAGTTCTTGGATAGCAGTTGCCTTTATTCCTTTAATGTGTGATCCTGTACAGATCAGACAGATCTACGTGGATGTACAGTATGTTGTCAGATTTCAGATGTGCAAATCCCCAATTCTCCTGATCTACTGTGTCCCGGTGCTGACTGAAATGAATTATGGATTTTTGCATCTTGCTACAGGAATACAAAAATATTGGTACTGCTGCCACATTGGTTACCAAGTTGTGCAGAAAATGCTGCAGAATTTTGGATTTAGTTTACTTGTTTTTCATGCTTTAAAGGTAAATTCCAGACACGATGTAAGCCATGAAATGTGTACATAGCCATACTGCTTAGTAATTCAGTTTTTTCCCTCTGGTACTGCCACAGTGCACCAGAGCACTCCATTCACCTTTGCCAGCAATCTGTCAGTTTGGGAACCCCTTTTTGCTTATGAATTTCTGCTGCGGATAGCTGTTCCCAAACACACTAACTGCAGGCTCCTTGGTGTCTCTCTTGTACAGATAATTTAATATGCATTTTCTGCAAAACAAACTAACCAAATATGAACACATGTAACAGCTAAATGTGCTGCATGAAGCTGCTAACCATGTAAATGGCATAATTTCTGCACAATAGAGCGAATGTGTGCTGCCCATGTAAATGATATGTATACTTCAGCTCAGAGTGGCTTAAAAATGCTGCTTTATTTTTGCTAACTATTATCTCAGTAGTCATATAACAAGATTGCTGACATACAGACTGCCACTAGAGGGAGAATTTTCAAATCTGTATATGATATACTATCACAAAAATATTGAACAGCAAGCATATAAAATGTAAAAGTCATATTAAAAATTACATTCAGATAAAACATATGTACTAACTGAACATACTTCATAGCTTCCCTGCAGTGATGTTGCACTTTTACCTTGGGTTCTCATTAGTGCGGGAACCAGCGCGATTACAGCGCTAGTTCCCGCATCACTCCTCTCCCGCAGGAAGTTCCCACTGCCTTGTGCAGACCGCTGCGGGTGTCATTAACAAACTTAATGGCACCCCCAGTTTAGTTCACAGATCGCAGTGCGAGCTGTGAACTCGCACAGGAATTGGATCACATAGGTGAGAAGACCCATGCGATCTGATTCTAGTGCGGGAAAAACAAGTCCCTGCACTATTTTCTGTGCGAATCCAATGCGAGTTCAGCCATACAACTGTATGGCTGAACTTGCATAGCTCGAGATCGCATGTGATCGGCACCTGCAGTGCGGGTGCGAATCACATGCGAACTCTGAGATTGCGCTAGTGTGAACCCGGGCTTAAATTTAAATTTTGGTTGACAAAAAATAAACATGACAATTCTTTTTATTTTCAATTTATCCTTATTTAGGGGAGCACAGAAAAGAGATTGAAAAAGAGGAAAACACACTGC
The DNA here is from genome assembly GCF_042186555.1 of Aquarana catesbeiana. Taxonomy (NCBI): domain Eukaryota; kingdom Metazoa; phylum Chordata; class Amphibia; order Anura; family Ranidae; genus Aquarana; species Aquarana catesbeiana. The sequence goes on along the minus strand of NC_133328.1, from coordinate 215,268,033 downwards.
GCTTGATATTATATTAACAATACATCTGTGCCAAATGAAATAAAGCAAACTCTAATAACAAATAATCTCACAAAAATTAACAATGTGCATCCGTATCCAGTCCACATTAAAAGTTTGAATATAAATATATCAAGTCCCACAGTGATCCTTCTTAGTGATGTTGTGCTCTTTAAACAAAATAACAGTGCTCTGTTCCACTTGTGCTTTTAGTTCCCCACTTGGATTTACACTCACCACAACTTTTTGACCACCTATCGCTAGTATGGTCTACTACGCTTTGTGGGGCAATCCCCTGGTTGGTCACTGGCACTTGCAAAACACCACCTTCCACTTTTCCTCGGGTAGTTACTCAGAGGGAAGGACATAGACAGAGCTCATAGTGTAAAACCATTTGGAAAATTTATTTAAGAATAAAGGGGTAAGATTACACTCACATTTGAATGTGCCTGTTATACCTGGCACCCGGTGTAAACAGCATTTGCGCGCGGTGGGTCCCCGGGCAGCGTTTGCTCCACACCTGGAAGTGTGGCGCGACTTAGTGCCCAGAGATTACGGCAGAGGAACTTGCATCACCATGATTACCGGTGATGTCACCGGGTGCCAGGTGCTCTAATACGGGATGTGTAATAACGGCCAGATCACCGGGTGAAAACAGAAAGAAAAAAAGTCTAAAAAAGAAAACTAATGCAGCCACCACATCTAACAATTGTTAAGCTGCAAAATATTATATTTTTGGTTTTTCGATTTTAATACTGCTTTTAACTTGAACATACAACTGAATTTAATGTTAATCTAGCCCCAAAATCTAACGTTTAAGGGCTTGTACACACTATGCATAAAAAAAAACTTCATGAAACAATGCGCATGCATACAGAGACACACTCTTATATGTGTTTTTATGAATGTTTCAGTGCATATTTATGTACATTGATATCCGTTACGCTACATTTTTTTTTTCATGCATTTTTACCCTCTTTTCTATGATGGCTGACTTACAGGGCAGTGGAAGGGTCAGAATACTGGACGACATTTGTTTATTCTTTTTTTTTTCTTTTTCTTTGAATTGCGTAGCATCTATGTACATTTTGAATGCATTTACCTGTATTGCAGGCAGAAAAATGCATACATGCTGCATGTTTCCACACAGCTCTGCACTGCACATGACATACTTGATCATCTGTCCCTAACCACAGGCAATCACTGGCTGTGCGATTACATCCGAATACTGGTGGGCAGCTGTGGTCGCTGTCAGCCTGTCATTGCTTTGTACAGACTCAGGAGCAACTGTCATCAACCTTCAGTATAACAGCTGCTAGATTTTTTACCACTGCTGGAAATATTTGCCGTGAATGAGACCTAAGGGGAATATGTATAAAGCAGTGAATCTGACATTCAGCAAACATTCACTGCAGGTGAATCTTCCATGCACATGTGCTTTAAGTGATGGTGATTGATTCACCACTAGGGAGTGTTTGATGAAAGTCACATTCACTGCTTTAAAAACTGACCCTGGTTACATGCAAAGTTCAAACTTTTTTTTGGATAGCATGCAGAAGGGTTAGAACTTTTGTTCAGGTTTTATTACTGTTTCTGTCTCCACTAGGGGGATTCACCCTCACTATTGGTCCAGGTGGCCATTGTCTGTAAGTACAGAAATGGCTGGGAAATGTAAAGCATTTAACTTGTAATTTTCAGTCCTAAAATGTGCATTTTAATGCATGTAAAAAAAGGCTATGTCTGCTTTGCAGTGAATCTAACTTTTATTTCAAATATTTTACTGCCCAAAAATTATTACAAAAAATGTAGAATATATCCTTCATACAGATAATACCAAATACTGTATATTGCTAAAAATCCTTGATGACAAAAAGTTTCAGACAAAAAAGTGTGCCTTTAGGCCCCTTTCAGACACGAGCGTTTGTCTGTTTTTCATCCACCCATTGACAGATAAAAAATGGACATCAATGCATTGCAATGGAAAAACGAATGACAAGGATGATCATCTATTTTCATCCGTTTTCATCCGCTTCCGTCAACATCCGTTTTTTTGAACGGATGAAAGCCCTATTTTTCATCCATCAAAAAAACGGATTGGACGAAAAACGGATGTAAACTGACAAATGGTCAGTTTTCATCCCTTTTTGCATTGGTTTGTTAGGGGCAACAAGTCATTGTAGGGGGGCGGGGGTGTTCGTGGCAGAGAAAGGCAGGAGTGCAGTATAGCAGTATACACAGTGAGGGGGCAGTCTACACAGACAGGCTCCCTCATTTGCTGGCACTGTCATTTTCAGCTTTTAAATGTTATTTTTTCCTTAGGTTTTGGAGCTGTCATGGGGGGTGGGGGGCAGTGTGTGCAAGGAGAGGGGCAGGAGAGGAGAAGAGCAGTATACAAGTGAGGGGGCAGCCTGTATAGACAGGCTCCATCACTTGCCGATGCTAACTGTCACTGTCAGCTTTTAAATGTAATTGTCGGCTTTATTTTTTCTATAAACAGTGCAGAGCCAGAGCTGTAAAAAAAAAAGACATTCCTCAGTGCAGAGAGATAATGAAGAGATACAAAGTATCTCTCCATTCTTAGATCAAACAAATTAACTTCTGTCTGTAGATGAGGTCAGTTTAACCACTTAAAGACTACATTTTTTTCTGACACTCGCTGGTTACAAGTTAAAATCAGTATTTTTTGCTATAAAATTACTTAAAACCCCCAAACATAATATCAATATATATATATATATATATATATATATATATATATATATATATATATATATATATTTAGCAGAGACCCTAGAGAATAAAATGGTGGTTGTTGCAATATTTTGTCACATGGTATTTGCATGGCAGTCTTTCAAACACAATTTTTTGGGGAAAAATACATTTCCATGAATAAAAAAAAAACTAAACAGTAAAGTTAGCCCAATTGTTTTGCATAATGTGAAAGATGGTGTTATGCGGCGAGAATTATGAGAGAATCATGATCTTTTATGCTAAGCAAAAAAATCATAATTCTCATTTTATCCAGAATCGTACAGCTCTAATGTAAACCAAAAAATTTGACTCAAGTGGTTAAGTGGATGTAAAGAACTGATGTAAAGAACTGATGGTAAAAACTGATCCGTTTTTTTTTTTTGACTGAACTGATGAAACTGAAGGCATGTGTGAAAGGGGCCTTATGAAGAAAACAAAAACAATTCACTGAAAATCCTTGCTGCCTGAATATGTTTGGTGTCAGTACTTTTAGAGTGAATGGGAATTTGCACGCTATAAGCCCTGGTTCACACTAGAATGTGTTCCGAGAAACACGCAGTCTGTGCGCACTTTCTGCACTGCGTTCAAATCGCACTGCCCTTGCGATCTACAGTATTAACGAATCTCCAAATGCAGGTTGCAAATGCAGTGCGTTTGCCTCACTGGATCTCATGGTACAAAACGACCATGCGATCTGGTTGCAGTGGGTTTCTAAAATTGGTGCATGCAGTACTTTGGTGTGATGCTTTGCAATTTTTACCCATTCAAAATTGCACAGCACTGAATCACATGTGAATTGCACAGGAATGTGGTGCGATTCACAGTGTGAACCAGGGCTTAATGGGTTTTGGGGAAGTGTAAGAATACCTTATCTCTATACTAAAACTATAAAGCCAATGCATTAGCAAGACAGCCAGGAAACTAAACTTTTCAGAAGAAATAGTCAGCAATGACAGCCTCTGTGAATCTCTCATGACAGACTTCTTTGGGAGCCAGTGTATGTTGTTGCCTTTCCCAACTACTGCATCATCAGGACACAAAAGCTTCTACTGTTTCATTTAGGAAAAACTTTTTATGTTCCTAATACAGACATGTTCAGTAAGCTAACCTATTAATTTTTTATTCATGAAAGACAGAAGAAGCCATAGCATTCAATAAAGAGTAAGGGATCCATATATAAATGTTTTCACACATGATTCAGTCAACTTTCACCCAGGATTCACACATTTTTTTTATTGAATTCCTGGGTGGAAACACTTATAAACAGAACACTTGGTGTTTTTATATAAATAGTGAAAAACATGGCAAAACTCCTCTTCCTATATTTTCTTTATTATGGTTACGAATAAAGAATACAATACAAAATAAATAAAGGAGTTCTGGGATCCTTTTTAAATGTTTATTACTATTATTCACTGTTGAAAAAAAAGAGATATTTACAGATCTCGGTAGCTCGAGCTGAAATTTACTTGCACAACAAAATAAGTCAGAGAAGTAACTCATTTTCTTCCCTCCCCCTACCTGCTTAGATGAAGATGTATGAAATTTTATTTAGAGAATGCAATAAAGAAGTACACAGCCTGTGTTATGCTATTTCTTTGAAAAACATCTGAGGGCTGGTTCACACTAGCTGTGCAGTGGCTGGTGTGATCCAATTGAGATCAGCGCAGTGATGATGTGCTGAGCTCAGGGGATCACACTGTTTCCTTTTTTTTACTTAAATTATTTGAGATGTCACACAGACATCTCATATAGCTCAATTGCAGGCTGCGCAGTGTGAAGCAGTAGATTTCCTTGCACCGTGCTGCGCTGAAAAAAAGTACTGCATGCTGTAGTTTTTGTGCAGCCCATCGTGCCTGCACACCACCGAAACACAGTGGTGTGAGCCGGGCACATAGGAGACAAGGCATTTTACCTTGTCCATGTGGTGGGACTGCACTGGAATAGCCGCCCAACACAGTCCCATCGCATCTGGTGGTAACAAGCCCTGAATTGTGTTATCTGTGCACCTTATATTAAATGTTTTTTTATTAAAGTGGTTGTAAAGGCTGGAGGCTTCAAGGTGCAGCCCCCCCACAGCCCCTTAATACTTACCTGAGCCCAATCCCAATCCAGCGATGTGCATGAGAGCCAAGGCTCTCCCGGGATTCTGTCTCCTGATTGGCAGCCATTGGCTTAATCACAGCCAGTGAAGAGGAAGCAGGGGGAGGGACTAAGCAACGCTCTGTGTGCCCATAGACACACAGAGGCAATTTGTTAGTGAGCACGCATGAGCAAACAGCTTGCTCTGTGGGCACTCAGCAAGGGGGCAGGGCTAGAAGCACCGTTGGGGAACCTGAGAAGAGGAGGATCAGGGATGCTCTATGCAAAACTATTACACAGAGCAGGTAAGTATGATGTGTTTATTATTTTTAAAGAAAAAAAGACAAGGCTTTAGAACCACTTTAAATACTTTATATAAATAGTGAAAAATGTAGCAAAACTGCTTCTTCTTCTGTATGGCTGTGTCTGAAATTTCAGTGAGAGACACCCTTCCTAAAAGGAGATACCGTATTTATCGGCATATAACACGCGTCGGCGTATAACACGCACCCCAAGTTTAGGAGGGAATTTTAAGGAAAAAAACTTTTTAAGGAAAAAACTTACATTTAAATGCCCATCAATGCAGCCTTATCAGTGTCCATCTGCAGCCTTGCACAGCGTCCATCTGCATGCTTGTCAGTGTCCAGTGTCATTTGCAGCCTTAAAGCCTTGCCAGTGTCATTTGCAGCCTTGTCAGTGTCCATCTGCAGCCTTGTCAATGACATTTGCAGCCTTGCCCAGGCTGTAGTTAAACTGCAGTGACATGTCAGTGTCACTGCAGTTTGAAAGTGGCGTCGCCAAGATACACAGAGCCGTTCCTCAGCTCCTCTCGGCTCTTCTCGGCTCCTCTCGTAGTCCCGCCCAGTCCTGCCCTATGATGGACATAACCCAGTTCCAATGGCGGAACTGGGCGTGACTGTGAGCGGAGCCGAGCGCCACCCATATACATACATAGCCGAGTGTACTCAGCTAGGTTTGGCTAGCTCCGCTCACAGTCACGCCCAGTCCCTGTGTTATGTCCATCATAGGGCAGGACTGGGTGTGACTGTGAGCATAACTAGCCGAGCCTAGCCGAGTACACTCGGCTATGTATGTATATCGGCGGCCGGCAATCGCTCCGCTCATAATCAGCGGCGGGGGGGATCGGCGTATAACAAGCACTGACTATTTCCCCTGATTTTAAGGGGAAAAAAGTGCGTGTTATACGCCGATAAATACGGTAGCTATTGCTGTGCTGTGTTTGCTCGTTAAACCGATATGTGATATAAATAGTGAAAAAAGATATAAACATCTGTTTAAAAACTTTGAAACCTAAATAAAAATAAATGAAACTGACAAAACACATAATAGTTCTTTTAAATGACATTGCGATTATCTTATGTGTTTAATTAAAGCGAAATAGTACTAAGGTAAATTTTTTAAGGACAGCAGATTTCCTTTTTGCAATACAAAGTAGGGACTAAAATAGTGCCCAAGTTTGACTTAAAGTTGTAAAGGTCGTTTCTAAAAGGTACTATTACACTATGTTAAAATAAACAATCATATTTAACAGGTATTGGTCACTACAGCCATGTCTTCTTACCACAAGTGGATATTTAGCTTTGTAAGAAAGTCTCTGTTACCTAGCACCTATAAATTAACTATACCTATAGCCATTCTTTTTTGTTTCCTTTGAAAACAATAGATTCATGGTCTTTTCTGTTTATTTGCTATTCACTGTTTACCAGAAAGTAATTACCTGGTTTAAATGACTTGATTTAGAGGTTTAGAAAAGTGGTTATGAAAGTGTGCTTCTTCTGAAAGTCTCTGTAGTACAATAAACGATTTTTTAATTAAATACAGATTCCAGAGCGGAAAAAAATGGACCACTTATTTTGCACACCTGCTAATGAAATTATTTTTAATGAGCTGCTGCCTGTAATGCACAGGAATAAAAATGTATTCAGTCAAAAAGGGAGCAGTGTTCACAAGGTGTTTAGCAATTATAGTTATTTGTAATATTTTATGTAAACAAATATGCAGGTAAGTTAAAGTTAACCTGTCACAAAACTCAAAAAATTCTACTTTATAAGGCCATATGAGGTAAAAATGAATAACCAGGGGCACCTAATTCAGGGAGCACGTGAATTAAAAACAGAAAACCAAAACATTTAGTAGCATCAAAGATACAGGCAATGTAAATTACATGCAAATCTCTATAAATCCTATAAAGTTTGTGCTTGGTCCCTCTTGCTTCCTGATCATATCTATTAGATGTTGAGGCCACTCATGACATTACAGGGTGAAAGCAGATCACCCTTGGAAAGGACTACAAACACCTGTCCCTCTAAGCTGCCCCATATGAGTGGTTTTGTTGTCCTCAGAGATAGCTGGGAACAGTTTAACTAATAACAGTCTTCAGAGACATGAGTGTAGAAAGTTATCTGACAAGATTTCTGGCGGAATTGAACAGATACTGTATAACATAAATCGCATGTGGTATATGTAATAGACCAAAAGGGACCAAATAAGAAGTTCTTTATTAGGTTTTCCTTCCCCATTAACCCTTTCCCTGTCAGGTCCGCACATTGTACAGCTACCAGGATTGCGTGTGAATCTGACAAGCAGACTCCTGCCTGTCAGGTAAAAGCATTTAGGTGGCTCGCACCACCGGTAATGACACCCCCCTCTCCCTCTCGCATCCCTGGCATGTATCCCGTGCTCCTCTTGCCCATCTGCGGGCCTGGGACTAACATAGCGTGTCCCAGCGGAAAGAGAGGAAGGAGAAGAGCGGACGCAGGTCTGCTCTCCTCCTCTCCTTGCTGTTGACCCGAAAAGCAAAGTCTTTAACAACACTTCCGGGTCCATCTCTCAATTTCCCTGGCCACAGGGGTTTATGTAATCTTCAGGCCTAAAATGATTTTTTAAGCATGTGTGCAAAAAATGCAAAAACAGCTCTGGCAGAAAACGGGTATAGGACCCCAGGAGGCTAGAGGGAATGAGAATGTTATGAAACCCTTTGGAACAACTCATCCTGTTAAGCTGTCTGTTCATTCAAAGACTATAGGTTTTACTGGTTGGTGCATTGTGACATATCTGATAGTTTGGCTACAGTAACCTTTGCACTCGCAATGATTATATGTGTAGGAAGCAGATCAGCAGCCAGGGAGATTGAGATTAACAGCAATTGAACAGACTGTGGTCAATCACCATACAGGCCTAAACTTCAGAGCAAACCAGTGGTCTTCCCCAAAGTATTTTGGCACTTTCACCTAGCAGCACTAGGGTTGTTGCTTTTAACCCCAACCACAACACTACCTGCCTGGAGTTTTCACGTTCTCCCTGTGCCTGCGTGGGTTTTCTCCGGGCACTCCCACACTCCAAAGACATGCTGGTAGGTTAGTTGGCTCCTATCTAAATTGGCCCTAGTACATGTATGTATGCATGTGAATTAGGAACCTTAGATTATATGCTCCTTCAAGTCAGGGAGTGATGGAAATGTACAATATATATGTGTAAAGCGCTGTATAAGACACTGTAATAAATAAATAAATACACGTTTGCAACCTGGGTCCCCCTCTTACCTTCTCAGCCCTTCTTTTTTTAAATTGTATTTTTATTGAAGTATCGAAGAATAAGTACAAAATTGTATCAAGATGTACAGTGCACTGTCAACATAAGTGCATTATAAACAAACATAATGAAAAGAGAAAACAAAATGGAAAAAACAAATATAAGTGATAAAAGAGTGTTCACAGAAACAAGGCACATATATGCATTAAATCAAGTCTTTATGATATATGCGATAAATGCACTGCGATCAGTTCAGAGTATATACACAGGCAACGTAAAATTAAATTAGGTTAGGATTAAGGCATATTTGGTAGTATGGGGGTCCCGAGTTCCGAAAGATCCCATGGTTCCCATATTTTATTAAATTGGGGGGTGCAGTCATGTACCGAAGCCGTCAAAAACTCCATTGTCCGAATCTCAGCCACTAAATGCAGAAACCCGGACCATGGGGGAGGTGTGTTGGATAGCCAGAACAGTGGGATAATCCTCCTGGCGGCTAGCAATATATAGGATATCAGTTTGTTTGTCTTTTTTGGTACCCCCCAGGGGGGAAGACCCAAAAGGTAGTTCAAAGGATCCAACGGAAGAGACACCCCAGTCACCTTATGTATAAGTAAATGTACATCATTCCAAAAAGGTTGTATCAAGGAACATTGCCAGAAGATATGGAATAGTGAGCCTATATCAGATCCACACCGCCAACAGAGCTGTGAAACTGAAGGATCATACTTGTGAATAACATCGGGAGTTCTGTACCAGAACATGAGAATCTTAATGGTTGTCTCCCTCTGAGTGACACATTTAGAAGATTTAAAGGTAGAGGACCAGATCCTCTTCTCAGCCCTTCTGTTGGCCAGTTGCTGATGGACTTATTAATGAGAAAACAATATGGCAGAAAAGGCAGGAGAAGATAAAACTAGAGCCAGTAATACTGAAAACTGGCTGCTGGTTACAGAATGTCCCAATGCTTGGGGTACTCAGGCACTTTACAAGGGGTAAAGCTGCCATGCAGCCAACTAAAGGCACCTATTTTTTGTGATAAATTGCACTTTATATTGTATTTTGGACCACAGGTTTGGATCAGTGGTGGTTGGTGCTAAACTTTTTTGGCAGGGGGAGCGGCAAACAACTCCTCCCCCCAGGTCCGCACTCACCCAGGTCACGGCCTGATTGGCTGGGAGGAGAAGCCGGAGGACAATAGTGAATATTAATTTGCTAGTGTCACAACTGGGTGTGTTTGGGGCGCAGTGCTTTGTGCCCTGAGCCCAACCCTTTTCAAGCCAATTAGACCCTCAGGCTCAAATCATGTGGCTTGAAAAAAAAAACTCATAGAAACTTATGAGGCTGGTGCCCTGCATGCAAACTCGGGGGGTGGCGCCCCTGAGTCCCTTATGGAGTGGCTGCTCCTTGAGGTAGGAAGAGCTTTTCTGTTTAGTTAGGATGAGCATAGACTTTACATTTGATTGATGTAGTAAATAGAGTAATACCATGACTTTTGTCTGTAGGAGCGCTTGAACATACAACTGTTTCTTTCCTGGATGAGTTTTGATGCATTTTACTCATATTGTTTAATAGGCCCTATGCCCACCAATGCAGTGCATTGCAGTGTTTTGGAAAATGCATGCTACATTTGATTGCATTTGCCATTCAAATCTATTTCAATTGAGTCTTTGAATCAGTTCACAATGCAATGTCAGAAATGTGCCAACACATGTTAACAACTGGTAATGAATGTTAAAAGAAAAAAAAAAAGATATTTTACCCAGGGCTGGGCAAATCTCTGCAACCAGGTAGCCAGTGTGTTTGTGGTCCCTAATTCAATCCACATACAGTAAACAGTGTTATCGCTTACTTGAAATATAACCAAGGAAGAATAACAAAACAAAAAATACAAAATTAAATCATATACATTTTTTTCCCATAGAATATGCAGTTACATGTTTTAAAATTATTTAACATAGCTTGAAGCCATTTTCTACCTCCCTCCTGATTTTTTAATGATTTAAATATTCTCTCAGCTTATGTGTTATAGGATATTGCATTTTTAAGACATGGAAAAGTTAAGTTGGCTTCCAATTATTAAATCTTTGGAGACCATTCCCACATGGTTGTGTAAATGGTAGCTTCATCCTGTGTTCTTTCATCTCTTTCCCTGCTCTCCTGGCTTGACAGTTGAAAAGCTCTGACTGTGCCACACAATGGTTTGATTGGTTTCTCTGGGGGAGGCTTTTCCCTGCCTCATCATTCGCCAGGCAGGTGGACCAGAAAGTCTCTTGATTCTTTTGTTGCTTCTCAAAGTCCGGGGGTCTTTGACTGAATAAATCCACCGTCATGGGATAATTTGCTAAAAGGAGACTGAAAGATTTGAGAGAAAAGCCTCACTACTTGGGTGCTGAATTAATGAAATAACTTGGGCCCTGGAGTTTGCAATTGAAAAATCACCAGGAATGCAATGAGGGGCGGAGACCGTCTTCAGAATGCAAGTCTTTTATTCCCCATAATAAGCTATAAAGGCTTTCTGTGATGTAGCTAAGTAAGTTGGCTTGTCTGGCCTCAAGTTATTTGCATTTTAACACTGTAGGAAGGGAAGCCCTTTACAAGAATAAAAGCGGCTCACATGCAGCGTCTAGTTACTCATTAGATTATTGCAAGTGGATAGGAAGAATCACACATGACAGAACTTACGGAAGAGTTAACCCTGGATGAAAAGTAATTTACAGATAGTCTGTCCTTAGCCATATTTGTAGCCCCGATAAGGTTTCATTTCAGAATGGATAGACGACATTTCTCCTAACGGACCCATTCTGCGACACCTGTGATAACAGCTCTCAGATCCTAATTGAAATTGGTTTCAAAATGGATTTTCACTTTCCTCTGTCTGAGAAAAATATTGAATGGGCTCCAAGCTGCCACAGAGAATCTTAGACCTTGGCGTGTGGAGCAGGAAGCCTGGATCATCTTTCAAAACAGTGTCGATGACATGTCAGTGTTGTTATAGGTCTTATTAATGAACTCATTGATCATTTGATGAGGGTAAAATACAATGGATTCTTCTGCAATTTAACAATTAGATTTGCTGCAAACAGGGGAAGTGCGAGTGGAAATGAATCCAGGGATTAAGAAACACACTAACACGTGGATCAGAGAAACACAGAAAAAAAAAGATTTTTTTAGAAAGTGTTCTTTAGAGGAAAAATAGGATTAGGAAAATGTGCAGCTGAAATTATCTTCAGAACTTCAGATTGCAGAAAGGAAGTTTGATTTTTAATTAGGCATAATTAGCTCCGCAACTTGTGTTTTTTAATCAGTTCCGGAATGTGTTTTTTTTTTTTTAGGTGGGGATAGTTTTTCATAGGAGAAATGTTACGGGCTTCTCGTATTTCACTTTGAATTGTCTCTTAGGTGTTTCGCCATTCTGTGTGCTAGCGTGGGTCATTTCATCCCCTATTCAGTGCTTGAAAGAAGATCGCTGATCAAAGGCTTTAATGATGTCAGTGATCTCTGGTGATTGATTGGGAGCAGAAGTTCTGCAGCATTTTGCATGTATTCATTCTTATCACATCAAATCCATTAGCATCTCATCTTGTATATCTATATTTTTAAATGCCTGTCTATATGCAAGAAAATATTTTTGTGTCTGCTGTGTTGCAGGAAAATATTTATTCATAATATACTGGAAAATATACAGTACATTTGAAATAATTTTTCTCTCAATGTCTGTGTGTTTATTCTATGTTTATTGAGGATACAGTAAACTAACAATCAAGATTGATCAACTATAGAAGTAATAATTACCAATATTTCTTGTTTATACTATGGACACAATTAGTTTCTGTGCTGTGATTAAAACTGAACTGATAAAAGCTAAAAGAAAAAAACTATAATATATATATAAAGATACAATTTGAATACAGCAAACATTTTCTGCACTGCAAGAGTTGTAATTAAGTTGTATAAGCAACTCCCAAATGTCCCTTCTTTTGTAAGTTAAATCAAATAAGAGCATAAAATTAAACAAAATACTTTAGTATATTATGAACTTTATCAAACTAGTCACTTTGATTATTGAGCAAATAAGTAAAATGTTGCATTGGTTGCAAGAAAATAGATACTAATATGGATTCTCTACTAGCATGTCATTGTGTTTTTCAAGCTCATAAAGAATATTACACCTGGAACACGCCGTGTTACTTTTTTTTTAAATGGGGCCACCCAGCAATACTATACTATTAAAAAATTAATAAAAACATTTAATACTAAATTGAGTTAATTAACTTGTTTTGTTTTTTTAGACCATTGTATTCACTGTTTGTAATGTAAACAAATTATTTTACCCACATTTGTTATTTTTCCTTGATTATCCTGAGTATTTTTGTAGGCATATTTTTTACAGTTTCTTTTAACTAGTCCTTTGCCACAGTTCTAAACCCTCCTGGTTGTATAATCATGTATGTATTATCATGATTTTGTATGCTAAGATAGTATTGTTTATCATAAGACAGCTATTTGTTGCGTATGGTTTGGTAGTCATCTTGTATGCTCCAGCAGTCATATCTATGTAATGGAGGATTAAAAAAATACAAATCAAGCTTCTCATGTATTTGATTTGAACCACTTGATTCCCAGATCCTTTTTTCTGCCTCTACTTTTGCGTCCCAGAGTGGTTTTTAGTTCAGAGGTATCTCGGTTCTGCATTTTATAACTTTTAGTTATTGTAATCTACCCTTACATAAAAAAAGTGTATCGAAATCCAGGTACAAACATGTAATATATAGCAGTTTACCAGTCCTAGGGTTGGCTGCATTTGTTTTCTTTTTTAGCTTTTCCTGTTATGTTCACCGGTTGATCCTGCCAGTAATAAATCTAACATTCATTAAACATGCACTGCAGGTAAATGTTTCAGGTGTATATGTTTGAAATTACAGTGATTGATTAGCTGTTGGTGAATGTTTGGTAAAAGTAGCATTCATTGCCTTTTAAATATAATTTTAATGGCCTGTGTTGATGGCCTTTTAGATTATATCAATGGAACCAGTTTGACATCGGTTTGAGATGCTTTTGAGATAATTCAGAATTCAATGATAGGTGGATTTGACCTGCAGTTGACCTCCTTTTCTCCTGCTTCAAGAGGGTATTGAATTCCCATAGACTTGTATAGGAATGAAAACCCTGTCTGATGCAAACAAAAACCAGTTGACAAAGGGCATTACTGTCCTAGGCTAACCATGCTCAGCCACTTCACCACATCTTTGAAGGAGCAGCTCTTCTTCACCATAACTTAGGAAGAGGTGTTTTTGTAGCCCATAGAAATAACTGATAACACCCCAAATTGATAACATTGCAACAAAAGCAAAGTGTACAGAAAGCTACAAAATCAAAGGATTTCTGGCATGATTAAAATGTATTTTTTTTGGTACTTTGTTAACTGATTTAACGAAACACTTTCAATGAGAGAATATCATTGTAAAGCCTAGTACAAACTATCAGGTTTTTTTTGTTCAACACAGGAGATCATGTACTAACAATCTGATGTTAGTACAGCAATCTCTCTGCTAAGCTATTGTGTTCTGACAGGGGGACGGCCCCCCTACCAGGACATCCCGGTCAGCGCTCTCAGCCAATGGCTGAGAGCGCTAATTGGCAGACCTTTTTTGGTCATGCCCCTTTGACAGAAGCCAGACGTTTGGCCAGCTTCTGTGGGACCGGCTGCACTTTCATTTATAGTACATACACATAGATACATGACCTTTTAGATCAGTACAAATAAAAATGTAATTTTCTGCAATGTTCCAAATGGAACTTTTATACTATTTACACAGCCCTAGATTTTTCCCTCAAAATATAATTGACAATGCATTCTCACTAAAAGGAGCAATTTTTATCATGTATAAGATAGTGCAGTGGTAAAGGCCAATAATAAAGTTCTTTTTTAAGTTGTTCTCCCCTTTCAGTGTTATAGGGCGACACACAGGTAAAAAGAATCTGTCTGCATAAATTCTAAGCATATTGTTAAGATGAGAATAAGTCAAATTTGTGCAGACAAAAATTAGTATGGTGGCAACATGGGATGGTGGCAACATGGGATCAATAAAATTGTTAATCACATCGCACTTGTATTTATGTGAGTGTTTGACATTTTAGCAGCAAATGTAAATGTCATTCAGAAATATTTGTGGGGAGTCTGTGGATTATTAGGGAAAAAAAGGGTGTTTCATTTTTTTTTACATATATTTAATTATCAATGATAGCACCGCCTTCAACCATTTTGCCTCAGTTTTTTGTTAGTGTACTAGGTGGTTGGATATCTATAGCTCTGCTGAGTAAAACTTTATAATTTTAGTTTTTTATTTTTTTTTTTTCATTTTAAGATACTCCATTGGTTTTCTTTGGTGACTTTGGTCAAGACTTCCAAAAAATGCTTCTTGAGCTATCCAGACTGGCATATTCTCAGTATCAGCTTTGGAGCCCGTATCTAGATCCCGCTGGACTTGGAAAAATTGTGGGGTTAGCCTTGAATTTTACCAGGTACTGGGCTCTGCATTGTGGTGCTCTCCTGACCTTTACATACTGTGTTAGTTATCTGTAGAGTGCTTTTCAGGTCCAGAGCCATGGTGCAACTTCTGTTGTGACCCAGTCTCTGAAGGCTCACAGAGTGAGTACAACCAGGCAGGCGGAAAGCCCTGGAAGCTATCTCACAGTGAAGCGTTGCGGCTTCACTTCCCGGTTCCCTACTGTGCATGCGCGAGTCGCACTGCGCGTCCTAAGTGGTCCCCGCTATCTCCTGGGACCTGTGTGTTTCCAGGAAGTGGGTGCAAATACCTGTAGTAGATAGGTATCTGCTCCCCCCTCCCCCCTGAAAGGTGCCAGTTGTGGCACCGGAGTGGGGGAGGAATCAGATGAGCGGAAGTTCCACTTTTGGGTGGAACTCCGCTTTAACTGTTGAGGTTGAGGGAACTGAACACTAACATCATCTGCTAGATGGAGTGTTGTGTGCGCATGCTGCATGCTCTTTCTCCCACCATTTAGTTTAGAGAAAGCCTGTCTGTCTGCAGTGACTTAGTCACCTGCAGCCCTCATCAGCACCAGCTGCTTGGATTTGTGAGTATGCAAGACCTTATCTCAATTTTGGCTTTGTTGTTTTCCACGACGTAGGGCAATATGTCTTTTCATTGACATGCTCAGCCCGTATTCCTCCATTGTTAATAGGAGAAATTTCTTGGTATTACCAGAAGGGATCAATGCTTGCATCATAGGTTAGTTCAGCGATCTCCCCCGCTGAGCTGTTGTGTTCTGACAGGGGGTAACCCCCCCACTAGAACACCTCGATCAGCGCTCTCTGCCACTGGCTGCCATACACATGGGCTGAATGTCAGCCGTTCTTTTTTTGAACCTGCCTCTGTCTTTTGACATTCGGCCCGTGTGTGTACGTGGCTTTATACCAGGTAGAATAGATGATCACAGTCTACCTCCCATTTAAACAAGAGATATCATGGATGGATCTGCTCAGCCCTTCGCATGATAGGTAACTGTCCAGTTTTGTAAATGGAGGTTTTTTTGTTTGTTCTCCTTGATCCCTTACTGGTTTATCTCTCCTGCAGTTTGGATGCTCAAGCTTCCTCTTGTAGCTCCATCCTAAACCTTTGAATCAGGCATCTTTTATTTTGCTTCCCCTTCTGGTATTGCTGCACTCCATTTTTGAGAATTGTTTAAGTTCCCTGCACTATGGGACCTCTGATTCCTACCCTGGTAAAAATCTATCCTTGAGAATAATATCCTATTCGATCCCACATTCTGCAGTGGAGTCCTTTTTAACCCCTTCCATGCCGGGCCTTTTCTGGCACTCCTCTCCTACATGTAAAAAATCATAATTTTTTTGCTAGAAAATTACTCAGAACATATTATATATGTTTTTTTTAGCAGACACCCTAGGGAATAAAATGGAGGTCATTGCAAAATGGAGGTCATTGCAACTTTTATCTTGCACGGTATTTGCGCAATAATTTTCAAACGCCTTTTAAAAAAAAAAAAAAAAAAAAAAAAAAAACAGTTTCATGAATTAAAAAATAACAAAAACAGTAAAGTTAGCCCAATTTTTTTGTATAATGTGAAAGATGATATTACAACAAGTAAATAGATACCTAACATGTCACGCTTTAAAATTGCGCACACTCATGGAATGGCGCCAAACTTCAGTACTTAAAAATCTCCATAGGCGACGCTTTAAAATTTTTTATAGGTTACCAGTTTAGAGTTACAGAGGAGGTCTAGTGCTAGAATTGTTGCATACGTGCTAACGCACACGGCAATACCTCACATGTGTAGTTTGAACGGCCTTTACATATGTGGATGGGACTTACATGTGTGTTTGCTTCTGAGCGCGAGCTACCGTGGACAGGAGCGTTTTAATTTTTGTTTTTATTTTACTTATTTTTTTTTTTATTTTTACACTTTTTTTTACATTTTAATCTTTTTGATCAGTTTTATTCCTATTACTAGGAAACATCCTTTGTAATAGGAATCTATTGTGACAGCTCCTCTTTATGGAGAGATACGGGGTCAATAAGACCCCACATCTCTCCTCCATGCTGGAAAGCATGAGATCGAGAAAAAAAATTCACAGATCTCATGCTGACAGTTGCGATCACGGTTTTGCTTACTTCTGGGAACCCGGGCGTGATGTCATAATGTCACGCCTGGGCCTCCGACAGTCATAGAGATGACTGGTGACAATCTGGTCACCAGAAATCTCTATCGTCGTCATCAGTCACATGGGAGAGCCCGGAGAAGCACCGGATGGCGGCGGGAGGGGTGGACGTCCCCTCCCGTCACCTATAAGAACGATCAAGCAGCGGAACTGCCGCTATGAGCTTTCTTATCGTGCACAGAATCCCTGGCTGCAAAGAATGATATCTGAATGATGCCTGTAGCTGCAGGCATCATTCAGATATCCCTGCACAAAGTCAAGGACGTCATATGACGTACTGTGGTAGGGAAGTGGTTTTAATCAAGCTGGTTTGTACTCCTTGCGATGCTTCAGTCTCTTCAAACCCTAGCCCTCTTTTGAGCTGTTTTGTGACTTGCTAAGTCAACAGGGATAAGTTCCTTCTACTCCCTTGACCTTATGAGACTCATCACTGTACTCTGTGTTTTTACGCCTACCCACAGCACTGGCCCAGATGTGTTTGCAGGCAGGAATATAAAGGGGCTAAAATACAAGAAGGCAGCAGTATGACCCAAATGTCTATACTAATGTCTAAGAACTACATGCCCATATCCTTTATTAGACTTCAAGAAAATATATTTTACAGTCTTGATCAGGTCAGGTCCCATGCAGAACAGAAAATATGGCAGTGATCAGCAAGATATCTATAACTACAAGATATATTGTAGTTATTTGTTGCTGCAGAGCAAACCTGACAGGAAGTACCAGTAAAATTATGGCACCTCCCCACTTACACATAATGCAAAAAATTGTATTAATCACACTGTAGCAGGATTGCAAACCCAGGTGCTGATTGATTCAGCTCTTGGACTTAGCCTCGGTTCACACCAGAGGCGGCACGACTTGCAGGTCGCCTCACCTGCACACGACTGCCCGGGCGACTGTATAGAAGTCTATGCAAGTTGCCCCAGGTCGCCCCCGAAGTCGTACAGGAACCTTTTTCTAAGTTGGAGCGACTTGCGTCGCTCCCCTTAGAACGGTTCCATAGCACAGAACGGGAGGCGACTTGTCAGGCGACTAGGTCGCCTGACAAGTCGTCCCTGTGTGAACCGAGCCTTAGTGTTGACCACAGTGATCTCTGAAAGCAGGCAGCTCCAACATTCCTTTTTAAATAGCACTAAGACAAATAACTGCTAAACCAGGGACTCCAGTGGTTAAATAAATTACCAGTAATTGTAATAATTTAGGTGACACAAAGCATTTCATGCTATGAGAAAAATATATAATTACTCTATGTTTGCTTGCCTGCAACTTGTATTATAGTGCTATAAGCATAGTACAGTTCTTAAAATAATAAGCTATCTACTTGTAATAAAAACCTCATGCATGAGCGGGATGTCAATTTTTTTGGGGGGGGAGTGTGTAACCTTTTTTTGTGGGACTTCCTGTCCCACTTCCTGCTTCCTATCTTCGGCCGCCTAGGCGTCTCCTCCTCACGCCCTAGGCGGCCCCTTCCTGCCAGCAATCTTCTGGGACACAACTCAGGTCCCAGAAGATCGGCTGGCCAATAGGAGAGCGCATCGCGACTCGCGCATGTGCAGTGCACGCCCGGCCGTGAAGCCGTAAGCTGTCACAGCCGGGTGCCCACAGTTACCATGACGGCGTCGAGGAGAGGGAGAGGAGCTAGCTTCTGGGCGGCCACATCGCTGGACCGTGGGGCAGGTAAGTGTCGGTTTAATAAAAGTCAGCAGCTATGCTTTTTGTAGCTACTGACTTTTAATAAACTAATAAACGGGTGTAACTCCGCTTTAAGACTTGGTTTACACCGAATCTGACTTTGAAATGGTAAAATCACTTGAAATAGCACAATTTCAAAGCTGCATGTAAGTGCAACTTCAGATGGAACTTGGTTGACATCTGTGCGACTTCCTGCACAGATGTTTATGCAAGTCGCACCTGAAATCACCAAAAATAGTGCAGGAACTTCTTTTTCAAATTGGTCAGCATCGCAAGTCAGCATGGCACCGATTTGAGCTCCACTGCCCACAATAGGGTGCAACTTTTTATGTGATTTGGACCTGTCAAATTGCATGACAAGTCGCACTGGTGTGAACGTAGGCTAAACCCAAAACCAAAAATGTAATATATTGCAGCCTACCAATCATTAGATGTGCTGGCTTCATCAGTTTTTCTTTCTTAGACTTTTTTCCCTGTTTTCACCTGGTGATCTGGCCAGTGACACACCCCCATAATTAGAGTGCCCCCACTCTGGAGGAATGAGCACAGGGGCACCTTTAGACAGCAGCATTGGCAGTTTGAGGGTAGGAGAGTGCTAGAAGTACTTGTAGATTTAGATACACTTACATAGCCAAACTCCAGCTGACACTTTATAACCAATTAAAGCAAACAGTTTTTTTCTTCTTTTTAGATAAATGTTTTGAATAAATAAATAAAAGCTGATCATTGTAAGTACCCCTGGTAGTGTTATGTGGGTCTAAGGCCTCATGCACACTGGACGTTATAAAAAAAACTGTAATGTTAGCTGTAGAAAGCTGTAGCTGTAGAGTGAGTTTTTCAGTATTTTTGTAGTATCGTTTTTCAGTGTTTTTGGCGTTATTTAGCTTTAGCGTTTTTTTAGCAAAACTATACTCCATAAAAGCTTATGGCTTAAAAACGCTGATAAATGCAGAATAGCCGCGTTTTTTAGCGTTTTTAAGCTTTTTTCAGAGTTAGAGCATTTTTACAGTTGAAAAACTCCTCAATGCCCCTGCCAAAAACTGCTGATAACAGCCTATATATGCATGGACACAAAGGATAACATGCTGGGGAGTTTATTGACTGCAGAAAAAAACATCTGAAGCGAAAAACAGCAGCTGTAAAAACGTCCAGTGTGCATGAGGCCTAACTGATGCATTCACCAGATGAAAAATGAAGAAAGAAAGACTAAAAAAGAAAACTAATGTAGCCATCACATCTAAGAAATGGTAAGCTGCAATATAATGTTTGCTTTTGGGTTTAATATTGCTTTAACACTTTTAGTGTTATATAGATTATTTATGTAAGCCTTAGGATTATGTTCTGATTCCACTAGAGCTCCACAATACAAATAAATGCATATTTTTATTCTTTCTGGAAATTATTTCCAAATGGCTGTTACATCTGCGTGTGGCTGTGGTTTTCGTAAACAAAGTTTATAAAGCAAAAAAGCCATACAAACATATCTGAAAGAACATGGAAAGGAGGCAACGAGTGATTTTTATGCTTACCATGAATTCAGCATATAAATTGAATCAGATACACCTAAGAATAGTGTGGAGTGATTGCATCGTGAATGGAAAATGAGAACATCTGCAGAATTCCAGTTCAATGGAACAGGAGCTGTAGAAGGAAAAGTTTGATTCAAACCAGAGCAGAACTATTAATCATGTGCAGAGTTACTTCCTAAAGGCTGCCACTGACTGTCAAAGGAGATTGCCGTAGGCTTGTTTATTGCCGATTCCCTCTAGAGAAAACTTCAATTTGTGGGCTGGCCTCCCGAATGGGATTGATAACTCTGTTTATAGACCAGGATGAGTATCTATAGATAACAGATAATGCAAATGAGTCTACCCTCGTGATAAGCCAGTAAAGCAATTATATGTGGAGATTGAATGATTTTGGAAAGGCACTTTTTGGGTCCTGCGAAGATTTCCTTGGAAGAGCTAAAATTGCTTTAGCTGATAACAGTAATATCCATAACTCCATCCTAAAGGACACCAAGTTGCCAAGTGGAGATGTCTAAAAATAGTATATATTCAGCGATCTGCTTTAGATATTTACGTATTTAAAATGTTATATTATATTCCAAATGTACACAGTGTGCTTTAATTTACTCTCTTCCTCATGTTATGTATGTGCCTATTGCAAGTGAGATACCAGTGCATAAATTATCCTATCTCAAAAAAAATTATAATAATAGAAATGAAAAATATAAAAAAATATAATTGAATAATGGTGTATGGTTTATATCAGTATTTTTACTTCTCACATTATCTTAAGGCTGAGCTGTACACTTTGATTACTCCAATCTGAAACTGGACCCTGCATTTAAAATGCAATGTCTGCTTTTTAATTAATGTGAACTCGGCGCACAGGGGGAGGAAAAAATACACACTGGCAATCACTGGCAGTGAAGAAGGCCTGGCCACATAACTATTTAGTGTTACCACAAATCCATATAATGTCTATGCAAGCAAGGCAATGGAGGTGATGCAGGTATAGAAGTGAAATCTGCAAAAATGGCAGTCTTTGATCAAGGATAAAATCGATTATCAGTTTCTATTAGTAAGTCCATATTGCTGCACTAGGGGCAACCAGTGACAAATGAGCTAGAAGAAGACTCTGCAAAAAAAATAGAATGAGAAGACACAGCGCCACTAAGTGCAGTATATACGGAAGCAGTTGTGCCCGCGTCTATGTGTGTCCCGCCAGCAGCTTGTGTAGATGGTATCCAGCATAAGCTCAGTCCGTGCAGTGGAGGATGCTGACAGCTCAGGGATGGTGTCACTTCAGGGTATAAGGCGGAGGAGGCTGCTTCCTCAGGCCAAATGGACAGTCAGTTTAAAGAGGAACTGCAGTCTGCTCACATAATTTGTATTAAAAAAATCTTTGCCATTCTGAAGCTTCCCTCCAACCACTATGCATATCATTTTATAAATACTGTGATTCTGTACTTGCCAAATATGCTGCAGAAATCTCCCTCCACCAAGTCTGGCTGCAGCCATTTTAACTGTGGGCAGCTGAAGCTGCTGCCTGTTTACTTCCTGGATTTACACAGACCCACAGAGGCAAACCTCCAGCTCTGTTACCCTGCAGCTTTCATTGGCCCTCTTATGACACATCCCCCCTCCCTTCTCCCTTTCTGGCTAACTTTCGTGAGAGAGAGAGAGAGAGCTGTGCATGATGTCATAAGCCTAGGCTTTTTACCAGACAAGAAACAGGAAGTGGGCTGTATAAGGTATTTACTGGCAGAAAAAATGTTTTACTATCCAAATTTAAAACAGCAAGGGCAGAAGATTTATAGATGGAAAGTTGAAAAAATAACCCAAGGTCCGTTTTAAGTGTGGCATTTATGTGCTGGGACTAAGGAGTACACACCCAGACACAGAGACAGCTTAAACTGCTTCCGTATATATTGCACTTAGAGGCGCAATGTCTGCTTTTTAATTGCACCCCCCTTCTGAAACAACGGTAACCTCATCCTCCTTCCAACAAGATCTAGAGCAGAGGTAGGCAACCTGGAGCCCTCCAGCTGTTGTGGAACTACATTTCCCTCGAGGCATTGCAAGGCTGGCAGTTATAATTACTCCCAGAGGCATGATGGGACTTGTAGTTCTGTAACAGCTGGAGGGCCCTGGGTTGCCTACCTCTGATCTGGAGGATGTATACTACTCTAAAGCTTGCTAAGAAGACTCTCTTAAACCAGCCATAGATGATTCGATTTTCCTTGGCAGTAATCTCATGTAAAAATCTGACATGCAGGTTGTACTCAAGTCGATCAATGGATCGACTTGGGTACAATCAGCTTGCCTATAGATGGTTCAGATCTCGCCGTTCCCTGCTGAACCGGCTGAGATTCAAACCATCTATGTCCAGCTTTAGCACTGTGCTGCAGCATCTTCTTGAGAGATCTGGAGTGCTCACCGTTCTCCAGGATCTTGTTGACTGGAGGGTGATGTCTCCTCTTTACTACAGAAGCCAGTGAAAAAGTAAGTATAATATCTAACTTATTTTTTATCACTCAGGTCTTTTGTTTATTCTACTCAGTAATTTAACAAAGGTGGGCATTTAAAAAGCTGACCTTGCATGGTCCACTTTAAGAAATGGTGTGAACAATATCTTTGTCTAACCTGCTGAGTTGTGTCAAAAATATATTCCACATCCAGAGGAGTAACACAAAGTCACAAGACTGCAGAATGTGAATAAGTTCAATTATAGTGTACCTAAATTTCAGACAAATATGTAACTGCAGCTCACTAGATGCAGTGGCTGTGTTAGTTTTCTTTGTTTTCCAGGCTTTTATCACCTTTATTTTCACCTGGTACTCTTTACATACTCTGGGGTTGATTTACTGAGGCTGGGTTCACACCTCCAACAGATGCTGCTCTCAGCAGGGGTCTGGTGCGTCCTTGTTCTCCGTTTCAGGGACAAATCAGGGCCCAATGTTTGCCTGAATTCGGCCCCTGAAATGGGGCCAAAGACGCACAGCATTCCTGTGCAATCCGCTCCACAGCTGCAATAGGGATGTGTGAACCGGCTCCATAGAGAGCCAGCCACAGTCTCCTGTAATGCAAATTAGATGTGGGGAAATCCGCATCCAATTCGCATAGGTGTGAACCCAGCCTGAAGCTGGAGAGTTCAAAATCTTGTGCAGCTTCCAGGTATTTTTTTTGCCAAAGCTTAAAGGGGTTGTAAAGTAAATTTTTTTTTTTTTTTAAAATAACAAACATGTTATACTTACCTTCACTGTGCAGCTCGTTCTGCACAGAGTGGCCCCGAACCTGGTCTTCTGGGGTCCCTCGGCGGCTGTTTCAGCTCCTCCCCGCAAGCATTTACCACCTTAATGCGAGCTCCCTCGCACGGTGGTGAGTGCTTGCGGGCGCGCTCCCGTGATACAGCCGGCGGCTATAGCCGCTCGCTGTATCACTCGGCCCCGCCCCCCGGCGCGCCGCGTCATCGGATGTGATTGACAGCAGCGCGAGCCAATGGCTGCGCTGCTTTCAATCCATCCACTGCAGCCAATCAGCGACCAGGCTGAGCTGCAATGAAGATGACGAGGACGAGCAGCGAAGATTCGAGGCGTCAGGTAAGTAAAACGGGGGGGGGCTGGGGGCGGCGGTACTGTCAAAAGTTTTTTCACCTTAATGCATAGAATGCATTAAGGTGAAAAAATTTTTACCTTTACAACCCCTTTAATTGAACAAGCTGAAGTTAGAATCTGGTTGGCTACCATGCACAGCTGCACCAGGTTTTGCACTCTCCAATTTTAGTAAACTAACCCTAATTTGTCATAGGTTGAAAACACTCAATTCCTGTTTTGTATCCATGGAAGTGCTGCATTTTCATACTAGGACTACAGCTCCCCCTTTCCTCTTTTCCATTACACGTGGGGCAGATGTTCTGTAGTCCCCAGAGATAGCTAGGAACAGTGTAACTGATTAGAGTGCAGAACAGGCAGAGAGAACAAGAAGATTTAAGCTGACTTGATTTCTGGTAGAATCAGCAGGTGCTTTTGTTTGGCTTTCAAAAGAAGCTGAATAGAGGGAAAGAGATGTGAAAAAAGTAAAATGGTGCTCTATTCTGTAAAGAATAGGATAGCAGTTTGACTTGAGCCCTAAAACCTCGTGGACTATTAAATAGTCCCATATTTTGCCCCCCTTTTTTTATTCTTGTTTTATGAACAGATTGCTTACAGTGACTGATTTTGTCATGTTATGTAGAAAGCGACGTGTAAAAATAGCATGATATCACACTCATACTCGATGTGCTGTCATGCACTTTGCTGCATTTTAAAAAGCAGCCAAATACACAGATGTGGTAAAATCTATGGAATTCACTACCTGATCACGCCAATGCATTGGTGTTGATTTACTAAAGGAGTGAATGTTCACTTATACTAAGCTAAATGTTCAGTTTTCAAGGTAAATATTCACTATGCAGAATGTATGTTAGCAAATACGTTGAACCTGTGTTCAATTTGAATACCCAGTCCTGTGCAATAGAAAATAATAAGAGGATTTCTGCTATAACATGATTTGTTTTTTAAAACGAACACAGCTTCCTTCAACTTATTTACTAAGCACAGGGAACATTTCCTATGAAAAGTAAACAGTAAATTGAGCCTGTTGATTTGAGGTGCGTTTAAACTCTTATATCCTGTGTTTTTAGTGCATTTTTATGCATGTTCTAATGAAAATCTGATCAGATAAAGCTTTATATTTATTGCTAGAATACTTTGCTTTCTCTGAGCGTTGATCAGATAGACTATTGTGTTCCAGGTATGAGACGAGAAGGTCTCGGCCCGAACCCGGAACACACTGTGATATGCTGTATGCAGCCTTAGTTACATACAGTTCATACCGCACATCCAGCTGCCTCACATGTTAGTGAGGGACATAGTTCATTTGGGCCAGTTTAGCCCAAACTAACTTTGTAAAGTCTAACAAAAGATGGAGTTTAGCTGTAAGTAGGATTCTTTACAAGGCATATAAGATTTTTTTCGAAAACCTGTCTAAACTTGCGTGTATTTATGCATTATACTGAGCAGCAAACTACATGCAACTGTGAAAGAGCTGAAAGTTATGTTATGATAGGATAGGCACAAACTAGTAAGATTTTGATTGGATCTGATCTGGTTTTCAATAAATAACAAGAGTCTACTTAAACAATATATTCAATTTATGTCAAGTCAGGTAGGCCCCTCTCACTTCAGTTATAAGTACATTTTTCTAATTACGCTTATTAAATGTATGGATTTATCCAACTGATATATGATCAGCCTAAAAGAGAAGTATAATGCCCCGTACACATGATCAGACTTTTCGACAACAAAACCGTGGATTTTTGTTTGAAGGATGTTGGCTTCAACTTGCATACACACAGTCACACAAATGGTGGCCAACAATTACGAACGTAGGAATGTGGTGACGTATAAGATGTACAACAAGCCGAGAAAAAGGAAGTTCAATTGTCAGTGTGGCTCCTGCTTGATTCCAAGCATGCGTGAACTTTTGTGCATTGGACATGTGTACACACGATCGGAAATTCTGACAACAAAGTTTTGTTGGCGGAAAATTTGAGAACCTGTTAGCCAACATTTGTTGGCGGAAAGTCCGACAACAAATGTTCGATGGAACATACACACGGTCGGACTTTCATCCAACATTTGTTGTTGGAAAATCCAATTGTGTGCACAGGGCATAAGACTTAGGTGGATGTAGTATCGATCTGATGATGTATCTGGCCTTCGCCGGGTCTGCACTGGGAACTGAGCAATCAAAGGTGGCTGATTACTCAGTTCTCAGCATTCTATGAGTAGAGAGTCGGGGACGGTCAGTCTCTGGCTCTCTGCTCTGCCCCTCCAGTGCTCACTAGAGTGCTGGGCTGCGGATGGCGCAGGAGGGACTGGCTAAGAGGCTGCACCAGCTGTTGATCCGGGCTTTTGGGCAGATACTGACCATATGGCCGGGATCTTTTCAGAGCCTGGACCGGCTCTGTGATGTCAGCTGAAAACAGATCACAGGAGTGCAGAACAAACTGATCTGTACTCCTGTGATCCATAGGAGGAGTATAGGAGGAGTGTAGCCAAAAGGAAGACTTTTCTTGTCTCGTCATTATTCTCCAGTCACAGGCTAAGGACAGGTTAGTGGCCAAGCTGTGTTGCTTAAATGCATAGAGAAAATGTAGGTGATCAATCTGGCTATGCTTGCCTGGGTCAAAAGAATGGGTGAACACAAATATAAATCCTTTTTCAAAACTACCAAATCCCGATGAAATAGTTCATGTATGTATATTTTAACTATGTATTTTTATGTTTGCCTGGAGTACAGTTCTAATTGTAGATGCATTTTAGAACAATCTGGAATGTACATATAAATAATTTTGTTCTTTGTCTTTTACTTAATTTCTGTGGTTGTGTCAAAATGTTTTCCTCCATATAAGGTCTTGATTTCAGTGAACTTTGGAAATTATAAACCATTATGAGCATAGATACTGGTTAAAAAAAAAGGCAGCAAACAGTTCAACTGCCAATAGTATTTTCTTCCCTGTATATATGAACATGCACACTTGCCCCTTATAAATTATGTGTATGCTTATATAATTACAGTATATGCTATGTACATGCACAGTTTAATCCACACAACGTTTTAGCTCAATCTCACAGCCTTTAATATAACTAAAGGCAAAACTGTTTTCTTTAGTTTTGGATAGAGTGGAGTTGAGGTTAGACCCCTGTCAAGTGTTTATTGTTGTCTGTGTCCCCATTAGGTAAATTCACTCTCTCTATTTGTGTTGTTTACCATTATCATTGAAAGTAAAAGAAAATCCCACATTTTTACTGGTCCCCAGAACTGTAATGCCCTTTACACACGGTCAGACATTGATCGGACATTCCGAAAAAAAAAAATTCCATGGATTTTTTCCAACGGATGTTGGCTCAAACTTGTCTTGGCATACACACGGTCACACAAAGTTGTCAGAAAAATCAGATCGTTCTGAACGCGGTGACGTAAAACACGTACGTCGGGACTATAAACGGGGCAGTAGCCAATAGCTTTCCTCTCTTAATTTCTTCTGAGCATGCGTGACACTTTGTGCATCGGAATTGTCCACACACGGTTGGAATTTAGACAAGCAGATTTTGTTGTCGGAAAATTTTATAGCCAGCTCTCAAACTTTGTGTGTTGGAAATTCCGATGGAAAAAGTCAGATGGAGCCCACACACGGTCAGAATTTCCGACAACAAGCTCCGATCGCACATATTCAGTCGGAAAGTCCGACAGTGTGTACAGGGCATAATAGAGGGGAAATCTTCCAATATGGACACTAGTTGTTGTGATCTGAGGGGAGGGGTCACAGGATTCCCTTAAATTGCAGGGTTTTCCTCTCACTTCCTGTATTGGATTTGGCACAGGAAATGAAGGGAAATCTCCCCAATGGGACACAGATGGCAAAAAACACAACAAAAAAAATGACGGGCTATAATCCTCCGGTACTCAAAATGAAAAGAAAAAAAGATTTGCCTATTGTTCAGTTTTATAATTTCACTATTAAGTTTTACTTTACGATAAATGGTAATAGTAATAGATGATAGTGAGTGCTGTATCACCTACCCCCTGTGTGTATATATATATATATATACACACATATATATATATATATATATATATATATATATATATATATATATATATATATATATATATACAGTATACAGTATACAGTTTTTTGCATGTCTGTGTGTCAACTAATTCTGCAGCAGCAATGTTAATTTGGGCTTTTTAACTAAAAGGCTTATAGCATTAAATTTACATTGAGTCTCACTTAACAGATAATACAGTACTTTTGTAACACTTCAATTACCCTATTTGATTCAGATTGAAATTGATTGTTTTAAGCTTGTGTTCTGCTGCCACAATTTATGCTGTAAGAAATATCCATATAAATAGCTGGGAGATCTCCTCTTCATTAGCTTCTTTCCTTCTCTCTCTGTATCCCAAACAAGCCTTTGTGGAATGCCAATGAATAAGTAGTTCCTGCTGTTTAATCTTAGAATAACTTTCAACCTCCTCCCCCAATGTTGTTTTTTGAACTCTACTAAAGTTTTACATTGGCTTTCTAATGCACAGCTCAATATGGAGGTGGTCAAAAAAGATGGAATGGAAATACTGTATGTACACAAAATTTGATTTGAAATTTAAAATGAGTCTAAAAAATGCAGTGCTCTGCTTGTATTGGTTTGAAAGGTGAGAGCTTATGATCATTATACCAGGACTAAACAGCAACCTGTCTCTTAAGGTAAATGTTTGTACATGGACATATTGTCACTAAATTTGTTTGAATTGTTCAGTAATTTGACTCTGTAAATAGGCCTTTAATAACATATGGGTTGGTAAACAAAAATAAGGGCAACAAAGCAAATGCTATTAGTTATATAGAAATGTTTAAGCACTTCTCCTAAATTGTCCTTAGACCCCTTTCACACTGGGGCCACGTTAGCGCTAAAGCGCCGCTCATTTTAGTGGCGTTTTAGTGCTGTTTAAGCTGCGCGCTTCGGCCGCTATTAACCCCAAAGAAGGGGTTAAAAGCGCCTGTGTTGCGGTGCTTTCTAAACGCTTTTCAGGAAGCACTGCCCATTCATTTCAATGGGCAGGGTGTTTTGGGAGCGCTAAATACAGCGCTCCCAAACTGCAGGACTTTTCCTAACATCCCGCAAGCGAACCATCACAGTGTGAAAAATCACACTGAAATGAATGGGAGGCAGTTTTCATGCGCTTTACAGTCGCTATTTTTAGCGATAAAACACCTGAAACCCATCTCAGTGTAAAAGGGGTCTTAGAAAAGAGCATCTGACTCAAAAAGCATAAATTATTTTCTGAGGTTATTTAAAAAAATTTTTTTTTTTAAATGCAATATTATTGAGGGGAAATCTCGTCTAAACTGGCACAGACAGAAAAAAATTCTATGTTGTACCCTTAACCAAAGGTTATAACTTTCCCTAATCTTTCCAATCTTTCTAATGTTTATGTAGTCACCAAGGCTAGCCATATATTTATTTGTTAGCCTGTGGTCTGAATGAAGGGTATCTAATAGATGGTAGACCATGCTAAACAACTTGAGCAAAGAAATATCTTTTGCAATCGATTGTATTAAAGCTGCTGATACCCCGCGACTGCTTGAATACCCAAATAGTGACCACATTTGATCGGATGCAGGCACTGTTCAGCAGAGAGAGTTCTGTAAATGAATAAACTACAAGTCCTGTCTGCCATCACAGCACATGGCTTGTAGTTCTCAATGAATCAATTTAGTTAATTGATTCTTCCTGGACTTCAGTAACTGTCTGCCCCAGGGACATGTGTTGAGGTCAGTGGCTGGTGAGGCACTGGCTAGTATTAGAGCCAGATACACACAGGCTACATATTCACAAGTTACGTATTCAATCCTCATTATGTAGGTGATTGCAGTTCTACTAGTTCTACTCATTTAACAAAAATATTTACAAATGCTGTCCCTTTAAGATGTTTTTCAGTCTCCCTTTTTGTTGATGCTGGAAACAATATTTTTTTTATTCACAAAATAGTTTTTTTTCCCCCAAAAAAAGCGTTTGAAAAATTGCTGCGAAAATACCGTGTGCCGTAAAAAGTGTGCCGTAAAACCACCGTGTTTCTAGGATGTCTGCTAAAAAATATATATATAATGTTTGAGGGTTCTGAGTAATTTTCTAGCAAAATAATGATGATTTGTACATGTAGGAGAGAAGTGTCAGAATTGGCATGGGTGGCAAGTGGTTTATTACCATAAGCAAGTAATATACAAATAATTATTATATATTGTTTTTAAGGTAATTTACTATATTTTCAAAAGCTGTACTTAAGCAGCTGGCTTAACGGACAAATTACTGAAGTTTGAAGTTAGAACTTCAAACCAGTAATTTCACAGTAAATAGATAAATAATAAATTATGTTATAACAGATAGCATAATAATATATTATTTAGCTTGATTAAAAAATACCTTTTCAGCAGTAGCAGCAGATTCTCCCTCTTAACTGTGTGAGAAAAACATGGTATTATGGGTAAACCTTATGGGTATACCCATAAACCCATGTTTTTTCCTTGTAGTTAAAAGGGCTGGGTTGGAAGGGAGCATTTGACTTTTAGACACATGCCCCTTCTATGACACTGCAGTGAGAGGAGAGCCTCCACTGCAGCATTTTTATTGGACAGCTTGGTCCAAAAAAGCTTTACCATTGCCCCAAGGCTCCAGGCTGTCCATTGAGCCCAGTGCCTCTGGCAGGAAGTCACTGTGAGCTTGTCCTCTCAGTCTGCTGCAAACAGCGTACGCTAGCTTGTATTTAAACTGGCCGAGCTGTAATGTATGTAGCTTCTGACAGGCTGTGCAAGGAGCCCTGTATCTCCGTAACCATAGATGATAGGAGCCCCAAATTTTGACCAGTTATGGGGTAGGACTTCAGTTACATACCACGCTAGATCGCCGCGCTATGACTCTCGAAACTCGATCATTTAAAAAAAAAAAATTATGTTCATGGCAGGTGAGGCTCTGCCTCACCTGCCCCCCGCTGAATGCGTGTCCCTGGTCTAGCCGAACGGGATGTACAGGCAAACAGCTGTACTGGGAGTCTGCAGGAGCTTGACATTGCACCCTTGATCTGCTGATTGCAGGTGCAATGCTCTGCAGGCTCCTAAGAAAAAAAGAAATAAAATAAATGCTCATTTTTTTTACCTGCAAAAAAAAGGAAAAGTGCATTTATTTATTTATTTATTTTAACAAAAGTGAACTTAGCCTTTAAATTAAGGTTTAACTTCAATTTTCTAATACATTAGCACAAGTAAATGCAGCAGCATAGTTTTCCCTTATTGCATCCAGGAATTTGCAGCACCATAGTAGATGGTGTATGACAGGAAGATTACTTCTAAGGCTTTAGCATGTACTTATGTAAATGAGTTTATAGTAAGAGTTACTAAAAACTTCTCCACCCATGACTGGTACTGATGACTTAAACAGGGTATACACAGACTCTAAATTGTTCCTTGTTTACTGTTGTCTGTTCAGTGGTTGAATGGTCATGCTGGAAAACCAGCATTCGATCGGGACTTGTAGCCAATGGCTGCAAGCACTGATCTGTGTATTCTGGCAGGGGAGGAGTCCCCTCTGTCAGCATACAATAGCGTGGTAGGGGAGATCACTGCATCACCCATCGTTTGTGTTAATGTGGGGATCTATCAGTTTTTTACATTAAACCCGCTGGTAGAATGAAAAAAAAAAAACAAACGTACCCCCAGCTTAAGGCTGGCCATGGATGAGTCAATTTTTTGCAGGTAGAATGGAAAAAAAAAACAGTCCCAAATCCACCATCCACACATACGAGGTGGATGGAGGAATTCTCACTGTGTCTTTGTGTTCTGACAGCTGGGAGGCTTCCCAGTTATCAGAATACACTAATCAGTGTTGCAGTCTATAGCCTGCAGGGCTGATCAAGTACATTTTTTTCAATAGGACATTTGAACAGAAGTTGATCGACTTCTGTTCAACCACAGTGGCCATACATGTAATCAAAATTTAGCCGTTCCCTGCTGAACTGGTCTAATTGCGAACCTTGTATGGCCAGCTTAAGCCCCTTCCAGCCTGGCAGGCTCAGGAGTAAAATCTATGGTAGTTAAACTAGTGCTGAACTTATTGTAGAGCAAAAGCAGACAAACATTCTTGAATTTCATTGCCTGCTTTACATAACTGCCTATTGGGTTGTGTGCTTAAAACGCACCATCCTCATCCACTACCTCAATGGAAGGTGAGCATACCAGTACAATGTACAGTCTCCCAAACAAAAGCAATACACTACTTCTTTTAAAGGCTACATAAATCAAAGCTTTAACCTATGCTTCTTTTTCTAAAGTGAATGTCTGGAGATGCTTTTGTGCAACACTTTATTGTGTTTTCCCATTTACATGTAGATTCCTTTTTTTCTCTGATATGCTGCACATCTTTGGCAAAGAAATGTTAATCAGTCTGTCGTTTTGTAGCAGCGTGCTTGTGAGATAAAATATTTATTGCTGTTGTAAGACATAGTTTGTGTTCTAGTAATAGGTTGGTAGAGGCTGTACATGGAAATATTGTCTACATATTATTTTCAAGAAAGTGATTTTTTTATTAGCAGCAGAAGGAAAGTAGTATTTTTTTATTGGCTGCTACTTTTAGTTTGCCCCAAAAATATTTTAAAAAGTAGCTTGAATAAAGTATGTTTATACAGACAGGTGAACAATTTTAATTAAATTGATGTCAGTATTAATCAAAGCACACTGCAAAGTGAATATGACACTAATTGCCTCAATTTGTTTTTATTTTAGAAAAAGCAAAAGCTTCCAAGATAATGTTTAAAAAAAAAGTGTTAGAAAAATATTGTTATCCTAAAAGGTTGACATGTTCCTTAAAAAATACAAAAAGCCACTGGTGCTCTCGTTACATGTCTTGTCTAAAGTGAATCTGCTCATACAGATCATTGGGATATAGGCTGTCACCAACTTTACACCCACATTAGGCAATGTCCTAGTGAGAACTGTTTGTCACATCAAAATAAAACCTTTGTGAAGTAGTAACTTATCTCCTTACAGACCTTATCTCAGTCAGTCATTTCCTGATGATTAGGTGCTTTGATATGTTTATAAATGGTGGCAATACTCTCTGTTTTGATTTGTTTGTAAACAAATATAGGCAGTGGCAGTAAAATGCTAATCAACCCATTTGTCTGATGATCAGCCATATCATACAGTCATGTGCTTCTTAGTAGGGGTGATGGGGGGCCAGTATTGCATGTATTGACTAACATATGCAAAAACAAATTCCTGATATGAAAAATTATGTATCTCACAATATTTAAGTATTTTGCTTCTTTTTGGCACCCCTCTCAAACTAAGTGATTGTTTTCTGAGGCTTTGCAAAGCCATAGCTATCAAGTCTTCTGTTCATGAGAGGTGACAGGTATATGCACATTATTGACTAGATCAGCCTTTCTCAACCTTTTCAACACAGAGGAACCCCTGAAATACACTTTCTGGTATCAGGAAACCCCTGCTAAAAAATACTGTATCTACAACTCATGATACATTAGTGTGATGGTCACTGGGAAGATTGCTCCTTACACTTGTGATCAACGGGAAGCATTACCCCCTTACAGATAGCTTAAGAGATCAACGCTGTCAGTGAGAACTTATGTGAGTGCCAGAAATTGCTCGTGGCTCAAGGAACTCCTAGCAACCTCTGGAAGAACCCTAGTTGAGAAACCCCGGATTAGATATTTGAATGAGGCTGTGCATTATGTAAATCAGTGACCACGGGAGCATTCAAATTATGTTTTTTCTTGTCTTTGCCTACTGTAGGAATACACCTTTTGTTGTTGTTTTGTCATTCATTCACCTCTAACTATTTTATTTAATATAAAGTTCTGCAAAAGTAGTTGTCATGGGGATAGTAATCTCTCAGACAACTTTATTTCATAATCTGCAGTAAAGGGGATTTCTTAACTCATACAGTTTGTTTGGGATTTCTACGTCTAGTTACATGGAAAGATTTGCCCCTCCCATAGCTTTCATGTTTTTCTGAGGCTTACATGCAATTAAAGAGTTAAACTGGCCATAGATGGTTTGAATCTTGAATTGTTCAGTGAGCGGCCAAGATTCGACCCATCTATGGGCAGGCTGATTGTACCCAAGTTGATCGATGAATCATAATTTTTCATATAATTATTGCCAGCGGCTGTAGCCGGTAGAAATAATTACTGTGTGTTCTCCTGGCTGGGACTCCTCAGCCCCCCCCCCCCCCCACCTCCAGCTGGGAGAACACAATGGCTCTGTGGGAGGGACTCCCCCATCAACACAGTCCAGAAATTTTCTTGCAGGAAAGAAAATTGAATCATCTATGGTCAGCCTTACTTATTCCACCTAAAGTGTTTATTTAAATGGCTTCTTCTGAGTTAAGTCACCCAGTGATTTATAATTCTTTGAGACTTCATTTGAGAGATCATTTCTTTAAATATCCTTCTCCAGGCTACCTTGGCTTCTCTGGTTGCTTTCCAATCATTTAGAAATCCAACTGGAGATTGGGAGCCCTTTGTAATTGCTATGGAAGGTGTGCAGGGCAGAAAACACAAGCAGAAAACTCACCAGTGGTGTCCTGAGAGATATAAGTAAAGTTTAGGTTGTTTAACCACTTGACAACTGGGCACTTAAACCCCCTTCCTAACCAGACCAATTTTCAGCTTTTGGTGCTCTCACATTTTGAATGACAATTACTCAGTCATGCAACACTGTATCTTTATGAAATTTTTGTTCTTTTTTTCACACAAATAGAGCTTTCTTTTGGTGGTATTTAATCACTGCTGGTTTCTTTATTTTTTGCGCCGTAAAAGAAAAAAGACCGAAAAATCTGTAAAAAAATACATTTTTCTTCATTTCTGTTATAATATTTTGCAAATTAGTAATTTTTCTTCATATATTTTGGCCAAAATTTATACCGCTACATATCTTTGGTAAAAATAACCCAAATCGGTGGATATTATTTGGTCTTTTTGAAAGTTATAGAGTCCAAAAGCTATGGTGCGAATATCTGAAAATTGATCACACCTGAATTACTGACGGCCTATCTAATTTCTTGAGACCCTAACATGCCAGAAAAGTACAAATACCCCCCAAATTACCCCTTTTTGGAAAGAAGACATTCCAAGGTATTTAGAAAGATGCATGGTGAGTTTTTTGAAGTTGTCATTTTTTCCCACAATTTTTTGCAAAATCAAGGTTTTTTTTTTACTTTTTTTTTTTTCCACAAAATTGTCATATTAGCAGGGTATTTCTCACAGACCGCATATGCATACCACAAATTACACCCCAAAACACATTCTGCTATTACTCCCGAGTATGGTGATACCACATGTGTGAGACTTTTACACAGCGTGGCCACATACAGAGGCCCAACATGCAGGGGAGCACCTTCAGGCGTTCTGGAGCACCCAGGCCAATTCTGACATTTCTCTCCTACATGTAAAAATCATCATTTATTAGCTAGAAAATTACTTAGAACCCCAAAACATTATATATGTTTTTTTAGCAAAGACCCTAGAGAATACAATGGCGGTCGTTGCAACTTTTTATCTCGCACAGTATTTGCGCAGCAATTTTTTTAACGCGTTTTTTTTGGAAAAAAAACTGTTTTGTGCTTTACAAAAACCAAAATAATAAAGTTAGCCCAATATTTTTGCATAATGTGAAAGATGAAGTTACGCCGAGTAAATAGATACCCAACATGTCACCCTTCAAAATTGCACGCGCTTGTGGAATGGCGCCAAACTTTGCTACTCAAAAATCCCCAAAGGCGACGCTTTAAAATTTTTTACTGGTTACATGTTTTGAGTTACAGAGGAGGTCTAGGGCCAAAATTATTGCTCTCGCTCTACCGATCGCAGCGATACCTCACATGTGTGGTTTGAACACCGTTTTCATATGTGGGCGGGACTTACGTATGCGTTCGCTTCTGCATGCGAGCACACAGGGACAGGGGCGCTTTAAAAATTTTTTTTTTTTTTTTTTTATTGTTCATTTTACTTTATTTATTTTAGTTTGATGCTTTTTTCCAAAAAAAAAAAATTTTTGACCACTTTTATTTCTATTACAAGGAATATAAACATCCTTGTAATAGGAATATGGCATGACAGGTCCTCTTTACAGTGAGATATGGGGTCAATAAGACCCCACATCTCACCTCTAGGCTGGGAAGCCTGAAATTTAAAAAAAAAAAAAAAAAAGATCCTGGCTTCGATCGTAGCGGTGAGTCGGTAGAAGCACCGCAAGGCGGCGGGAAGGGCGGACGTCCCCTCTCGCCTCCCGTAAGAACGATCAAGCAGTGGAACAGCTGCTATGATCGTTCTTATGGTGTAGGGAATCGCCGGCTGAAAAAGCTGATATCTGAATGATGCCTGTAGCTGCAACCATCATTCAGATATCTCCGCACAAAGTCAAGGACGTTGTATGACGGCGGGCGGGCGGGAAGTGGTTAAAACGCTTTTTTTTTTTTTAACACAAAGTTGTCCATTTATACAATATTTCTACCACATAACATGTACATACCAAAAATGACACCCCAAAATAGATTCTCCTGCTCCTCCTGAGTACGGCGATACCCCATGTGTGAGACTTCCACAGCCTGGCCACATACAGAGGGCGAGTACAGCTGAGCATGGCTCAGCATGGCAGGGTATGGCGGGGTATTGCGGAGTATGGCGGGGTATTGCAGAGTATGGCGGGGTATGGCAGGGTATTGCGGAGTATGGCGGGGTATGGCGGAGTATGGCGGGGTATGGCAGGGTATTGCTGAGTATGGCGGGGTATGGCGGAGTATGGCAGGGTATGGCGGAGTATGAGTGGAGAATGATGGATGAAGGGCGCGTGATCAAGCTCACATCAAAACATAGAAAATTTAAAATTTATTTCAGAGGAAATAAAGAGCAAATAAAAACAGTAGAATAATACCAATACTACGTATCATGCAAACAGGTGACAAAATATAAAAGACATCAAAAATTAAAAATGGGTTAAAAATATATCAAGAGCCCATGTTTAGGCAGGTATTTAGAGTTGGCTCCCCTCCAGTCACGTGACGTACCACAAGGAGGCGCTTCCCAGGCCTTCTCTGGGCCTAGGCGCGAGCCGGTTAGTCAGAGTGAGAGGGCGCATGCGTACGACCAACTAGCCATCATGTTGATGTACATACTTTGGCCTACTGGCGATTAAAGACTGCACCCTGGTTCTCAAACAGGCTCTGATGAAGAGGTCATCCTCGAAACGCGTTAGCCAACTCTAAATACCTGCCTAAACATGGGCTCTTGATATATTTTTAACCCATTTTTAATTTTTGATGTCTTTTATATTTTGTCACCTGTTTGCATGATACGTAGTATTGGTATTATTCTACTGTTTTTATTTGCTCTTTATTTCCTCTGAAATAAATTTTAAATTTTCTATGTTTTGATGTGAGCTTGATCACGCGCCCTTCATCCATCATTCTCCACTTAGCCTACCTGACCACCCCGGGGTCATTCTCTGGGCAGCGGGACAAGCATTACCATCTCTTCTAGCTTCGTTACAGTTCACAATACTACTCTTCCCAAAATCAAATCAGACCCTCACAAGCGCAGGAGTAATTTTTCCTTGTCCACAATCTATGGCGGAGTATGGCAGGGTATGGCGGGGTATGGCGGAGTATGGCGGGGGCATGGCAGAGTATGGCGGGGGGCATTGCAGAGTATGGCGGGGGCATTGCAGAGTATTGTGGGGGCATTGCAGAGTATTGCACAGCATTGCAGAGTATTGTGGGGGCATTGCAGAGTATTGTGGGGGCATTGCAGAGTATTGCACAGCATTGCAGAGTATTGTGGGGGCATTGCAGAGTATTGCACAGCATTGCAGAGTATTGTGGGGGCATTGCAGAGTATTGCACAGCATTGCAGAGTATTGTGAGGGTATTGCAGAGTATTGCACAGCATTGCAGAGTATTGTGGGGGCATTGCAGAGTATTGCAGAGTATTGTGGGGGTATTGCAGAGTATTGTGGGGGTATTGCAGAGTATTGTGGGGGTATTGCAGAGTATTGCAGAGTATTGTGGGGGTATTGCAGAGTATTGCAGAGTATTGTGGGGGTATTGTGGGGGTATTGCAGAGTATTGTGGGGGTATTGCAGAGTATTGCACAGCATTGCAGAGTATTGTGGGGGCATTGCAGAGTATTGCACAGCATTGCAGAGTATTGCACAGCATTGCAGAGTATTGTGAGGGTATTGCAGAGTATTGCACAGCATTGCAGAGTATTGTGGGGGCATTGCAGAGTATTGCAGAGTATTGTGGGGGTATTGCAGAGTATTGTGGGGGTATTGCAGAGTATTGTGGGGGTATTGCAGAGTATTGCAGAGTATTGTGGGGGTATTGCAGAGTATTGCAGAGTATTGTGGGGGTATTGTGGGGGTATTGCAGAGTATTGTGGGGGTAATGCAGAGTATTGCACAGCATTGCAGTAGTGAGGGATGGCTGAGCATGGATGGATGGATGGATGGATGTCTCTGTGCAGCGCTGTGGGCACTACACATACAGCCCACAGCGCTGCAGACATCCATCCGTCCCCCTCCCCCGCTCACAGTGTACCGATCGGTACACAGGAGGGGAGGAGAGGAACCGGCGTCATCAGATGACGCCGGTCTGTTTACATGTGATCCCGCCGTCATTTGACGGCTCGATCACATGGTAAACGGCCGCGATCAGCGGCCATTTACCGGGATCCGTGATGCGCCGGGTCCCCTGGACCCGGCGGTCACGGATGTGTTCGGGTGCGCGCCCCAGGGGGCGCGCAAGAGGGGAATTCTGGGAGGACGTCATAGTACGTCCACCCAGAGTTATCCAACCGCCCTGCAGCCGTCATTCGGCTATGGGCCGGTTGGTAAGTGGTTAACTTTGGCAAATACCAAAGAAGCACACCACAACCTGCTGCCTCCTGGGGTTCTGCATTCACGTTGTCTTGCTGCTTAGCTGCTCTAGACAACCCCTAGAGAGTACTGTGACAAGCAGAAGATGGGTTGTGCTTTTAGCCACCATACTGTTCTCTTGAAGAAAGGAACCCCACCTATTGATTTACTCATTATGCTCACGATCAGCCATAATTTTATTACCACTGACAGATTGAGTGGTAATAAATTGCATCATTGCAATGGCAACTAAAAGGTGGCAGGAAATATTAGGAAGCAAGTAAATATGTTGTTCATGAAGTTGATGTGTTGAAAGCAGAAAAAAATGGGCATTGCAGTTTGTTGTATATGGGGCTGTGTAGCTATAGACTGGTCAGGGTGCCCATGCTGACCCCTGTCCACAAGCAAAAGCACCTACAATCGGCATGTGAGCATTAGAACTGGACCATGGAAAAGTGTAAGACAGTGGCCTGGTCTGATTAATCATGTTTTCTTTTACATCACGTGAATGGCTGGTTGCATGTGTGTCACTTATCTGAGGAAGAGATGGCACCAGGGTGCAGTATGGGACGAATGCAAACCAGCAGAGACAGTGTGATGCTTTGCGCAATTTTCTGCTGGGAACCCTTGGGTCCTGCTATTCATGTGGATGTTACGTGACACATATCACCTACCTAAACATTGTTGCTGATCAAGTAAACCACTCATGGAAACAATATAACACTATGGTAGTGGCCTCTTTTAGCAGGATAATGCACCCTGCCACACTGCAAAAATGGTTCAAATATAGCTTGAGGAACACAACAACAAGTTTAAGGTGTTTAATTTGGCCTTAAAATTCTCAAGATCTTAATCCATAGAGCATCTGTGGGATATACTGGAAAAACAGGTCCAATCCATGGGGCCCCACCTCACAACTTATTGGACTTAAAATGTCACTAAACCCATATCATAAAAAAACTATCAATAACAGGTGTATTACATGCTTTTCATACTCAGTCACTATATGATTTGTTTTCTATATTCTGCAAAAATCCTGGTTGATCCTGCTATTCTCTGTCTCCACCTTCTGTTCATGTCCCCAATTCAGCTAGGGATTTTGCAGCTGTGGTGGCAACTCTGCACATGCTCAGTTTTCAGTGAGTTTCTATGCTGAACATTTCCTCCCTATCACATCTGAGCAGCCCATGTCACACATGTGGCCGTATACACAGTAGTAAATGACAGCCTACTCCCTCTCTCCCTTATCATGCCCACTAACCAGCTTAACACAGTATATAGAATATTACATATAAATTAATTGAGGCCACACCTCCCTCTTATTCTAAGACACAGGCTGGAGGGGCCTGACACAGCCTGTGACTGGCAGAAATCTGCCCACACCATTATTGCCAGTAAATAATATTTTTTTTTTCAAATGTATATTTGTATGACATATGAAAACAGTTTATTGATATTAATTATTTATTTTTACTCTGTATTCCACAGGGCTGTTTTTTTTTCTTTAAATTTTGAACATGTGGTCAGTAGCAGGAGACTAGAAGCTCCTCCTGTTTGTTTCCCTGCAGACAGGCTGGAAAAGATCTAGGTCATGTGACAACTGTATATTGATTAGGAAAAATTATGTTTTTTTTATATTAAAATAATTACAGTGCCTTCATCCACATACAGAAATAGAAGAGACAATGTAAATTAAACAGTGTCTGTTTAGTATCGCTAAGGATCTTCTACTGACTGCTTGGTGCCAGATACCACAGCATACCTTCAACGGGCCAGGGCTTTTTTGGCAGAAAAAGGTGCTGTTTTTGTGGCAAAAAGGGGACCTGCTTCATATTAGGTGGGTGATCATAAAATTATGGGTGTTTAGTGTATACAGGCTCTGTTTTTGTTTAGTAGTGATGCATAGTATCTGTGTCTTAGTGTTCCACTTTCTCAGTACAAAAAATCAGTGCACCCATACTGACCGAGAACAACGTTATATTACTAGCTGAAATTTTTCTCATCAGTTCCTAAAAGAGGTGCTAACCACACTTCAGAAACACTATAGCTGCTATAAAAAGAATTCATAAGGCATTGTATGAAACACAGTCATGAAATATGGAAAAGTAGAAAATGTGCAAGTGACATCAAAAGTTCCATTCAGGTAAACATGACAATGCTAACTCATAAAACCTGCTCACTGAAAATAAACTACAGTTTTCCTTTAATTAGTGTTGCCCAAGTAAATCTCCAATGGCCACTGTGATTAGACCTGTTAACACTGTTCTGCATGCTGCCGTTGTCTTTAACCCCTTCCCGACTGGCGCACGCCGATGTACGTCGGCAGAATGGCACGGCTGGGCAAATGGACTTACAGGTACGTCCATTTGAATTTCCCGCCATGCCATTGCGTGCGCGCCGCCCGGGAGCTCTGTGAGTCGGGTCGCGGGTCCCACGGACTCGATCGCCGCGGGGATACCCGTGATCGCCTCACGGAGAGGACAAAAATGATGTAAACAGCATCTCACCGTTCTGCCTAGTGACAAGTGTCACTGATCACAGCTCCCTGTCATCGGGAGCAGTGATCAGTGTAGTGATACTGCTAGCCCATCCCCCCTACAGTTAGTAATCACTCCCCTAGCACATACTTAACCCCTCCCCGCCCCCTAGTTGTTAACCCCCTTCACTGCCAGTGTCATTTACACAGGAATCAATGCATTTTTATAGCACTGATTGCTGTATAAATGACAATGGTCCCAAAAATGTGTCAAAAATGTCCGACATGTCCGCCATAATGTCGCAGTCACAATAAAAATCGCTGATCGCCGCTATTACTAGTAAAAAAAAAAAAAATTAATAAAAATGCCATAAAACTATCCCCTATTTTGTAAACGCTATAACCTTTGCGCAAACCAATCAATAAACGCTTATTGCGATTTTTTTTACCAAAAATATGTAGAGGAATACTATTGGCCTAAACTGAGGACAAAAAATGTTTTTTTATATATTTTTGGGGGACATTTATTATAGCAAAATGTAAAAAAAATGCGTCTTTTTTCAAAATTGACGCTCTTATTTTGTTT
This sequence comes from Aquarana catesbeiana, assembly GCF_042186555.1. Taxonomy (NCBI): domain Eukaryota; kingdom Metazoa; phylum Chordata; class Amphibia; order Anura; family Ranidae; genus Aquarana; species Aquarana catesbeiana. The sequence continues at coordinate 215,226,153 of NC_133328.1, read as the reverse complement.
ATAGCGCAAAAAATAAAAATTGCAGAGGCAATCAAATACCACCAAAAGAAAGCTCTATTTGTGGAGAAAAAAGGACGTCAATTTTGTTTGGGAGACACGTCACACGACCGCGCAATTGTCAGTTAAAGTGACGCAGTGCCGAATCTCAAAAAATGCTTTGGTCAGGAAGGGGGTAAAATCTTCCGGGGCTGAAGCTGTTAATGCTAGGTGTGAATGCATTGATATGTACAAAATACTTACTTGCACCATGAGGCATGCATGGGATTCTCAAAAGCTGCAACTTACAACTGCTGCAGAAGCCTGATCCCTGTAATAGTATAAGCAGACAGTATCATAAGAAAATCTACTGACCTCAATGTATACAATAGTGTTGCTTTTCAACCTGGCTTAGTAATTCCCATATGCACATTTTCATTTTAATGATCAAAGTGTCTACTCTGATTTATAAAACTGCAAAAAAAAACTGCTTAAGCTTGTATACGATTTGGCAATCACCATAAATGAGGTTTAACAGGTGTCTCAGCATTAACCAGCAAATGTCTTAGGCTCTTCCGGTGGATATATGGGAACAAAAAATGTCTTCATGCTCAAATATTTAATAAACAAGCTGCCTGCTGGCACATGCCAAGCATCTGTGCCAACACACACATGTTGCAGCTGTTCTTTGTAGGATGTTTGGTTACAGATGCTGGAAAGACTGGATTAAGGCTGTGTTTACATGCACTTTACATTGCAAAGTCTGTGGCTCATTTTACAGACAGAACAAATTGTACAGACTGAGGTCAGCTTCATAATTCATACATGGGGTTTTGCTGTTTATATATGATAACATGCTTGGACATTTCTCTGAACTGATCAGAACTTCAGAATCACAAGAATGAGTCAGCATATCTAGTGCAAAAAGGTTTCAGCAGAAACAGCATTGCTGCATTTTGTACTATACAGTGGCTTGAAAAATTATTCACACCCCTTGAAATTTTCCACATTTTGTCATATTACAACCAAAAAGTAAATGTATTTTATTGGCATTTTATGTGATAGACCAACAAAAAGTGGCATATAATTGTGAAGTGGAAGGGAAATAATAAATGGTTTAAAAAATGTTTTACAAATAAATATGAGAAAAGTGTGGCATGCATTTGTATTCAGCCCCCTTTACTCTGATACCCCTAACTAAAATCTAATGGAACCAATTGCCTTCAGAAGTCACATAATTAGTATATACCTGTGTGTAATTTAATCTCAGTATAAGTACAGCTGTTCTGTGAAGCCCTCAGAGGTTTGTCAGAGAACCTTAGTGAACAAACAGCATCATGAAGGCCACGGAACAAACCAGACAGGTCAGGGATAAAGTTGTGGAGAAGTTTGAAGCAGTGTTAGGTTATAAAAAAAATATCCCGAGCTTTGAACATCCCACGGAGCACTGTTCAATTCATCATCAGAAAATGGAAAGAGTATGGCACAACTGCAAACCTACCAAGACATGGCCGTCCAGTGACAGGCTGGGCAAGGAGAGCATTGATCAGAGAAGCAGCCAAGAGGCCCATGGTAACTCTGGAGGAACTGCAGAGATCCACATAAAATCCCAATAAAATACATTTACATTTTCGTGATGACAAAATGTGAACATGACAAAATGTGGAAAATTTCAAGGGGTACGAATACTTTTTCAAGGCATTTATTTGTGGTATTTCTTTGTTACAATATCAGTTATTTAATACTTTTGTTACCAGAACACTTCATATTCCTGATATGTGCCTGCTGTACCATGTTCTTGTATGAGAAAGTATCCTGTTCTCTTTGTAATGCTTCCTTTATGTGAAATCCCTTGTGTTCCTGCTAGTCCCCATGCTTTTAAAAACTGACCATACTAGGCAGGAGAGCACACCGTGGTCAGTTCTCTAGCAATGCTGGGAATGCAGTATGCATTCCTCGTCTGATCTGACTTGTCCTGACATGCCCCCGCTGCACAGCCATTTACTGGGAAGCTAAGGCCCTTTTCACACTAGGGCGGGGGCGGCATCGGCGTCGGCAGTAAAGCACCGCTATTGTTAATGGCGCTTTACCATCGGTGTTCGGCCGCTAGCGGGGGGTTTTACCCCCCCGCTAGCGGCCGAGAAAGGGTTAAAAACCACCGCAAAGCGCCTCCGCAGAGGCGCTTTGCCGGTGGTATAGCCGCGCTGTCCCATTGATTTCAATGGGCAGGAGCGGTGTATACACCGCTCCTTCGCCGCTATGAAGATGCTGCTAGCAGGACTTTTTTTTCCCCTCGGGGCTTTCACACTGGAGAGACAGCAGTGGCTGTTTCGGGTCGGTTTGCAGGCGCTATTATTAGCGCAATAGCGCCTGCAAACCGCCCCAGTGTGAAAGGGGCCTAAGTGTACTGCTTTTTCTCCTCCCCCCAGCTCTTATGTAGCTAAGAACAGAGGAAATGCGACCACTTATAAAAAAAGGTATTTATAATGTTTTTTTTTTTTTTTTTTTTTTAAATCTATACACAAATGTTTTGCCTTTCATTTCTATTTTAAACTGAATGGGTTGTTCTACTGGGTGATCGTTTACAATCACTTTAATGGCCCAATGCATATACTGTATAAGACACATGATGTGTTTGTATTAACTTGTGTATGGTTTGGATATGTTTTATGATGTAATGAACAGATGCAGCATGGCCTAAAGCATGCCTACCCCCCCCATCCCCCCCCCCCCCCCAATATTTTGCAGCCTACCCGTCCATAGATGTGGTAGCTGCATTCGTTTTTACCCGCTGTGTCCCTCTATGACATGCGGGTGAGGGTCCCACATCTCAACCTGTGTGCGTTCGGGGAGCCACACCTTCATGTCAAATAGGGACAAAGTGGCAGTGTCTGTGCAATAGACTAAAATGGGACGCTGGAATGGGGATGCACGCGGCACCTGTGCATCCCTAGTGCTGATAAAAAAAGGCCTTGTATGGGGCACAGAGCAAATTGGCACATGTGAACAGGGTTTTAGGTTTCTTTAACAGGGAATCTTTTAGTGCCCCTTCATGTAATTTTCAACATACTTGTTAATAGATCATGAAAATAATGAAGCCAGTGGGTCAGTATAGCCAGGCAATTTTAAATTTGTAGAAGGAGGTCAGCTATGGCAGCCTCTGGGTGTCTCCCATTATAGATTCAGCTTAAAGCGGAGCTCCACCCAGAAGGTGCTCTGCTTCTTCGCAACCCCCCCCCCCCCCCCACTGCCACACTTGACACTTTTTGCAGGGAGCGGATACCTGTCAAAACCAGATACCCACTCCCACTTTCGGGTAAGATCTGCGCACAGTGATCACGGCGATCTATGAAACTTCTGCCCCCCGTCTGCTGGGAGACACACAGGTCTTAGAAGACATTCAGGAAAGTGCAGCAAGACTTGTGCATGCGCAGTAGGAAACAGGCTGTGAAGCCGCAAGTCTTCACTTCCTGTTTCCATTAGTGAAGGTGCTAGCGCCTTCACCCACAGCTGATGGACAAAACGGCTAGGGGTGCTGACATTGTGGGATACTGGTCCTAATAGTAAAAGTCAGCAGCTACAGCTGCTGACTTTTAATTTTATTGACAGGCTGGAACTCCTCTTTAAGCTTTCGACTACACATAGGGAACACAGCCTGCACATGTCAATTGTTTTTCATACAGGCATAGTTGTACTATAATGGACTAACCCATTACCTAAAACACAAAACTCCACCAGATGGAAAGTATTGAACAGTTTACTGTTATTTTTATTTCCAAAGCTTCCCCAAAGTAGTGGGTCTTTACAGAGGTCCAACACACCAATGTTTTTACACAATTAGAGCTCTGCAATCAGCAGAGAGTTTGAGCTTTGCTGATTGCAGAAGTATAGTTGTGACTAGACAGTGGGCGTCAGACTACTGCAGAGAGACCGCTGCTTGCACACAGTGTGGGGCACCAGACGCTTGTCTGTGTGAGTTTTGAGGTCAGGAATCCTCAGCCCCACCAAACTGCTATATTACTCTTACTGAAATCAGAAGGGAGCAATGTGCAGTAATGTGACTAGAAGTGGAGTCTGTTCACATTTAAATCTTAGATATGGAGGCTGCAAATGTTTTAGGCTCTCCTGGGAATATTTGGGAATATTTTCTGTTAAGAACATTTGGTCTCATGTTAGTAATAATTTTGAAGTACACTATGGATGGTAGTGTTTAGGATTTATCTGTGCATGGCAAAGAATAATAAATAATGCCCAGCTTTTTAGCCAGCGTCAGATAAAGAATGGTTTGGAAGTGCAGTGTTTTAAATACAAACCATTTATTGATTTAAGAAATATCTTAATTTCTATCTATCTATCTATCTATCTATCTATCTATCTATCTATCTATCTATCTATCTATCTATCTATCTATCTATCTATCTATCTATCTATCTATCTATCTATCTATCTATCTATCTATCTTCTTTTGCATTATTGCTATCTATTTTTACATATACATACATATGTAAGGTGTACTCTCTATTTTAAATTAAACCAATGAAAACAAAAACCCCTGAACTTAAAAGTACATTTTGAACTATCAGCCATGGAAGCCTTTCAGTGGTCAAGTCACTTACTACACCGTATCGTCTTTTTTTTCTAAACTAATATTCTGTATTTAAAAGGGTTTTCACGCTTGACTGTTGTAGTTAAACTGCTTATTTCAGAGCTAATTATCGGGTTTAAGCAGCTTGAGCAGGTTTTTAAACCTGGGTAAATCCAACAGTCTTGTCAGTGTTAACCATTCTGGTACCACAGTGGATATTACCACACATTCATAGACTAAGAAGGGCTTAGCCTCTCATCCCTTTCCCCTTAGGTTTCAAATACTCTGTACGTTGACTCATACTGTTACCTAATGATAAGAACTAATACACAAAAAGCAAACTATTTGTTGTAAGCCCTTTGGGAAATATGTTTATGTTCTTATGTTATTTATTTATACTTGGGGTAACCCCCTTTTTCATCTGACTAATTAGTCTCTTGCTATAAATGATGACAAACAGCCTTAATAGAAGCTTGATGGAATTCTTACACAAAACCGATATGCAAATGAAGGAAAGCATATCATGCAGCTCTCAAGTCAGGAAGACCTGTTCAATACCAAAGAAAGTGTTCAATAATAAGTTTCACCATTGTTACAATGCTTTGTTATACGTTTCTAATCTTCGAAGAGCTTTGAAGCTTGAGACAAATACTTTAAAGGGGTGTATCATCACTTTTTGTTTTGCTGCTAGAGGAGGTTAACAATTGTGTTAGGAGCACGTAATGCTTATGTGTGGTGGCAAGGAATCTGGGCCTTAATAATCACGTGCTGCGCATATATGTCCATAGTGGCTGAGGTTTAGGTGCTGAAAGTGTTCTTAGTGCATGCTCCCAGCAGAGTGACTGAGCTGTCACAGACAGATCCTGGTCTCTGGTTAGGATTAGGAGCCAGAAAGATGGGCTCCCCATCATATAACCCCTATGACATCCAATTACAGTGATTACGTGATGGGGAAGTCTGTCCTGCCCCTGCCTTAAGACTAAAATAAGGGCTGCAGGGAGGGGACAAGAAGGGGTTAACAGGTTAGACCTAATTGTTCAATCCTAGAGTCATTATATATCAACCTCCCTGGCGGTATTCCCGAGTGTGGCTCGGGGTTAAATTTCAGTGCCATTAGCGGTAACCCTGAGCCACACTCGGGATTGCATCTCAGGATCCTGGTGCAATGTGCTTATCCTGTCCCCAGGATCCTGCGATGTCCCCCTGCTGTGTCTGCAGGCTCTGTCCTCTGCCCGATGCCTCTGTGTGCCGGCCTCCGTTCCCTGGGAGCGTTGCAACGTATGGGGACGGAGCCTGACAGCAAATTCAAAAAGTGCAAGATTCATAACACATACAGTACACTGTAATGTTACAGATTACATTACTGTATAAAATCATTTGACATTCCTTTTGCCCCTAATGCTTTGTCCAGTGCCCTGCATGCAGTTTTATATTATATATACTGTTCTTTCTGCCTGGAAACTTGAGATTGTCCATGGCAACCAAACAGTGTCCCTTTACATCAAAAGTGGCTTTAGACCAGCTAGAAAACAGCGATAGTAAATTAGAATATAGCAAAAAGTGATCTTGCGCATTTAAATCTATTCACACATAGTGTAAATTAGCATATAAGATGACATGATTATTAAAAATAATGATATAAACAATTGGTGAAAAATCGCAAGAGCAAGGATAATAAACACAAGTGACAAGATAAAAAATCAAATAATAAACAAAAATAAAGTGCTGAATACTAGTGCAATAGTGCAATAAAGTGCAAGTTCATGGAGTATACAGGTGACTGGTTCTGTCCTGGATATGCAAGATAATAAGGTGACTCAGTGCGGGAATGGATAAACTGATTGGCCACAGTTTAAACCGGTCCTCATAGGGGATGATTCCAAAAACATTTAGGCTCTCAGAACTCTCACCTTAATGATAGGTAAAATGGGCATCATGTTAGAATATCTGTTTATCGCGTCACTGTATTCTCCAGACCATTCTTATCCATTCGTCCCGACTTTATTAGGTTCCTCTCCACCACTATTGAAACTGTCAAACCTGGTAAACAATGTACCTCCAAGGCACAATGGCCCGGGGGGGGAGAGGGAGAAAGAAGGGAACCTCCAATAGTGTAGTATGTTAAATGATGTAATGGTAGTTTATTAGGGGGTTTCAGGGTGGTCTCTTACATAAAAAAAACTTTAAAAACAAGTGAGTACAGCAGAAACGGCGTTTAGAGCGCCTCCTTACTTGGACTTCCGGTTACGTCTGCTCTCCGCCGCGCCCTACGCGTTACGTCACCGCTCGTGACTTCAACTGATACAATTGATTTTGTTTTGCACAGATGAAGTTATTTATTTGGAATTACAGAAGCTTGCACTTTATCTGTTTGTCTTGAAAGACATGGAATACACTATGTATGGCCTCAATTTACCTTAAAGTGTTCCGTAAACCAAGAAAACTAATTTATTATAGTGCAGCTTACCAGTTCTTGAATGTGACTGTTACATTTTTTTCAGTTTTTTTTTCCTTTTTTGTTTCATCTGGTGATCCTTCCAGTAACACACGTCTTGCCTTAGGGTGACAGTGCTCACTCGCTGTACAGAATCTATGGCAGAGAAATATCATCACCCCTCTTCTTATCTCTGTATAATAGGAGGGGGTGTTCTTGTAGTTCAGATAAGAGAACTGGACAGGACTGATAAAATTGCTTGGGATTTCAGTGTACAGAGTACAAAAAAAACACACATAACAAATATTTTTTATTGGTTTACTGAACAGACCAAATGATGCAAAAAAGAGAAGTGTATTGTTAGGGTTTACCTATACTTTAGGAACAAGGTATAGTTACTTTAGAAGTAATCTGGGCCTTGCAACATCCCTTTTTTTTTTTTTTTTTAAATGTTCTATTCATGTTGTCCAAACTTAAACTAATATTAAAGCTTTTTTTTTTAATTAAAATAATAAACATGTCATACTTACCCGCTTAGTGCAATGGATTTGTACAGAGCAGCCCCAATCATCTGCTTTAGGAGTCCCCCACTTGCGCTCTTGGCTCTTCCTCTTTGTGGAGTTCCCCCACAGAAAGCTGCTTTCTCTGGGGGCAGTCATGTAGGCTCGCCACTGAGCCACCCTGTCTGTGTCTATAGGCACAGACAGGGTGGCTCGGCCCCACCCCTGCTATTTTGTCACAGAATTTGATTGACAGCAGCGGGAGCAATTGTGCTCCCACTGCTATCAATCTGCCCAGTGAAGAGGGAAAGAGCTGAGAGAGCCACTGCTCTCGTGCACAACGCTGGATCAAAATTGGGCTCAGATAATTATAAGGGGGGTGAGGGGGTGGGGGATCCTACAGCACAGAAGGTTTTTACCTTAATACATAGAATGCATTAAGGTAAAAACCCTTAAAGTTTTATAACCACTTTAATATGGAGAAAAATGGAGAGCTGTCCAGTTTGTCTACAGTCAACTATTGTGATCTTTCTCACTCCACAGGAGCCAAAGTCAGAGATCTCCCCACAAAAGTGTACATTAGGAACTAGCAGTAGTTTAGGAGTTGGAAAAGAACTTGGAAGCAGCATTGCAATTAGAAATATGGGGTTGATTTACTAAGGGAAAATAGACTGTTCGCTTTAGTGAATTAGATGAAATTCTGCTGACTTTCAACATCCAATCTTGTGCAAGCAAAAATGCATTTTTTTCCCTTGCATGTGATTGGGTAGTCTTTGCAAAGTGAAGCTTCGCCATTTTCCCTAAGCTGTGGGGATGATCCAACTTTACCTGGAAAGTGGACAGCCAATTTGCTTTTAGTAAATCAACCCTAATGTGTTGCAGAGGATAGAATATATTGGCTAAGAAATGATTAAGTAAGTGTAAAGTTAGGTCAGGGTATGCTCATGTCTATCTATCTATCTATCTATCTTTTTATCCATCTATAGATGTATCTATCTATCTGCATCAATATTTGCACTGTTGAATACTGATGCGAGAAAAGAGCAATGTAAATGATTTGTAGCTGATATTGGAGGGCTTGTTGTACACTTCTTCAGTTTATGGAACCCAGAAGTCTTATAGAGAAAAGACACCTATTTTGAGAGAGAGCAGATGCATATGTTTTTTTTTTTTATTTCAATATTTTTTTAATTTGTTTTTTAAAAAGTACACATGTTGCAGACGCAGCCGCTAAGTACAATATAAACTGTTTGAGGTAACATCTTGCTTGAACAAGTAAACAAAATAAAGAAAGGGATGATGTGATTAGGTAAGTCCAGTATACATGTTACAGTATACTGCACTAATTAAATTAAAACAACAACATCAGCAGTATTATGGCTACTTAAACAGGGAGGTAAGAAGGCAATGGAGGAGACATTTTACCAGGAAGGAACTAAAAAAAAAAACCTGGACCATGGATATCCTGGGTCCTAATGTGGATACCAGGAGGCTCATGGTTCCCAAATGTGATTAAAGGCACGGAAGGTTTAGGTGTGGAGTTAGAGATTTTTCTTACAGATAGTCTTGTTTTGTAACATTCACAACCACTGACAGATTAGGGGCCAAATTTTGCTTCCAGTGTCTCGCGAGGATTAGTTTGGAGCAGATGCATATATACATACAGTTTTAAGCTAAGACCTTATTCACAAAAGGGCTCCCTTTAAGACTTATTTAATCTTAACTGATATCGTATGGTTACAGGAGCACCACTCCAGCCTTTGACCTACTAAAGGTGATTTTGCATATAATATGTACTGCTATTTATTAGGTTCAAAAATATATTCAATAACAATGGCATAAAGATGTAATTTGAACTTTTAGTTGTTAAATACTAATTATAACCACGTCACTACCTGCCTAGAATTTCTACCTGTGCCTGCGTGGGTTTCCTCTTGGTACTCCGGTTTCCTTTCACACTCCAAAGACATGCTGGTAGGTTAATTGACTCCTGTCTAAAAAAAAATTGGCCCTAGTATGTGTATGTATTCATGTGAGTTAGGGACCTTAGATTGTAAGCTCCTTGAGGGCAAGGACTGATGTGAATGTACAATATATATGTGTAAAGCGCTGTGTAAAGTGACAGTGCTGTACAAGTACCTGTAATAAATAAATAAAAAAAAGTAATAATATAGGATATTCGTATCGACCTATTCATAATCCATAAAACTGCTTCTAAAAAGATAGATTCCACGTGGCTAGAAAATAAATATTGCCATCATTTAAACAGTGTTAAAGTGATTGTAAAGGTAAAATAAAAAAAAATAAAAAAACGCAGAGAGCGGCCACAAACCTCTTCTTGTCGGGTCTCCCGCTGGCGCTCCTGGCCCCTCCTCTCTGTCCAGTTCCCCCATGGGATGCCGCATCCTCAAGTGACACAGACAGCAGGACTCAGCCCCATCCCCCGCTGCCTCGTCAGTGGTTTTGATTGACAGCACTGAGAGCCAATGGCTCCCGGTGCCCCAGCAAAGCCAGTGAGACCCGGAAGTGAGGGGAGAGAAGAGCTGCAGATGTGCACAGCGATGGATTGAATAAGGGATCAGGTAAGTAAAAGGGTGAGTGAGGGTGGAAGCAGATGCCTAAACATTTTTTACCTTAATGCAAGGAATGCATTAACCACTTCCCACCCGGGCCTATAGCAGAATAACTTCTGGGCAGTGGTCCCGTTATCCTGACGTCCATATACATATCCATATGACCTCTTCCAAGATAACAGCTTGTTCACGCCAGAAGGGGCGTGTGGCGTGGCAATTGGTGGTGCGGCATGTCAGTTTGACACATCTCAACCCCAATCTCGGTAAAGACAGACGCGAGTAGAGGAGAGCCGATCGGCTGTTCTCCTTGTCAGGGGGGTCTGCGCTAATTGATTATCAATGCAGCCCCCCCTGAGGTTGCCCACTTCAGACCACCAGGGATGCCACCACTGATGACCACCAGGTATGCCACCCATGGCCACCAGGGATGCCAATATGTGCCCAAAATCAATGGCAATCAGTGCCCACAAATGGTGCCAGTCAGTGCCCATCACTAATGCCTGCCAGTGCCTCCTTATCAGTGATGCCCATCAGTGCCATCTATCAGTGTCCATCAGTGCCACCTATCAGTGCCCACCTATCAGTGCCCATCAGTGCCACCTATAAGTACCCATCAGTGCAGCCTTTCAGTGCCCATCAGTGCCACCTATTAATGCCCATCAGTGTTGCATACCAGTGCCACCTATTAGGGCCCATCAGTTCTACCTATCAGTTCCCATCAGTGCTGCATATTAGTGTCCATCATCAGTGCCATCTCATCTGTACCCATCGGTGCCGCCTTATCAGTGCCAGTCAGTCTAGCCTCATCAGTACCCATAAGCGAAGGAGAAAATGTACTTATTTACAAAATTTTATAACAGAAACAAAGAAAAACTTTTTTTTTTTCAAAAATGTCAGTCTTTTTTTATTTGTTACTCAAAAAATAAAAACCCCAGCAGTGATCAAATACCACCAAAAGAAAGCTCTATTTGTGGGAACAAAATGATAAAAAATGTGTTTGGGTACAGTGTAGCATGACTGCGCAATTGTCATATAAATTGCAACAGTGCTGAAAGATTGGATAATTTAAGTTAATCGTTACGCATTTTACTATGTGAATATTCTCAAATCCTTTAGAAAATCAGCCTGATTATGTAAGGTTGAATGAGGACAAGAAGTTTACTGAGATTCAACCTCCTAAAATGTTGTGCTGTTCTAACAATGTTAATTCAGAAAAAAAGTAAAAGGAAATGAGAGCCACCATGTCAGGCCTGATGTATGTGTTTCATAGATATTTGTTACAAAATGTATACGTTTTCAACTTATTTGAGAATATTTATGAGTTAAGTGTAAGAAAAAGAGGAAGTGACTGAGAACTGGAACTTTAAGCTGTTTGCTGTGTGAGCGCAGTGTGCTCCTTGGAGGTATGTGTCTACTCTATTTGTATAAAGGCTCAGCTGCAGTGTACACACGGCAACCTTCTACCTTTCTTGGATAGACTCATACACTGACTTCAGTGGTTGTGATTTAATGATGGAGACGAGTTTCCTTAGTAAACCAAATTTAGAGTGCTGGAATGCTTATCTTATATCCAGACCTTGAACATAAAAGGCATTTTATACCAGCAATTGTTCATTTAATGAGCAATTGCAGAGTACAGGATGGCTAAGGGATTGAGCTACATGCACCATTATTGCAAGAAGTATTTCGAAATACCAGAAATAGGACGTAAGCTCTGATCAGGGAGAGTGTGAGCACAATTACCTTCTTTTCAAATCCTTCTGTGACACTGCGGGAGGAAAAAGGACTTTGAAACTTGAAAGGAAAGAGCTTGCTTTCAACCTCAAAAGCTAGGAGGAAAGGGCTCTGAAATTTGCTCAGTATTCCCAATTCACCATTAGCCTGTTTCTTCCTTTAGCCTCAAGGCATTCTCCGCTTTTTGAAAAGATGTTAAGAAATTCAGTCACAATAGAGAGCCTAGTTTTGAACATGTTTCACTCGGTCCATTGAGGTCTGGTCTTCAGCCTTTGTGTGGGGTGAATTGAGCTGAGCAGCTCTCTGGCTGGGGAGAGGTGAATGAGCAGTCTCTGTGCAGTCGCAAATTTGGCAAAGAATAGATTCCCCTTCCTCTGTATGATAATCTACATTCCTGTACAGCCCCTCTACTGGCAAAATACATACACAACCTGAGCTAAAGTTAATGCTTGCTCCTTGCTTCACAGCAGCACTTCTCAAGATCACCTTCTGGTTAAAATTGTCGTTGACCTCTCTCGAAAATGTTGTTGACCCTCCTGTTACAAAATATACAATATAAAAAATGTAATTACTTACATAACTTGTCCAAAAATAGTAAAATTTCAGAAGTTTTCTTCAGTCATCTGTGACCATATGACACAAGTATGATTAATGATTAATTAATTGACATCCAAAATTAGGAAGGGGATGCAAAATCAAAAAGTTTACTAGGAAAAACTTGACAGGAATACTAATGTGTTTTGCACACTACCAAATATTCTTAAATCTGCTGATTGTGTGAGTTTCTTTTGCAAGAGACAGGGATTGATGTAGCTCACCTTAGATATGACTGCACATTTGCATGAGTAGGAAAAGTAGTTCCTGGAATCATTTTGGACGTTGCTTTGAGTATCTTCCAATAATCTTGTCTTAAACCTACAATTGCAATTGTAGTACTAATTACATGGAGTGTTCATTTACACTAGGCACAAACTAAAACAATCCATTGTTGCAAGCAGGCTGGTGTCTGTTGTGTGCCGGTAACTTTATTGAAACAGCAAAGTGATATATCATTCATTCCTGTGCACCAGGTGAGCTCCAGTGCGTTGCAAAAAAAATGTTTTCTGTGTTCCTTCATGGTGACTTGCATTGGTCAAGTACAGAAAAATCGCAGTCACTGCACATGGTGTGAATGGCACCTTAGCAGTTAACATTACTTAAGACTAGAAAGCCTCATGAAATAGCTTGCAAGCTATCAGCAGTTTTTATTTGCCAAGCTTTGAGCCTTTGAAACTTGATTTAGAGCCTATGATAAATAAAAGAGCAATTAATAGTCTTAACAGATAAGTATAAAAAAAGCTTAAGAACCGATCAGTACTACAGAAAGTTACAATTTTTTTCGGAAAAATATATTTTCTTCACAGTTGACTTCCTGTCCAGCAATCCCTTTTACGGTTACTGCAGTGAGAGTCTTCTTGAACCTTAGAGGGCTGACATCTAGGTAATTTGCTGCACTTATTTATTAGTTTCTAATTTTATATGTCAAAATATTTTGAAGAACTTTATACAAATCATTGATAAGTTTACTTAAAATATCAGTTGATGTAAATACAATATTTCTATTGCAAGATTTAATCACGTGTTGGCTGTTGCAAAAACTTGCAAAATGCTAATATTGGACAGTGCTTAAATCTCTAAGGCGTAAGATATTAAAATTTCCCATGTAGCCTTCTTAAACTCCCTAGGTTTGAAAAAATTAATAAACTTTGACTCACACATCTGTAAATGTAACTTTCATTTTAGGTATACCTTAAGTTCTAACTTTTTTATTAAGCACTGAGTAACATGAATGGGACCAGACAGAGATAATCAAACACTAATTCTATATTTGCTTCTTCTTCTTCGAATGTGCAAAGTTTTTGTAATGTGTTTAGTTTAGGAGCACGTGTGTCTGCATATGTGTGTTAGAATGTTAGGAATATGTGGAAAGAAAAACATCCCAAAGTGAACATCTTTCTAAAACTGTAAGGCATTCATCTGGGAAGAACATTTTAGCAGATCGGATGTTGCTTTTACCTCTAAAGCTGTCTGCTGAAAAACCTCGACAAGCAGTAACAGTTGTCTTGTGTTTGGCTGTCGAAATCCTTTGGCACATACTGCCGGAGAAGTGGGCTGTTTGCTTACATTTTTGCAATAGACCCCCACTTGTTGCCATGGCGGACAGTATGTTTCTGTCAACAATTTGGCTTGGCGCAGCCTGTCTACATATCCTCTTAAAAACCTTATTGAACAATTCAGTTCAACAGAACATGATTAGGCAGCTCTTGTCTTTGGCCAGCTGAAGTGGTTGCTGCACTTACAGCAGGCGGAATTATTGCTGGGGAAGTTTATTCTCTCTGCTAGCATAGAGGGGGAAAAATCTTGCAAATCCCCTAGCTATTTGTATTCTGGAGTGCGTGCACTGTCAAGTTTATATCTGCCTCTTTCAAAAGTAACTGTGCGATGCGGGGCATGTGGCAAACTCTTAACATAATGTTTGCCTGATTGCACTCAGTGTCATTCTGAGGGAACATAAGAACAGGAAATCAAAGCAGATGCTTTTTAGTGCTGTTGAGTACATATCAAAATTACATAACATTTGGATTTCATGACTAGAAATAGAAAAGTATTATTTTTTTAACATATTCTTTAATATTATTATTTAAAATTTTATTTTATAATTTACTGATATATAATGAAGAATCTTTTAAGGGCTTGGAAGGAATTGGTGCCTATTCCATATTTTGAATAAAAACTATAACTCCGCGCCAAATTAAACAAAAAAATGATCTAAAAAATGCCTATATATAAAAAAAAACTGCTGCTCCCCTGGAAGGAAGTGAAATACTTCTAGCAACATGTGGAAAGGTGAGTGAGTATAGGGGGCGCTATGGTAAGTGATATTGGCTGATTGGTAATTCCTTGACAAGCAGTGAAGTGGAAAATAAAACAGTGTAATAAATACTATAGTGTAGTCACAAAATAGAGGTGTGATTTCAAATTATGCGCCTGGTTGAAAAATAAAATCAATAAAGTCCATCTATAATCGCAAAAAATATATATAAAATATTAAACAGTGAGTCAGTAAAAAATCATTTGAAAAAGTCCACAGAAAGCACACAGATCTTCCAACAGTGATGATGTTTTCCAACAAGATCTAAGTGGTCCTTCACCAGAATTTAGCAAAAAACAACACCCAGCGTGAATGGATAAGTGATCTGAAATCACACTTCTATTTTGTGACTACACTATAATATTTATTACACTGTTTTATTTTATTTTCCACTTCACTGCTTGTCAAGGAATTACCAATCAGCCAATGAATATCACTTACCATAGTGCCCCCTATACTCACCTTTCCACATATTCCATATTTTGTTGTAAATCAGTTTTCAAAAAGTTTTTTACTAATTACGCTTTTTAAAGTTGTAATACAATATGGTCTTTTATGAGTGTGTACAGTCACTTGATTGAATGATTATTTATCCATATGCGATGTTTTATAAGTGGAGTCTGGTGGGCCAAAGCTGGCCATAGATGGATCAAAATTAATCTGGTTCAGCAGGGACTGGCTGAATTTCAATTCATCTGTGGCCATTCCCGCTCGACAGAAGTCCATCTAGAAATCACCTTCTGTTGAACAGGAATTTTGGAAAATTTTCAGTAGATCAGCCCCTGCAGCCAATCGACTGCAATGCTGATCAGTGATTTCAGACAGTGGAGTAGGACCCACTGTCAGAATACAATAGCATGGTGGGGAGGATTCCTCTATCCACCTCGCTTCTGCGGATGGGGGAATCTGTTTTTTTTTTGATCAGCCCGCTGGCTGATTAAAAAAAGAAAAAAGATCCATCTATGGCCAGCCTAAGTCATCCCTTGGCTTCTTTTATCTCTTGCTTAACCTGCATAGTTATTCATGAGTCACTCATATGTCATAATCTCTGGTTCTATCTTTGCTCACCTTGAACCTTGAGGCCTCATGCACACTGTATGTTTTTACAGCTGCTGTTTTTGGCTTCAGACATTTTTTTCTGCAGCGAAAAAACTCCCCAGCATGCTATCCTATGAGTCCATGCACAAATAGGATGTTATCAGCAGTTTTTGTCAGGGGCATTTTCTGACTGGAAAAAAAAACATAACTAGAGGTTTTTGAGAGGAGTCTTTCAGCTGTAAAAATGCTCTAACTCTAAAAATGTGGCTATTTTGCATTTATAAGCTTTTTTGAGCCATTGTGGGAGTATAATTTTGTTACAAAAAGCTAAAAAACACTAAAGCTAAAAAACGCTGAAAAACACTACTGCAAAAACGCTAAAAACTCATTCTACAGCTTTCTACAGCTAACGTCACTGGCTTTTTTTATGACGTTTAGTGTGCATGAGGCCTGAAAGTTGAGTTTTAGATGCTCCAGCTCCTGTGTCGTAAAAGTCTGTTAGAGGGAATGTAACTACTTTGAAAAGCCTGGTACACACTATCAGGTTACCCAGACTGCTGGGATGAAAAAACAAAACAAAACTGACAGCTCAGGTCGGAGCCACTGTACTAATGTTCCAACATTAGTACAGTGATCTCCCCTGCTGAGCTATTGTGTTCTGACCTGGGGAAACCCCTCCCTGCCAGAACACTCCAGTTAGCATTCTCAACACTGATCGGGAGGCGGTCGGCTGCTAGTTTTTTAGCATGCTCATCCCAGAAGTCGGCCAGTCGACATTTGGTCCGTGTGTACTAGGCTTAATGGTCACATGTGTGCAAGCCTTGGAACTCAACCACATATCTTGCTGCAAGGATAGGATATAAAACTATTGGATTAGGGCTCATCTTAATAAATAACTGTCTCTGTTTTTAGACAAAAAGCACTTGTACATAATGCTTCAGAGCTAATCAAAGTTAAATATATTAAATCTGGTGATCTGGACACCACATTTAGATAGCATAGCCAGTGCACACATCCAGCCTGATGATTGGACAGTCCTATGTTCTAGCCATCCCTTTCCCACACTGGTCCTGTTGTGGAGGTAGGGTTGCCACCTGACCAGTATTTTACCTGTCTGGCCAGCAAAAATTTTCCTAGTTTGCATTATCATTTACTGTAAGAAGATCTGATTTTTATGAGAAATGTATCGTTCCATGCTTTAATTAAAAAAAAAAAATAACCGTTAACGTGTTATTACTGTGAACTACATAAAGTTAGAGAAGTTTGGAAAAAGATTTCTAGTCCAACTATTTCAACTTAATTGGTAAAAATCAGCCCACATTAAGCTGCAAATTCAGAAGGTTCACAAGAAACCTGGAATTAATTTCCATGATTTCATCCACAATTAAAGGATGTTGTTTGTGAAGTTAAGATAAAACAGAACAGAGCTCAATTACAACTTTCAATCAAGGCTTTCGGAAATAATTAATCACAGTTTACTGAGTCATAGCTTTATCAAAAACAGCATTGTGCTTTATGTTTAAGTATGTACAGTTGTATATCATAACAGTATCTTTTACTTGCAATGCCGTCTACTTGGTCAACCTCTTATTTCTGCAGATCCTCATCTGATGGAACATGTAATTCATACTTCCACAGGTCAATGTGAACACAAAACTAGAAAAGTGTTGCTAGATGATCTGCACTCAAAAATAAAATGACTGCAAGTAATGAATCTTTCCCAAAATTAAAAGAGGGTTGTCTGTTTCTCCTCACAGCTCCTGTAGCTATTATGTATACACCTAATGTGTTTTATAGAACCGGAACAAGAAATAACTCAGTACCTACGTGCAAAAGTTTGTCGTGATTTATTTTTTCCCTTACATTGTAATGTCACAGCTGTTAATACTTACTGTCTGCATTGAGAACTCCTGGGAATTCTCTGTTCTTTTACTGCCACTGGGAAAAAAAATTCACATAACACTGAAATAGGGATTTATCAATATAAGTCTTTTATATTTGTGTGTTTTTTGTGTGTGCGTGTGTATATATATATATATATATATATATATATATATATATATATATATATCACAGCATACCTCATTTTGCTTCCCGGCTTGTCACCCAGATAACCATAGAAACATAACTAACTTAACAAATGGCAATACATTCCAGGCTAAACTTTATTTCTAGTTTTGTACTGAATGATATCTTCTGTTAAATAACTTTTTATGGCTATCCATATCCCCATATGACCTTTTAGACAAAACAGGTATTTAGAGCAAATTCCTAAAAATTTAGAGGAAATGTCCAATATGGCAGCTGTGGGGCTACTCTGGAAAATTTAGTTTTTCTTTTACTTTCTGTCCTGGACATGGCTGTAGTTTCAGTTTCACTATTTTAAATTTTTCAAAACTCTCTATATATATATACATATTAAGATACCTAAATTCCTGGCTGAGCTAAATGAAAGATCCTTTGACAAATAAAACAGTAAATAGCTACATATTTCAACTGTGTTTTTAGCTTTTTATACAGAGTTGTCCTTTAATTTTCCCACCTACATTTTTATAACCTTTGTGGCAAAAAGATTCACTAAATGCACCTGCTTAGCTTAGTTGAAAAATGAATCATTGTCCAAATAAGTACAGCTCATTGAAACCATTTGTTAGCACACAACAGCAATTAACAAGTGCCAAGACACATATTTGTAGTTGTCAGCTTTTGTAGTAGCACGTGTGAATTTTTGCAGAGCGGAGAGGGAGATTTTAGCAATTAACAAAAAGTGAGGAAATGTTTATTATAATAGTCTGCTAACTTTTTAGTGGCATGGTGTTTTAAAAAAATGTATACCTTACTTTTGGAAGTTTTGTGTGGGTGGGGCCCTGATTCAAAAAAGATTTAATTGGGAAGGTTTAAATAAGTAATAACAAATGTTATCTTCCTATGGTATTTTAATCACGTTTTATTTGCATACTATGTAGTATTTCTATCAGCTATACTTTTTAAATTAAAGTGGAAGTAAACCAGATTCAGGAAACTTGACCTAGGCACATATATCTTTAGTGTTTACTTATCGCTCTCCAAAGCCCTGAGTCCTGTGTCTTTTACTGCTGTTTTGTTCCTCTGTTATCAACATGATAACTTCGGACAAGTTCTTTGAGACGGAAGATAAAATCAGCTGAAAATTTGTATCAGGTGGGTGCTATAAATAGATTAGCAGAGAGCTTGTCTTAATAGAGCACAGCTCTGAAAGTATCTTCCTTCCTCTGCCTATGTGGAGGGAGCATGTGCGCCTTTTCTCCAATCAGCTGTCACACAGTGTATGTCCAGAAACCACTCCTACTGCAGAATGAAGAAGTAAAAATTCTAACATGGTGAAAGAATTCTAAGGAATATAGCAAGCTGAAGACAGCAGATATACATGTAAAACTTATGTAGGGATATTTGTTTCATCCCTGTGTATCATCTGAAGGCTGTTCACTTCACTGGGTATATGTGATGGTTTACATCCACTTTAATGAACTCAGGTGCACAGTATGTTATCTTCAATGAAGCTTCTTTTACAATACTAGCTGTATAGATCACGCGCCTACATGTAAATGGCAATTTCTGCTTTTGCATTCTAAGTGTCAGAACCCCCCAGTGAATGTAGTGGACACAAAAAAAAAAAAAACATCGGTGGGTGCTCATTATTATTACTATTATATAGGATTTATATAGCGCCAACAGTTTGCGCAGCACTTAACAAAATAAAGGCAGACATTACAGTTACATTACAATTTGGTACAACAGGAATCAGAGGGCCCTGCTCATTAGAGCTTACAATCTAGGAGGGAGGGTTAATTGATACAAAAAGTAATAACTGTGGGGAATGAGCTGATGGAGAAAGTAAAACAGTATATTATTTAGAAGCAGGATAAGCTTCTTTGAAGAAAAAGGTTTTCAGGGATCATCTAAAGATGGATAGATTAGGGGACAGTCAGACAGATTGGGGTAGGGAGTTCCAAAGGATGAGAGAAGCTCTGGAGAAATCCTGGAGTTGAGCATGGGAGGAGGTGACAAGGGAGCTAGAAAGCAGGAGGTCTTGGGAGGACCGAAGAGAGCGGTTTGGTTGGTATTTTAGGTTGGTGATGTAGCTGGGGGCAGAATTGTGGATGACTTTGTAAATTATTGTTAGTACTTTGAATTGTATTCGTTGGGTGAATGGAAGCCAGTGCCGGGATGGGCAGAGAGGGGTGGAGGACACTGAATGGTTGGTATGACAATTATCTACCAGAATATAGTGAATGAGTTGCTCAAAAGTTACCACACTGCTCAGACCTACCTGGGTTTTTTCAGGTGCACAGAACCCAGCCTTTAAAACTTGATTTTCAAGAATCCATTTTTTGCTCAGCAGGGGATCTGTCTAAGGTTTGAGCAGAGTGGGCAGATGACAGGTCCGTGCCCACTCCACTTATGAAGAGCGGACATGGGCACAACCCGCTCTGCTCTATGGGCAGCTGGATCTAAACAGACCGGCCATCTGTTTACACCCGGCTGCCCTCCTATCCAATCTGGCAAGCTAGAGGGGAACAGATGCCCCTTCTGTTTTTTTGTTTTTTTTTGCTGGATCATATCGGACGTGGAGGTAGCCGAGTGTAAATGAAAACATGTCTGTTTACATCGGGCACTCCATAGAGGAGATTGAAGGATCCAATTGGGTCCAGCTGAAAAACAGACAGCCATACCCAATCAGATATCTCCTATGAAAGGGGCTTTAGGGCTGACCTATCCAGATATCTGATTACCAAAGATATCAACATTGCTGGTAATTGCTGCAAAAGGGACAGGAAGCGAGCTATCCCCCCCCCCCCGAATAGAGTCATAAACAGCAACTAAAATTTTACAGTATTAACTTCCAGAATAAAAAAGTCCTTGCTTGGAGATGAGCTTGAAAATGTTTTTAAAGCACTTCTGGCTAGAATTTTATGGTCAAACTGTCATAGACTGAACTTCAGTTAATTCTAGCCTACTCATATTAATCTTAGTGATCTTGATGTTTTTCAACTCATTTTGTGAAGATCCCCACACATTTAAGGCTTGTTTACACTTGAGGTTGGGGGAGGCAGTAAAAACGTGGTTGAGCCACGCTTTTACTATCCTCCAGCTGCTTCTGATGCTGCAAAGGAAGTTGATAGGGTGTACACATGCTGTAAAAAGAAGTGAACACCCCTCATGTTTGATGTGCACTACTACAGTAACTTAATCAAGTTAATGGGGCTTTGGTGCAGCATTCAGGAGTGAAAGTGGGCAGTGAGGAGGCGACATATCTGTCAGATGCATCTGAAAAGCATTTGCGAATCGCTTTTCAGAGTCTCAGCAGTCCTTGTGCATGTGCAAACAAGCCTTTACTTCCTTGAATTCTGTGTCACTTATCTACTATATCCTGTGAGTAGGTACTGCTGTGACACAGGATTCACAGAGCCTGTCTTCTGAACTGCACAGGCGTGGATAGGAGGCGTTTCAGGAGCCAGAGTCAGTACAGGATTAACTGCTTGCAGGAAGGAATGTATTTTCAGATATGTAGCCCTTAGAAAATGAAAGTAAACAGCAGAGGAGAAGCTGCAAAGCATACAGGAAAGCCAGGAAGCTGTAGAAAGTTGGCCAGCTGACTGGAGAGCTCACAATATGAAAGGAGATATTTCAAGTAATTGGATTGTCAAATATAACTATTGTTGTTATTGCTATTACAATGCTAATCTTATAAAATGAAATGGTATGATGTAACCATAAAGAGAGTACACTACACTACACAGACAACAAATAGTTTAAGTTACCTCTACTCTGGATTATGTATTACCTTGTGCTGCCTCAGATCTTTGTAAATTGCCTTTGCAGTTGTCTCTAGAGTCAAGAGCACTTGAGTGATTTTGTGTGTCCCCAGGTGCCCGTATTTGTACCTATGCTGTTTGGCTGGCCATGTTCTTTAGAGAATAACTTTGGTTTGTGCTGTCAAATGTATTTCTGTCTGTGTTTGAGAAATAGACGCACCATTAAGGAAGGGTTTGGCAAATCACTCAAGCCAACCAATCCTTGCCCCCAGAAGCTATTCCTGTTTCTTAAAACTTTTATTACGTTTACTGGACATGTATGCTCCTTGAATTCCTAAAACTGAAATGTTTCCAACAGCAACTAATCAGAATTTCTTTAATTATTTTTTCATAGAATGAAAGATTAAACATCGCACTCTCAGGATTTGACGCTAGATGTTGACAACACAGTTCATTTCATTAGTCTTAGCGGTCGTTTATGAGAATATTTTTGATGGCATATTTTATATTTCTTCCAGAGGATGAAAGTCCCGTTCAGGCCTATCACAGAGAAAGAAGGAATGCAATTACCATGCAGGCACAAGGAGGGCAAGGCCTTAGCAAAATCAGTGAGGAGCCTTCTACATCTAGCGAGGAAAGGGCCTCATTAATAAAGAAAGAAATCCATGGATCTATAACCCATCTACCTGAACATTCTGTTCCATATCGGGGCACTCTGTTTGCAATGGACCCAAGAAATGGTTACATTGATCCACACTATCGTAAGTAATAGTATATCTTTTTGCTTAGTGCGAATTTACCTTTTCATGTTCTAAAGGATACTAATGTAGTAAATATGCATACAATTGTTAACATCTATTAGTCTATTAATATGCAGGTGTAAGTAAATTGTAACTGTTGATATTTTCACTGTTGTCATGTATACTGTTTATTTTGTTATTTTTATTTTTATCCAAAAAATGGATACTATAGAAGACTTATAACCATGGGTAATATTAATTCTATAAATGTTTGCACAGCGTAGACTTATGTTAAAGAGGTTGTAAACCTCTAAAAAAAATTCCCCAAAAAAAACAAAACCTGCAAGACAAAGGCATAATGAGCTAGTATGCATCGCATACTAGCTCATTATGAAATACTTACCTTAAAACAAAGCCGTTGCAGCGGTCCCCTCACACCGCTGTCACGGCCGACATCTTTCTTGGAGCTTCTTCCGGGTTTGCAGGCTCCAACGATGTGATTGGCCAGAGCCGCAATTATATCACTCCCGTGCACACACGTGGGCCATTGCTTCAGAGCGCATGCGCTAGTGGTGTCACTGGCTGCATGCACTGGAAATATCTCCTAAACCATACAGGTTTAGGAGATATTTTCAATACCTATAGGTAAGTTTTATAATAGGCTTACCTATAGGTAATAGTTTGCAGAGGAAGTTTACTTCCTCTTTACATATGGCAGCACATGCATGCCTACTTTACATGCAAGTCTGTTAGGGTAGCCATAAATGGACCAGAATCACCAATTCAGGAACATATGGAGTAATCAGAGTGTACTTGACCCTAATGCAGCGTACACACGGGCGGACTTTTCGACCGGACTGGTCCGACGGACTTTCGGCGGACTTCTGACTGACTTTCCCAACGAACGGACTTGCCTACACACGATCACACCAAAGTCCGATGGATTCGTGCGTGGTGACGTATGACCGGACTAAAATAAGGAAGTTCATAGCCAGTAGCCAATAGCTGCCCTAGCGTCGGTTTTTGTCGGACTAGCATACAGACGAGCGGACTTTTTGACCGGACTCGAGTCCGTCAGAAAGATTTGAAACATGTTTCAAATCTAAAGTCCATTAGATTTTTGACCGAAAAAGTCCGCTGCAGGACCGATGGAGCCCACACACGGTCGGATTGTCCGCCGGATTTGGTCCGTCGGACCAGTCCGGTCGAAAAGTCCGCCTGTGTGTACACGGCATTAGTGGGCAAAACTGAGTGGCTGGTACTAATGGAGATGTGTGGTTTCCCACATGGAGGTGATACAACTTCTTGGAAGCAAGCATGCCCTGTGTTGAATTAGACCTCTTCACACATGACATATTAATGCGTAATCAGGTGAGGGCCATGTTTATCCATCCAGGTTGCACATGTGTTCTTTGCATCCCCAAGCAGACAGTCCCATTGATGTCAGTTGGGGCACAGTGGCGGCATGGACACAGCCACTGATCCCAATATGAAATCCATGTGGGTGCGGGTTCCCAAACTTACACTGTCTGCATTGGGGGCCATGCACCCACACAGATGTCATTTTGCAAGCAGCAGCTGTGTTCATGCATCTGCTGCATCCCAGTTGACATCAATAGGACTGCCTGCACGGGGATGCATAAAAACATCTGTACATCCCCATGAGGGAAAACACGGCCATTGCACAGGGTATGTATTTATAGGCCCCATGTGAACGAGGCCTTAGGGTCCATGCACACAGGCTTAAAAAACTCCTATGCTATGTACACACGATCGGACATTTCGACAACAAAACCGAGGATTTTTTTCTGACGGATGTTGGCTCAAACTTGTCTTGCATACACACGGTCACACAAATACAGCAAATTACGAATGTCAAGAACGTGGTGATGTACAACATGTACGACAATAGCCAGTACAGCTCTTCTGCTTAAATCCGAGCATGCGCGGACTTTTGTTCGTCAGAATTGTGTACACACGCTCGTAATTTCCGACAACAAGTTTTGTTGTCTGAAAATTTGAGAACCTGCTCTCAAACATTTGTTGGCGGAAATTCCGACAACAAATGTTCTATGAAGCATACACATGGTCGGACTTTCCTGACAACAAGCTCACATCCAACATTTGTTGTTGGAAAATCCTATTGTGTGTATAGCCCATTAGGACAGTTTAGGGTTTTGCCAGTAGAAGCAACTAATCTTATCCTATGTGTCCATGCACATTAGGTCATTTAGAGGGATATTTTAAGCTCAGCCTGTAGAGGCAAAAAAAACCCTCCAATTTTCTGTTTGTGTTTTTGAGGACTGTTTTCTGGCAGAAAAAAATGCTAAATGCTCCTAAATGCTAGTTTTAAAAAAAAACACTCAAAATTTGTGTTTTTTTTCTGCCAAGAGCACTGGTATTTTTTGAAAGTATTGTGCACGGACCCTTAAACTTGGAGTATGTGTAAATCAAATGCAGTTATCCTTTTAGTATGGTCAACTCAGTGTAAGCCTGAAACCCTTTGGCCACATAAGAGTGGTAAGTGTCCATGTTAATATATTATTCCATTTTTTTTTTTTTTTAAGAAAATGTAAAATTCATACTTTTTGTAAACAAGAAAAAGGTGGAGCATTATTAATTTACACAGATGGAGTAAGGGATATTAATGTTTTGTTAAACTCCGGTTTGAAAACAAAGAGTTCTCAGTAATGAAGTTTATCTTGAGGTGTTAGAGTTCACGCCTTTTACTAAAGATTTATCACCAAGCCAGGATATGACTCTGCTGTTTAACCTTTTGGTCTCCAATTCCATAGGACACTTGGCAACCCACAAATTGGGCCCCTTCTGATTCCAGAGCCTCCATTTTCTGGAGCCAGAGTTTAAGATTTATGTGAAAAGGTCATTGACCAGATGACTGATTAGCAGGGACAGCTGATTAGTGCATAGGTTTTCCTGGAAGAAAACTGGCAAGGATAAAAGCTAACGTTATCCCTTCATTAGTTGGTAAGCAGCATAAAACAAGAAATGCTCACTCATACGGGAGCAGATCAAAGTGCTTCACAACTTTAATAATTTTCTCCAGTCTTTAGTTTTACAATAATTAGGCAACACTTTTTTGCTTGAGAAACTCTCCTTCAAATTTTATTGATGAGCTGTACACAACTTTAATGTTTCATAAAGAATCTTGCTTGTAACAGGTCATAATACCAGCCACAATTAGAATAAAGTTTGCAGCCCACTGAGTGTATAAAAACTAAAGAACAACAAGGACTAAAGCTCAGTTGGTTGCAAGGTCTATTAGATAAAAGTGAACAATGATTCTGTCCCTGTTGTGGAGTCCGGGCTGGCTCATTGATAGTGCAGTTTGTGCTGAACGTGTGCTGTGCTTTGGCTATGTATATATCATAATGACTTTACAGTGTACACAATAAAATGTACATAGATAACAAGCAGAAAATGTATCTCTGAGCTTTGCTAGAAGAAAC
Organism: Aquarana catesbeiana; assembly: GCF_042186555.1. Taxonomy (NCBI): domain Eukaryota; kingdom Metazoa; phylum Chordata; class Amphibia; order Anura; family Ranidae; genus Aquarana; species Aquarana catesbeiana. Next base: position 215,200,400 of record NC_133328.1, on the reverse strand, counting down.
AAATTGGGATAAAATCTTAGGAACAAAGAACATGGAGGAGAAATAGGTATGCTTTAAGAGCATATTAAATAAGGGCATTAGCCAGTGCACCCCAATGGGAAATACATTTATAATAGCTAATAAAAGTCAGGAAGGAAGGTGGTTTAACTCCAACGTAAAACTGCATATAAAAGCAAAGGAGAAGACTTTCAAAAAATACAAGGCTGAGGGATCATCATCCGCATTCCAACTTTACAAAGAATACAACAAGAAATGTAAGGGTGCAATCAGGGCGGCTAAGATAGAACACAAAAGGCACACAGCGGAGGAGAGTAAGAAAAATCCAAAGAAATACTTTAAGTACATATGTAGTAAGAAAGGGAGGTCAGATCATATTGGTCCCATAAAGAATGATAAAGGGAATCTGGTTACTAAGGATGGAGAGATGGCGAAGGTATTGAGTTTATTCTTCTCCTAAGTCTTCACGAGGGAATCGGGGGGCTTCAGTAACCAAAACTGCAATGTGTATCCACATGACACCTCACAGGAAGCACCCTCATGGCTAACAGAGGACAGAATTAGAAATAGACTTGAAAAACGTAACATTAATAAGTCACCGGGACCAGATGGCTTGCACCCGAGGGTCCTTAATGAACTCAGTCAAGTAATTGCCAGACCTAATTTTTACGAACAGTCTACTAACTGGAATGGTACCAGTGGATTGGAGAAAAGCCAATGTAGCACCAATATTTAAAAAAGGGCCAAGATCCATCCCTGGGAATTACAGACCAGTTAGCCTAACATGAATTGTATGCAAGCTCTTGGTGGGGATGATAAGGGACTAGATACAAGATTTTAGCAATGACAACTGTATCATTAGCATTAATCAGCATGGATTCATGAAGAATCGTTCTTGCCAAACCAATCTATTAACCTTCTATGAGGAGGTGAGTTGCCATCTAGATAAAGGAAGGCCCGTAGACGTGGTGTATCAGGATTTTGCAAAAGCATTTGACACAGTTCCCCATAAACGTTTACTGTACAAAGTAAGGTCCATTGGCATGGACCATACGGTGAGTACATGGATTGAAAACTGGCAACAGGGGCGAGTTCAGAGGGTAGTGATAAATGAGGAGTACTCGGAATGGGCAGGGGTGGAAAGTGGGGTCCCCCAGGGTTCCGTCCTAGGACCAATCCTATTTAATTATTCATAAACGACCTGGAGGATGGGATAAACAGTGCAATTTCTGTATTTGCCAACGATACTAAGCTAAGCAGGGCAATAACTTCTCCGCAGGATGTGGAAACCTTGCAAGAAGATCTGAACAAATTTATAGGGTGGGCAACTACATGGCAAATGAGGTTTAATGGGGAAAAATGTAAAATAATGCATTTGGGTGGCAAAAATATGAATGCAATCTACTCACTAGGGGGTGAACCTCTGGGGGAATCTAGGATGGAAAAGGACCTGGGGGTCCTAGTAGATGATAGGCTCAGCAATATCATGCAATGCCAAGCAGCTGCAAGCAAAGCAAACAGAATATTGGTGTGCATTAAAAATGGGATTAACTCCAGAGATAAAACGATAATTCTCCCGTTCTACAAGACTCTGGTCTGGCCGCACCTGGAGTTTGCCATCCAGTTCTGGGCAGCAGTCCTCAGGAAGGATGTGCTGGAACTGGAGAGAGTCTAGAGAAGGGCAGCAAAACTAATAAAGGGACTAGAGGATATTAGTTATGGGGAAAGGTTACGAGCACTGAGCTTATTTTCTCTTGAGAGGGGATGTGATTTCAATGTAAAAATACCGTAGTGGTGACCCCACAATAGAATTTAATAAGACACGTGGCCATTCACTAAAATTAGAAGAAAAGCGCTTAAACTTTAAACTGGGTAGAGGATGTGGAATTCCCTTCCACAGGCAGTGGTTTCAGTGAGGATTATCGATAACTTCAAAAAACTATTAGATAAGCACCTGAACGACCACAACATACAGATATACAATGTAATACTGACATATAATCACACACATAGGTAGGACTTGATGGACTTGTGTCTTTTTTTCAACCTCACCTACTATGTAACTATGTAACCAGAGTAAAGTCCTGAACACCGTCTAAATATAATGCCTTCTTATCATGTATGCATACTAAATATACAGATTCTGTAAATGTACATGATGAGTAGATGGATATTGCTGTATATGTTTATCTACTGAATGTTGATTAAGCCCTTTAAAGCAGTTTTAAACCCAAAACTAAAAATTTAATATTTTGCAGCTTTCCAATCAATAGATGTGGTGGCTGCATACGTTTTATTTTGTTAGGCTTTTTTCCTTCTGATTTCACCAGGTGATCTGGCCAGTAACACACCTCTTGTATTAGAGTGCCCCCACTCTGGATGAAGGAGCACAGGAGCACGTTTGGACAGCAGCATTGTCACTCTGGCGAGGGGGGAAGTGTTAGATGTACTAGCAGATTTAGATACACTAACAAATTGCAGCCATTCCAGCTCACACTGCAGTTACACAAGCAGTTACAGCAACAGTTTTATACATTTTGGAATAAAGGTTTTACATAAATAAATAAAGGCTGATCATTTTAAGCACATCTGTCAGTGATAAATGGTTTGTCTCAACCCTCTAACTGCTACATCTGCAGGAGAGCTTGTTCTGTTGAAAAACAACAGACTTACTTGCTGCATCACCAGGAAAAGAAGTCTAAAAAAGATAAATAATGCAGCCACCACATCTAAGAATTGGTGAGCTGCAATATAATAAATGTTTTCTTTTGGGTTTAATACCGCTTTAATGTTACTGTATATAGACAATGCTATTCTTTTGGAAACTTCAACAATTGCATCTCCATCAGGATCTAATTATTTTCTTTTAATCCAAAAACATGTTATTGGAAATAGTTATTTCACATTAAATAGGTCAAAGGAGAATACCAGGGAATGAAGAAGGGACAGGAGACCAAAGGAAAGAGGACATCCGGTTTCTCACTTCTGGGAGAGGAAAAACACATGCAGAAGGAAGGGGGAGAGCTGAAAAGAGATTTGCCATGTGGGAATAACTAACAACTATGGCCAATGGTAGCCTCTCAGCTAAAAGGTATACCTGGAGCTGAGAGCAGCCAGCCCAGGAAGAGGGTTATAGAAGCATAGGGAAGGAGGGGAGAAAGGGGGAGGGTTGGGGGAAGGTTTGGGTAGAAGGTAGGAGGAGACTAGGGGAGCTCAATAGGAACCAAGAAGACCCTCCTACCATTCTCTGTCACAGGGAACGCATGTGACTGTTAAAAAAAAAAAGAAGGAGGGTGGTTGCTCAGATACGATGGGTGGCAGGCGTCAAGATAGGAGAGTCCACCAGGATCTAATTATTTGGCTCTGGATATGGTGGGGAATGGTTTGGACCTTTGTCAGATTTTATTGCTTTGTCTTTGATAGAAAGGTTTAAGCTGGTCATTCACGGCCTTAATTTCAGCAGGATCAGCCAAAATTTGACCTGCTGATGGACCTAGTGGCACCAACCAGTGCAACAGAATTCAGTGTAATAATTTAAGGTACTGGGTGGAAAATTGTCAGCCAAACAGTGACTGTGTCCTATTATGTTCAGTCACTGTTCGGGTATTCAGACAGCTAAGGGTTCCTGCAGTTGCTTGAATGCATTAGCCTTCGGTTCAGCTGAAGGAATCTCCATTGGCTGAACATGAGAAATGTAGTCATGTATGAGAAGTTTTACCCTTACTTCTTGCCGCAGTGACAATTGTAACAGAGAGTGATAGGATATGCAAATAGTGACAGTTTTTACCAGTGATGGGGCAGGTCTTCCAATTGAGAAAACTATTCCATTTGGCAGAAGACAGAGGTGAGATTTCCCCTTATCTCCTATTCTTTGTCTGAAACAGGAGATGAGAGTAAATTTCCCTACTGGAGACACAGAAAGCACATGTTTGCATACCTGGTGGTAATTAGCACAAGGTTATATTTGCAGTTTTTGTTGTCTTTATTTCTGATGGATCTTACATAGCTCACATTTAGTAGGATTTCTATGGCCTCATCCATGATGGCAGCGTGAAACCTATTTCTATATGTGCTAAAAAAACATATCTAAATGCAAATAAATGCAGGTAATGATTTTTCAAAATTAAATTTTGTGTGTCCAGCATCTGAATATAAACTTTAATAATGGCTAAATGCATGTAAGTGTGTCTAATCTCAGTTAAACCTGCTTTAAAGCAGAAAAACTAAAATGTAGGAAGAAGTGATCTGGGAGGCATAGAAAGTGGTTATACTTCCCAGATACTGTAACTTCTTCTATGTTTAGAAAAGCTAAGTACGCCCTTAATACGTTTTACATAAATAAAAAAAAAAAAAAAAAAAAAAATATATATATTTATGGTCGGGGCCCTCCGTCCTGAGAGATATGAAGCACATAAACACGTCACAAGACTAACAACATAAAATAGACCTGAAGTGTGCCCTGGCCTTATTATGGTAAACCCAGATCTGCTGGGCGGTATGCCAGAGAAGGGCGCATGCTTTAAGAAAGTAAATGGATGTTTCTGTAGAGAAATTGTTTGAAGAGAAGTAAACTGAGAAGGGGAATGGGTGGGTGGGTACCGCGCACTGGAACCGACACAGACCATTGTGGGTGGTCTGGTTAAATACCCTCCGGGCTCCTCCCATAATTTCAGGCCAGTATACAGGCCTTCCTATTTATGGTCAGGGCCCTCCGTCCTGAGAGATATGAAGCACATAAACACGTCACAAGACTAACAACATAAAATAGACCTGAAGTGTGCCTTGGCCTGCTGTATGGTAAACCCAGATCTGCTGGGCGATATGCCAGAGTAGGGCGCAAAAAGACTTGGTTAGGGAGGTAATGATTTATTTAAGTTTACTGACATACTACAGGGCAAGCTTGCTAAAGGCTTGTGACATTTCTGCTTGTGGATTGGGAATGTATCGAGCGAAGTAGGTGGATTTCCACCTACCCATTTTCCTGATCACGTGGTCTAGGACCCCGTTTCGTGAGGCTGCTGATGCTGCTCCAATGCGAAAAGAATGTCCAGAAAAATGGTTGGGGTCAAGGCTTAAGTTGCGCAGAAGGATCCTGACGTGAGTAGTGAACTGGTTGGTACTTAGAGGGCTGATCGGAAATGGTAGCAATGGGCTGTCCTGCGAGGGATCAGACAGATGGGCTAATAGCGGATCTAGGATGGCTATGGGGCACCAGGCGTTGTGAGTTCTGAAGAGCTTGATGTTAACCCCCGGACCGGACTGTTGGGTCTTAGACACTGCAAGGTGCAATGTGAAGTGACTGTGGTGACACGTGAGGTGGCGTCTACGTAACACCCTACGACTGGGGCTGGTAAATGTGAATTTGCTGGGCCGTAGAAAGCCATAGAATGCCAGGTAGATGGCTGCTTGGATGACCAAGCTGGGCAATAAGCCGAAAGGGGAACGTGAAAGGATAGTGGACATATCTTGAAACATGTCACTGGTGACCAGTAAGCGTTTACCGCTGACTTGGGGCTGTTGCTTGTGGATACCTCGCAGGATGGCCTTGACCGTATGGGCAGCGAACAAAGATGGTTTGGTAGGATCTTGTAAGGAGGTAAAATGCTGGATGCCAGCTAGGTAGAGTCTAATGGTATTGTAGGATAATGCCAGCTGAGTGTGGCAGTACGATATGAAGGCCAGGATGTGATGGAGATCTCCTGGTATTGCCCCGGGGTTAGCGGCTAGAAACCTGTGATAGATCTTCCAGGCAGTATGGTAGGCTTTCAGGGTATTGTGAGATAGTGACTGGTCAATTAGACTAGTGGCGTCGTGAAGATGTCGCTTTAATCCAAGGTTAGTTGCGACCAATGTGGGATAGCAGACATGCTCGGGTCGGCTCCAGGTTCCTGTGAAAAGAACGTTGCGAAGTTAAGACGAGATAGAGCGTCGGTGTTGCATTTGCCTGGGATGTGGACACAGAGGACATTAAATTGGTGCTGTATTGAGAGTTGCATCAGCCTACGTAGGAAGGACATGATGGCCAAGGACTTGGACCAACCTTTATTTATAATACTGGCTGTGGCTTGATTATCTGTGGAAAATGTCACTGTTTGTCCTACCCAGTAGTTGCCCCAGACTTGGGCTGCTGCAACAATGGGGTAGATCTCAAGCAACAAGGAGGATTGACTGAACCTGGGGATCGAGAGTATTTCTGGCGGCCATGGTGCCGCAAAACAGTGATGGCCAAAAATAGCTGCAAAGCCTGTGGAGGCTGCAGCGTCCGTGATTATCTGAGGTGAAGTGGGAGATGCTGACGGAATAAACATCGAAATGCCGTTCCAATTTGTTAGAAAATCGTCCCACATGGCCAGGTCAGCTACAGCTGCCTCGTCTAGTTTAAAGATTTGGCCAGGGTCTTGTACCTGGGAGAGGAACACCAGGAGACGTTAGACGAAGGATCGCCCTTGAGGGATGATCCTTATGGCAAAGTTAAGCATGCCAAGGAGGGATTGTAGTTGCTTTTTAGTGCAGCCTTGAGTATTAGTGAAAGTGTGGATGACTGTCCTGATGCGGGTCAACTTGTCGGGAGGCAGGCTAGCCTGCATGGTGCGAGTGTTGAGTATGATACCCAAGAAAGTGACGATCTGTGCCGGGCTTTCCACTTTCTTTTCTGCTAAAGGCACGTTGAGATTGTGGAAGATTTCTCTTAGGCTGTTTAGATCAACTGGGAGCTCGCTAGGTTTCTCTATAAGTAGGAAGTCGTCTAAGTAGTGAATCACTTTTTGACAGGATGCGTGTTGTGACAGAATCCAGGAAAGGGACTGAGCAAAAGTGTCAAATAGCCACGGGCTGCTTTTGGAGCCGAAAGTTAATTTGGTGGCGAAATAGTACAAGCCTTTCCATTTGATTCCGTGCCATCGACATAGGTACGGCTCGATTGGTAACAACTTGAATGCGTCCGAGATGTCTGCTTTAGACAGCCAGGCGCCTACTCCTGCATAAATGATAGAGTGAATAGCTGAGTCTACAGATGAATATTTAAGTGAAAACTCTTCTGAAGGTATGAGGGAATTTAAACTGGGTATGTGGGAACAATAAGGCGCGGACAAATCATAGACTAAACAAAGTTTATTTGAAAACTTGCCCTTCACAAGCCTGATAGGGCTGACTCTCCATACAGAGAAAGGTGATTGTGTAAAGGGACCGATCATGTACCCCCGGTCTAGTTCTGTCTGCAGCAGGGTGTTGATGGCTTCCTCGTCGGTAGCGGCTGAAAGCAGGTTTTTGCACAAGTGAGTTGTGTTGGGGAGTGTGATAAGTCCGGTGTGAAAGCCTGTCGTGAATCCCTGGATGAGGAAGGCTGCCAGTGAAGGTGTTGGGTGTGAGGAGAGGCAAAACCCGAGCCATCCAACGTGCACTCGGCTTAGTCATGGGGATTTAAGCTGTTTGATACCGCAGGTGTACCTGGGGTGAGCTTTGTGGCATGTGAGGCAGATATGAAAGAGTTTGCAGTGAGGGAAGTTACAACCCCCGAAGTTGAAATTTGGCTGCTCCCCCTAGTGCACGGACGGGTCGTCCTAATCTGTCTGCCTGGGCCGGCTGAGTAAATGCTGTTGGGTTGTGAGCGGCACTAGAGATGGAGGGAAAGTTGGGGGGGCGTCTGCCAGCTGACTCGGAGCACCAGTTAGCCATATAGGTAGACAACTGGCAGTTAGTACAGAGTGGGGAACGTAGGCCAGCGAAATAGCGACAGAACAGCTCTGTATCGATGGTACTCCAGTTGGTAGTTGCCTGGGACTGGGAAAGTCTGGCTGCTGCTTTAGCTGAAAATGACCTGTGATAGTCATAAAAGGAGCATCCCCCATATTTATAACCTAGATCCACTACTACGTGTAAGTATAGATCCAGCTCTTCCCTCCTGTTGGGGTTGACCGTGCATAGTACGCCTCTGAACATCCCAAAGGCTAGCACAAACTCTGCAATATTGAGTTTGCGGGTAAGCCTATGGTCTTTAGCCTTCAGGATGACGGAAACGTCCCCCCATGAATAGGACTTGTTTTCAGCCATGTCATGTATTGCGATGAGGAGGGATGCTAAGTTAACGTCCTTCCCATCCATGATGTCCTTCCTGATGCCTGCTGGGACGAGATGTGCGGGGAAGACGTAGGTACAGATGTCGGGCGTACCTGTAAGGAGAGGCATGGGGGTGACGGTGGTTACTGTAGATGGTGGGGGTGCAGCTTGATGTACCTCCAGGGTTCCCACTCTTGTCTGGACGTCAGTGACTGCTGCCGACAGTGTGGGCACCAAGGAGTGCAGCTGAGTAATCGCTGAGGAGATTGACTGCAGTGACGCCTGGGTGCCTGATTGGGCTGCCACTGGCAGAGGAAACAGCAACCGAAAGAGCTCAGCTTCCCTAGCAGTCGCAGGGTAGGGAATACTCCTGCGCCATAGTTCTGCTGTAAGCTTGGGGATGGTCCAAGCTCTGAGAGACTGTAAGCCGTCGTTTGCTGAGCCTGCCCCGGGTGACGGCGGGGTGGAGGCGAAGTCCTCGCTGTCGGCCTGCGAGATGGCGACACCTAAGATAGGGGGGAAATGCATATGTTTTAGATAAGTTTATAAAGGTAGGAGGGGATAGATTTTTGGGTAGATGAGATGGAAGGTAAAAAAAAAAATAAAGGATAGGAGAAGGAGCGACAGCCGTAGTGACAGCTAGTTTGCGTACGAGCGCTGTTGAATGTGACTTTAGAAAACTCGAAAGAATGTGTGACAACCGAGGTGAGCCAGGAGGTGACTGGCTAGGTAACCGATAGCTCGGGTGTCCGTCTGTGCTCAGCACAGACTAATGAACCAGAGCCCCCAGGGCGGACTGGGGTGGGTATTTGAAGTCTGGTGTTCTAAGTAGGAATGTTGCGATCTGTAGTTAATTAACGTATGTTCGGTCTGCTAACGCTTGCACTGCCAACAAGCTGGACGTTAGGCGACCTTGTCTGCGTGGTGAAGGATCTCGGATCGCTCTTCGAAAACAGAGTGAAGTGCACAGAAGTATGTGACAGTTGCTAACGCCTCGGAATGAATCAAATTGTGTATGTGAAGTAAATATGTTGTGAAAGGTGTGTCTTTGAGAAAAAGCAAAGGGGGATCCCTTTGAATTACGCACCTGACGTGAAGCCCTAGTAGTGGAGTCTTGGTTTGGGGTCGAGACTTGGGTCGACCGGGAACCTGTAGTAGGGGTGACATAGGAAGATTTTTTTTTTTTTGAGAGGGAGAGCTGTTTGCTGCAGAAGTTGGCCCCCTGGTGAAGAGATGCAAGCCCTCGACAAGGTTTTTTTTTTTTTTTTTAACCTGAGAAAGATACTGTCCACACCTGGTGCAGGGTGGACCAACTTGAGAACTCTACTGACCTGAAAAGGGAAAAGTGATAGAGAAATCGATGAGTAGCCGTGTTGCTACTGGAGATGAGTGGCTGTTTAGAGCCATTTCGTAAAATGTTTGTAGCGATTGCAAGTGAGCAGCCTTTGAAAGGTGAAAGAAAGTTTTAGCGGAAATTTGATTATGTAGGAATAACCGTGCGCAACATTGGTACAAAATAGATGGTGTGAGCTGTGTGTGTTTATGGTATTGTTTGTGAGGGATCCGAATCGTTGAGCCAGTGATACGACTCGACTCGGATTGGTTGGTGGGGTTGAAATGCCGAGGATCCGAATCATTGAGCCGGTATGCGACTGGACTGGATCGGTCGGTAAAAATTGTATTGGCAAAGATCTGAATCATTGAGCCGGTGCTACGACTAGACTCGGATTGGTTGGTGGAGTTGTAATGCCGAGGATCCGAATCATTGAGTCGGTATGCGACTGGACTTGGATCGGTCGGTGAAAGTTGGATTGGCAAGGATCCAAATCGTTGAGCCGGTGCTACGACTGGACTCGGATTGGTTGGTGGGTTGTAATGCCGAGGATCCGAATCATTGAGCCGGTATGCGACTGGATGAGATGGAAGGTAGAAGAAAAAATAAAGGATAGGAGAAGGAGCGACAGCCGTAGTGACAGCTAGTTTGCGTACGAGCGTTGTTGAGTGTGACTTTAGAAAACTCGAAAGAATGTGTGACAACCGAGGTGAGCCAGGAGGTGACTGGCTAGGTAACCGATAGCTCGGGTGTCCGTCTGTGCTCAGCACAGACTAATGAACCAGAGCCCCCAGGGCGGACTGGGGTGGGTATTTGAAGTCTGGTGTTCTAAGTAGGAATGTTGCGATCTGTAGTTAATTAACGTATGTTCGGTCTGCTAACGCTTGCACTGCCAACAAGCTGGACGTTAGGCGACCTTGTCTGCGTGGTGAAGGATCTCGGATCGCTCTTCGAAAACAGAGTGAAGTGCACAGAAGTACGTGAAAGTTGCTAACGCCTCGGAATGAATCAAATTGTGTATGTGAAGTAAATATGTCGTGAAAGGTGTGTCTTTGAGAAAAAGCAAAGGGGGATCCCTTTGAATTACGCACCTGACGTGAAGCCCTAGTAGTGGAGTCTTGGTTTGGGGTCGAGACTTGGGTCGACCGGGAACCTGTAGTAGGGGTGACATAGGAAGATTTTTTATTTTTGAGAGGGAGAGCTGTTTGCTGCAGAAGTTGGCCCCCTGGTGAAGAGATGCAAGCCATCGACAAGGTTTTTTTTTTTTTTTTAACCTGAGGAAGATACTGTCCACACCTGGTGCAGGGTGGACCAACTTGAGAACTCTACTGACCTGAAAAGGGGAAAGTGATAGAGAAATCGATGAGTAGCCGTGTTGCTACTGGAGATGAGTGGCTGTTTAGAGCCATTTCGTAAAATGTTTGTAGCGATTGCAAGTGAGCAGCCTTTGAAAGGCGAAAGAAAGTTTTAGCGGAAATTTGATTATGTAGGAATAACCGTGCGCAACATTGGTACAAAATAGATGGTGTGAGTTGTGTGTGTTTATGGTATTGTTTGTGAGGGATCCGAATCGTTGAGCCGGTGATACGACTCGACTCGGATTGGTTGGTGGGGTTGAAATGCCGAGGATCCGAATCATTGAGCCGGTATGCGACTGGACTGGATCGGTCGGTAAAAATTGTATTGGCAAGGATCTGAATCATTGAGCCGGTGCTACGACTAGACTCGGATTGGTTGGTGGGGTTGTAATGCCGAGGATCCGAATCATTAAGTCGGTATGCGACTGGACTTGGATCGGTCGGTGAAAGTTGGATTGGCAAGGATCCAAATCGTTGAGCTGGTGCTACGACTGGACTCGGATTGGTTGGTGGGTTGTAATGCCGAGGATCCGAATCATTGAGCCGGTATGCGACTGGACTGGATCGGTCGGTGAAAGTTGTATTGGCAAAGATCCGAATCGTTGAGCCGGTACCATGACTGGACTCGGATTGGTTGGTGGGGTTGTAATGCTGAGAATCCAAATCATTGAACCGGTTTGCGACTGGACTCGGATCGGTTGGTGAAAGTTGTATTGGCAAGGATCCGAATCATTGAGCCGGTGCTACGACTGGACTCGGATTGGTTGGTGGGGTTGTAACGCCGAGGATCCGAATCATTGAGCCGGTATGCGACTGGACTCGGATCGGTCGGTGAAAGCTGTATTGGCAAGGATCCGAATCGTTGAGCCGGTGCTACGACTGGACTCAGATTGGTTGGTGGGGTTGAAATGCCGAGGATCCTGAATCATTGAGCCGGTATGCGACTGGACTCGGATCGGTCGGTGAAAGTTGGATTGGCAAGGATCCGAATAGTTGAGCCGGTGCTACGACTGGATTTGGATTGGTTGGTGGGGTTGTAATGCCGAGGATCCGAATCATTGAGCCAGTATGCGACTGGACTCGGATCTGTCGGTGAAAGTTGGATTGGCAAGGATCCAAATCATTGAGCCGGTGCTGCAACTGGACTCGGATCGGTCGGATGAAAGTAGCACTGATGTGAGGTGATGATGTGGTTTGTGTGTCGGATATGACTGGACTCGGATCGACTGATGGTGATGGTGGTTGTAGGGGCTTGCGTTTTGCCGAGGATCCAAAGCGTAGTGCCGAAGCTGCGACTAGATTCAGATCGGCTGTTGGTGAGTGTTTGTGCGGCAAGAGGTGTAGAGAGTCAGTTTTAGATGAAAGTGGGGGTTTCGTCGGAGGTGTATGGTTAGAAAGGGGGGGGGGGTGAAGTGTGGAACAAAAGGTTTCGGGACCGTGCGCCGCTAATGCGACTTGATCTGTAAGTGACTCCGTACGTATAACATAACGTTTCGATTCTAACGGTAACAATAGCTCCTACCTGCAACAGCGAGTGTAACGGTTAGGAACTGCGAACGGGAACTGCGATCTTGAGAGTATGAACTCACAAACGTGCAGTGAGTTTAGGAAAGTCGGCCTGGTGATGTGATACCGCACACTGGAACGGACACAGACCATTGTGGGTGGTCTGGTTAAATACCCTCTGGGCTCCCATAATTTCAGGCCAGTATACAGGCCTTCCTATATATATATATATATATATATATATATATATATATATATATATATATATATATATATATATATATATATATATATATATATATATATATATATATATATATATATATATATATATATAAAGTTAGTTTGTAGAGCACGGTCACTGAAACAGGATGGCATTTTCCTATTAAATAAATGCATTCCCCTTTTTCATGTTTTCTCTCCCTGTATTGTACCCATCCTAACTTTGATTTTCTAAAGACAAATAGACTGTTTGCTTTGCAAGGGAAGTTGCACTTTGTATCGGAATTTTCCCCAGAGCTCAGTGAATTAGGTGAAGCTCTGCTGGCTTCTATCTTTCAATTTTGTCCAAGCAAAAATGCTGTTTTTTCCTTCCCTTGCATATGATTGTTCTTTTTTGCAAAGTTAAATTTCAACACATTTAATAAGCTGTGGCGAAAATTCCCATTCAAAGTGCAACTTCACTTGCAAATCAAGTATCTCATTTGCGTTTAAAAATCAGCCCTATTGCATAACCTTGTGGATGTGTGTGCAGAATGTGCCAGCGCAATGTGTATTGGCATGACTACTTGTGGCCCAAGTCAGGAGTGCACAGAAAAGGTGACAACCTGGCAGGCAGCCTCCCTGGCGGTTTTCCCGAGTGTGGCTCGGGGTTAAAATTCAGTACCATTAGCGGTAACCCCGAGCCACACTCGGGATCGCATTGCAGGATCCTGGGGCGGCGTTACTTACCTTGTCCCCGGGATCCTGCGATGTCACCCGCAGTGTCCGAGGGCTCCGTCCTCCTCCGAAGCCTCTCCGTGCCAGGCTCCGTTCCCTGCGAGCGGCGCGACGCACGGGGGCGGAGCCTGGCGGCAAATTAAAAAAAAAGTAAAAATCATAACACATACAGTACTGTAATCTTACAGATTACAGTACTGTATGAAATGATTTCACATCCCTTTTGTCTCCAGTGCTTTGGCCCATGCCCTGCATGCAGTTTTACATGATATACACTGTTCTTTCTGCCTGGAAACTGTAGATTGTCCATAGCAACCAAAAAGTGTCCCTTAAGGCTGGGTTCACACTGGTCCGACAAACGCTCCGACATTGAGAGCTCATGTCGCATGACGTGTGAAATTTAATGTTTCCCTATGGGAGCCGTCCTAACTGGTCCGACACAAGTCGTTCCGACTTTAGAAATGCTCCCTGTACTACTTTGGTCCGACTTTGATCCTACTTCAGCCTATTGACTATCATTGAAGTCGGATCAAAGTCGGATTGCTGTCTTGCATGATCCGACTTCGGCACGCGACTTGTGCTCAGATGTTCTTGAGGGGGAACTCCGCGCCAAATTTTAAATAAAAAACCGGCATGGGTTCCCCCTCCAAGAGCATACCAGGCCCTTGGGTCTGGTATGGACCTTGAGGGGAACCCCCTACGCCGAAAAAACGGCGTGGGGGGTCGCCCCCCAATCCATACCAGACCCTTATCCGAGCACGCAGCCCGGCCGGACAGGAATGGGGGTGGGGACGAGCGAGCGGCCCCCCCCCCTCCTGAACCGTACCAGGCCGCATGCCCTCAACATGGGGGGTTGGTGCCTTGGGGGAGGGGGCGCGCTGCGGCCCCCCACCCCAAAGCACCTTGTCCCCATGTTGATGAGGACAAGGGCCTCTTCCCGACAACCCTGGCCATTGGTTGTCGGGGTCTGCGGGCGGAGGGCTTATCGGAATCCAGGAGCCCCCTTTAATAAGGGGCCCCCAGATCCCGGCCCCCCACCCTATGTGAATGAGTATGGGGTACATGGTACCCCTACCCATTCACCTAGGGAAGTGTCAATAAAAAAAAAACCACAGTACACAGGTTTCAAAATTAATTTATTGGGCAGCTCCGGTATCTTCTTCCGACTTCTCCCGGTGTTCCGCCTCTTCTCCCGGGCCCCGCCGCTATCTTCTCCCAGCTCTATTGCCAGCGAGGGGCCCGGTCTGCTGCCGCTGTCTTGTCGCCGCTGTCTCGCCGCTTCTTCTCTTCATCTCTTCTTCCGATGTTGACACGACGCTCTCCCCGGCTGGAATGCTCTCTGTGCGCTCTGCTCTGACTTATATAGGCGGTGACCCCGCCCCCTTATGCCGTCACAGTCCCAGCATGCCCAGGGACTGTGACGGCATAAGGGGGCGGGGTCACAGCCTATATAAGTCAGAGCAGAGCGCACAGAGAGCATTCCAGCCGGGGAGAGCGTCGTGTCAACATCGGAAGAAGAGATGAAGAGAAGAAGCGGCGAGACAGCGGCGACAAGACAGCGGCAGCAGAACGGGCCCCTCGCTGGCAATAGAGCTGGAAGAAGATAGCGGCGGGGCCCGGGAGAAGAGGCGGAACACCGGGAGAAGTCGGAAGAAGATACCGGAGCTGCCCAATAAATTAATTTTGAAACCTGTGTACTGTGGTTTTTTTTTATTGACACTTCCCTAGGTGAATGGGTAGGGGTACCATGTACCCCATACTCATTCACATAGGGTGGGGGGCCGGGATCTGGGGGCCCCCTTATTAAAGGGGGCTCCTGGATTCCGATAAGCCCTCCGCCCGCAGACCCCGACAACCAACGGCCAGGGTTGTCGGGAAGAGGCCCTTGTCCTCATCAACATGGGGACAAGGTGCTTTGGGGTGGGGGGCCGCAGCGCGCCCCCTCCCCCAAGGCACCAACCCCCCCATGTTGAGGGCATGCGGCCTGGTACGGTTCAGGAGGGGGGGGGGGCGCTCGCTCGTCCCCACCCCCATTCCTGTCCGGCCGGGCTGCGTGCTCGGATAAGGGTCTGGTATGGATTGGGGGCGACCCCCCACGCCGTTTTTTCGGCGTAGGGGGTTCCCCTCAAGGTCCATACCAGACCCAAGGGCCTGGTATGCCTCTGGAGGGGGAACCCATGCCGGTTTTTTATTTAAAATTTGGCGCGGAGTTCCCCCTAATACCAACCAATGCCGGGCATTGGCGGGGATCCAAGTCGGATCCCCGTTCATTGAAAGTCGGACACATGCCGGCTTTATGTCGCAGGGCAAAGTCGGATCCAAAGTAGGACGGCTGTCGTGTCGCACCAGTGTGAACCCAGCCTTACGTCAAAAGTGGCTTTAGACCAGCTAGAAAACAGCGATAGTAAATTAGAACACTTGCAGAATTGAGCGATAGTGAATTGTGGGGAAATTTATTTTATTACTATTTTTTTAAATTTTTTTTTATTATTTATTTTTATTTATTATATTATAATTTATGTTTTTGTGTTTCAAACTTTATCATACCCGGGATATCTACTAGACTCTGGTTTGGACAGATTTAAGTGTGTTATTGTTAAGATTTACAGACCTACAATATAAAACGCCAAATTTCCATGCAAAATAATGGTACCGCTTTCAGCACCTAAAATCCGAAATAATCATACCGCCAGGGAGGTTAAAGTTAGTAAGCGTTGTCATCCGAGAAAGTAAGTGTCTTTGAATACACCGTGCTGGTATGAAAGAAGGACACATTTTAAAAAAATACACTTTTTAACATTACAGGGATAACTGCAACAGCATTTTGGTTTAAATTTTTTGTTTTAGCCACATTTTAAGCACACACATTCCTCCCTGTTTTGATTGGTAAACACCAGGCTTCTTTCCAAATGCACAAATGAACATATTTATGTACTTCAGCTCCGGAAGGTTTTATCCACTTCCTGACCAGGCCATTTTTTGCGATACGGCCCTGCGTTTAACTGACAATTGCGCGGCCATGCCTCACTGTATCCAAATAACATTGATGTCCTTTTTTTCCCCACAAATAGAGCTTTCTTTTGGTGGTATTTGATCACCTCTGCGGTTTTTATTTTTTGCCATATAAACAAAAAAGACCGACAATGAATAAAAAACAATATTTTTTACTTTCTGCTATAAAACACTCCCAATAAAAAAATTTAAAAAATCTAATTTATTCATCAGTTTAGGCCAATATCTATTCTGCTACATATTTTTGGTAAAAAAAAATCCCAATTTACGTATATTGATTAGTTTGTTCAAAAGTTATTGTGTCTACAAACTATAGGATAGATTTATGACATTTTTATTTTATTTTTTACTAGTAATGGCGGCGATCAGCGATTTTTAGCGGGACTGCAACATTGCGGCAGACAAATTGGACACTAAGTGACACTTTTTGGGGACCAGTGACACCAATACAGTGATCAATGCTAAAAAAAATGCACTTATCACTGTACAAATGACACTGGCAGAGAAGGGGTTAACACCAGGGGCGATCAAAGGATTAAAGTGGAAGTCCAGGCTAAAACTAAAATCCCTGCATCTATAGCCACCAACATTCTAACACTAACCTCTCTAGCCCTGAAAAGAAAAAATCAGTATACATACCTTTTCTGCAGGCAACCTGACCCGATCTCCAGCAGTGGAAGCTCTGCATAAAATACGGCCGACAAGGGCTGTGAAATGAATGGGGAGTGACGTCACCCATAGAGTTACTATGGGGCTTCTGTTGGTGGACGTGTCCTCTGCACCCACCTTCACAGTGAAGCCGCGGCTGACAGCTCAGCGTGGGATCAGAGCTTCCGCCGCTGGAGATCGAGTCTGAACGCCTGCAGAAAAGGTATGTATACTGATTTTTTTCTTTTCAGGGCTAGAGAGGTTAATCTTAGAATGTTGGTGGCTATAGATGCAGGGATTTTAGTTTTAGCATGGATTTCCACTTTAAGTGTGTCCCTAGGAGGTGCTTTCTAACAGTGTGGGGGATGGATACACTGGTGGAGAAGAGAGATCCATGTTTCAGCTTATCTGAAACACAAGATCTCTCTTCTGCTCCCTGCTCCCTCCGTTTCTCCACTGAACGATAGGCGGGTCGCGCCAGCCATAGCGGCCGCCGGTCCAGCTGATTGGCTCCCGCTGGGTCCAATCACAGTGTGAGTGGCGCTCCAGCAGCGCGCACATGCCCCCTACACTGCATGCACAAAATCACGTACAGGTATGTGGTTTCGCGCAGCCGGGCAGGAAGCGGTTGAAGTAGCTGATAGATTATCCCTCTTTAGTAAAATGATGATTGCCTCTACGTGGTGCCAGATTATTGGAATATTTATGAAATATTTTTTTAAAGCCCTATTCCAGGCCTACAATGGGGCTTTAAACGTTGCATAGATTTGTAAGGAAAATTTTTTTTTTCTTTTTTACCTTTCAAGAGTCTAAATGAAGAGTTGGCCATTTTTCAAAGTTTACTATTTGTCTTTATGTGTGAAAATATCCAGAAAGTGATGAAACTGTGGATAGATGTTAGCTGAGTTCATTTAAAGCTGGTGAGATCACTTTGACTGCTTCTCATTAACCTATAAAACTCTAAACTGATGCTTGTACATTCCACTATGTTTTCAGAGAGCCATGGGGGTTTAAACAAGCAAATGATCTAATTTCAGAGCTCCGCAGCTGAATGTGCAAAAAAAAAACCCCAAAAAAACATTGGTGATGACAAATGCCACTTTGACCCCCTCTACCCCAGCTTTAAGTGTCACCTCTTAAATGTGTCACAGGTGTCAGTGATGCCATTTGGCATATTGCAGACTCTGCACAGCACTTTCTTAGTATCCCCAAAGGGTCAGACTTTGTGACCATTGTAGTCATTGCTAAATGCTGCCAGCAGTGGCACCTGGACTGTGCGGCACCTGGTGGTATTGATGCAGTGCATGGTATGCTTTTTGTGTGCGCTGATCATATGCTGTGATGTTATTAACCCTATAGAGGCCTGCTGAAGCCTGTTTAGTAGAAATTATTATTATTATTATACAGGATTTATTAAGCACCAACAGTTTGTGCAGCGCTTTACAGCCTGAGGGCAGACAATACGGTTACTATACAATTCAATACAGGAGGAATCAGAGGGCCCTGCTCATTAGAGCTTTCAGTCTAAAAGATTATTCTTATTTTTAAACATGTTTTATAACACATACTTTCATAGGAGGGCATAGGATAATTCTTGTTGAAGGTGACACGTGTAAAAGGGTGCCATACATACTTTAAAGCTGAACTCCAGGCAATACAGTAACACTTTTAAAATCTTCTTCTACCACCCCTTAAAAACATGAAAACATTTTTGCACCTACATCTTTCCTTTATGAAGACAATTCAAGTTTTCACTCCCTTCTAGATCTCTGCAGCAGCAGCAAGTGGGAGGAGTCAGCAGGGTTCCTGTACACAATAGGTACGTCCTATCAGAATAAAGATAGAGCTATTGTGGGTGGTGCCCTTTCATTTTACAATCTTGTTAGAAAACCAACACACACAACACCTCAAGTCCAACTGTCCCTTTCCCTCCTGAAAAATCTCTGAGAGTATGGCCGAAAGAAAAAGTGTTTTATTCTGCTCCAGAGCTCAGAAAAGTAACTGCAGCATTTGGCTGTGGCTGAGAAAAGTAGTCTTTGGGGTTGATTTAGTAAAGGCAAATAGACTGTGTATTTTGCAAACTGCATTTGCACTCTGCAAGTGCAGTTACTCCAGAGCTTAGTAAATGAGGTAAAGCTTCACTTTGCAAAAAATAGCCAATTACGTGCAAGGAAAATTAAAAAGAACAGCATTTTTGCTTGCACATGATTGGATGATAGAAGTCAGCAGAACTTCTGCTCATTTACAAAGCTCTGGAGCAAGTGCTCTT
Source organism: Aquarana catesbeiana (assembly GCF_042186555.1). Lineage (NCBI taxonomy): Eukaryota > Metazoa > Chordata > Amphibia > Anura > Ranidae > Aquarana > Aquarana catesbeiana. The sequence goes on along the minus strand of NC_133328.1, from coordinate 215,181,283 downwards.
GCAAAGTGCACAGTCTATTTGCCTTTAGTAAATCAACCCTGTATTTTGTCAGGTTGCTACTGTGCTTCCCTCACGAAGTGTGCAGCATGTGTCATTTACTGTATATCATCATAACTAACTGACAGCTCATTCCAAGGCAACCGAGTGCGATCTGGCAACAAAGCCTGCCTTTCTCCAAAAATGACCAAAAATGACTTGTCCAGAGATTAATCACTGAGAGCCCAGTGAAGCAGAGTTGTAAATAGATGGAGCAAATGGAGAAAGCCAGGCTTTTATTTCTGCCAGATCGCTACTCTGCTGCCTTGAGACAGAGCTATCAGCTATTTTGGTGATATACAGCAAGCTGCAGATGCTACACACTCCGGCAGGATAGCACAGTAGCGATCTAAGCCCCTATTCACACTTAAGCATAAGCGTTTTCTGGCTATTTTGAAGCATTCTTGCTTGTTTTTTCACACGCTAATGCAAGTTTTTGAAGCGCATTTCATGTGTTTTTGCCAATGGAAAGCAATATAATCTGTGACATTATTTGTCATCATCTCCTTTCCTTTTTTGCTTTCTGGTTTTTCTATGCGTGTTGCGGTGTCTTGTGGTGTGGTGTATCAGAGCTTGTGAGCCACAGTTTTGCTCAGGTGTGAATGGAGGCCAACAGAAGACAGTCTGCCTTTGTCTCACCTATTGACCCATTGCAAAACAGACTCCAGATCAGTCTGTAGTCCATGTGCCAATATAGTGAGCTGAGGAAAGAGTTACATAGATGATAATGGTGGGTGAGCTGAGAAGTTGGGCAGACAGGGATACACAAGTCTAATTTTAATAAACCCACCGAAAGTATGGAAAACTATCTGGGGGTGTTGAGGAGACTGGCCACCCAGGTACAGGCTTCTGGTCCCCTGCACAGGAAATGCTGGATAGAAAGTCTCTAAAGGGTGACTTCAGGATAGGATAACTCAACAATGCATAATACATTTTTTTATCACAGGGTACAGAATAAAAAGGTAACAAAATACCTACTGTATATCAAGGTTGAAATTTTGCCTAGAGATGAGCTTAAAGATGCGCAGATGCCTCACAAAGACAGTTGCTCATCATCTTACCTGGTGGGACTTACTATAATTCTCCTTATGGCTTCATAGAAAAGTGAGGGACCAGTGCACCTTCGTAGAAAGTCTCTGCATTAATGAGTGCCTCTTGGAATACCAGGGTGGCTATAAAGGGTATGGTTACTCTGCCCAGTAAAAACCTTTTATGAAAATCTACAGTAACAGAACTTCCTTGACATTATAAGCTTTAGATTTACAAGTTAGAAATGTTTCAACAGGCTGTTTAACCTCTTGCCAACTAGTCACTGTACATATATTGGAGGACATACTGATACATGTACTCACAATGTGATTGGATATAGTGGATCACAGGCAAAAGTTATAGAGTATCTTTACAATATGATTGCTGTGATCAATCACAGCATCGCAGTGTGTAAACATAAGCTACAGTTAGAGCTGTGTCTCTCTTACTGACCAGTGACCAGGAAACATGGTTTGCTCTCACACACAGAGTATTGCACGGGACTTGCTTTGAGGGGCTCATATCTCTGCTCATGGTTCTCTGCAGAGTATTGCACACATAACAAACATGAAATCTCAAATGCTGTATGTGTACAAATATTGCAGGCTGTCCTGCAGAATTGCCTGATTCCGGTAATGATTCATTGGACTGAAATTCTGGCATTTCTGAATGAATTCCGACAAGTTCCCTGGTATTTTGATCTAATGTAATGTTAAACAGTTTTTTGTTCTCTTTGGGATCCCATCATCCATACTGCAATTCCTTTTATTTGGCAATAATTGAAAGTGGCCTGTGCAGGACTTTGGGGAGATGAGGAAAGGGAAATTATATGAATTGCAGCATCCCAGCTTCTCAATAATGTTTTTTTTTTCCAAGCTGATGCCATAAGTCTTATAGTTGCTATATAGTTGCAATATGCAGAACACCATCTTGTGGCAAGAGAGTTCACATCTCTAAGAATGAAAGGGGTGGCAAGTTTTCTGTTTTTTTGTATTACTCAGGCTGGCCATAGATTATGCAACTTTCTTTCTTTCAGCCAAGGGTTAAAGGAAAGAAAATTGTTCAATTCCCCCATCAACATAATCACACACATAGGTTGGACTTGATGGACTTGTGTCTTTTTTCAACCTCACCTACTATGTAACTATGTAACTATGTAACACTTTCCCAGCTGACAGAATACAATGATCACTGTTGGCGGCAGCAGCCGCTGGCAGTGATCGTATGAGAATTTTTCCAGCATTTCCTGTCCATGGGATCGGGGGAGAGGAGCTATTAGCTTGAAAATGTTACATGTTTAACCTTATCCACTTCCGGACCAGTTGTACTGCGGCAGGTTGGCTCGGCTGGGCAAATCGGCGTTACCTTGCGTCGCTTCGCCTTTTGGCCAATAGGGGCACGTGCGTGTGCCTGCAGCGTGTGCCTGTCGCTGATGCGAGTGCCCAGCGGGCGCGATGACTGTCGGGCACCCGTGATTGCTCGTGACAGAGTGCAAACCGGGATCCATGTGTGCAAACACACGGATCCCGGTTCTCTCAGGGGAGAGGAGACAGATCGTGTGTTCATACTAAGTGTGAACACTGATCTCTCTCTTCCCCTAGTCAGTCCCATCCCCCCAACAGTTAGAATACACCTAGGGAACACAGTTAAACCACTGATCGCCCCCTAGTGTTAACCCCTTCCCTGCCAGTGGCATTTATACAGTAATCAGTGAATTTTTATAAAAATAAAAAATAAAAATCTCTGATCCACACCATTACTAGTTTAAAAAAAAAAAAAATAATGATAAAAATGCCATAAATCCATCCCCTATTTTTTAGACGCTATAACCTTTGCGCAAACAGCGCCGCACGAGCGTACAAATGTCAGTCAAAGCGATGCAGTGCTGTATCGCAAAAAATGGCCTGGTCATTGAGTAGCCAAATCTTCTGGGGCTGAAGTGGTTAAATACATGTGGAGCATGCAACCTGTTCCAACGGTGAACTTATCAGTTAGGCAATTCTGAGTTTGCTCGATATATCTGTGCACCATTATCGTATATATTGTACAAGTTTGGAGTTGAGGAGCTGTGGATCAGTACTACATGTTAGGATTCATATGGAAAATAATGCCACATGGGCATTTTTTTTAACAGTCCTTAAACTCCCCTCTGTGTTATCTTATGTGTCCATGCACACATGGACATTTTTATCAGCAGAGGAGTTTATGGGCTGTTGTCAGAACACCCTAAAATCGCATTCAAGAGCAGTTCTTCTGACCACAAAAAAAGCCTAACACTGAAAAATGCCGAAAAACGCTCAAAAATGCACGTTTAACAGCGTTGCAAAAATTGCCCAAAAATGCCCATAAATGCTATTAAAAACCGCTGATAAACACGCGTTTTTACTGCAGCATTTTCCTGCCAGCAGTCTAACGTCCAGAAAGACTGTCCCGTGTGCATGGAGCCTTATATTTAAGATTCTGAGGGTAGGATTTACATTGTATTCAGCTTCTTCTACAGTTTATGTTTTTCCATGCTCCCTTTTCACACTGTCCCCATACTGTTGGCCCCTGTCCTTACATGTGCACTCACAAAATACGTGCACATGCTGCTTGTGCTGGACATATAGAGGCAGTCCAGGTAAATAGAAAGAATAAAGTCACAACAGGTGTGCATGTGCAATGGTGCTCTGATGATGGGATATGTAGTCTCGAAGAAATCAAGCAGAAGACACTCATTTGCATTCAGAGTGTGTGCTCCCTGACTTTAGGTTCACATTTGTGCGGTTCTGCATGTGGCGTTTGCACACACACAGTAGCTTATCCATTTAAATGGGATGCTGTGCCTGTGCTTTCTGCAGGAAAAAGGTCCCTGCACCTTTTTGAAAATGGGTAAGCACAGAAACCGCATGGTGCTCTGGCACCATGCGTTTTCTTGTGTGGGAAACTGCACCCGTTTTTTCAGTGCGTGGGGTGCTTTTAAGACTTAACGGCAGCCCTGTGCCTTTTCTTAAAGCAGCATATTTTTAGTAATAGTGTGGGAACGTGTATGATTTATGTGATATAGCATACACAGTACACATTTGTGTATTTCTACAGCACACAGTCTGCTCACCACTTTTATCTGATCTTTTGTACTTCTCTTTATTGTTGAGATCCCACTCCTTCCTATCCTCTGTATTGGCTCTGGTCTGGTTACCCTATTTCAGGGTGATGCAAATATATTGTTATACTGGATTCATCTTTGCCTATATGTATACTCAAAATTCATTCTGAAGCAAATAGGTGGAGTGGTTAATATAAGTGTCCATATATACTATATTTAAAATAATCTGTTTCTTGCAAACGCTCGTACGCTGTACTTGTATTTATGATAGCACCGTCATTGTTGTTAGAACCTCTTTTTTCCACTTGGGAAACATTGCTCGGCTGCGTCCTATGCTATCATACATTGTAGCTGAAAAGCTGATCCATACATTTGTGTTCTCCCGACTTAACTACTGCAATGCTCTACTCGCTGGTGTACCTAAATCCACTATAAATCGTCTTCAATATGTTCAAAATTCTGCAGCCAGAGTCCTGACTAGGTCCGGTACAAGTGACCTTATTACCCCTATCCTGGAGTCCTTGCACTGGCTGCCCGTCAGTTTTTGCATAGACATTAAGATCCTCTTACAAGGCTCTTCATGGCTTGGCACTCCACTCGAAAACTCAGCTCCTCAAATTCTGGTTTACTGTGTTGCCCCCCTACTCACCTACACACAATGGGAGACAGAGCCTTCTCATGTTCTGTTCCAAAACTCTGGAATTAACTTCCTAAGAATGTCAGAGAGTCATTGTCTGTAAACTCATTCAAATCAAATTTAAAAATGTTTTTCTTTAGACAGGCTTTCACTTAATTGTCTGTTTCCCTTATGTTATCCTGTTTATTTCTTGTGTCTTACTTGTAAAGTGCTTCGAGAAGACACCTTTAGAGGCGCTATATAACGTAAAGTTTATTATTATTATTATACATACAGTATACAGTACAGCAGCACACAGCCATTCATGTTAATGCTATACACTGCAAACTGGGCTGCTTGGGCAGGGAAAATACATCAGGCAATATGCTGAAGTTTCTCAGGCGGCCCATGTGCAAGAGCCAGTGTAAGATTCTCCTTCTCACAAAAGGACTGTTGGCTGTGGTTATGGTTGATGCAGTTTATGGTGGTATTTACCAGAAAGTGGTATCACTAAACATTGCACAGTTCTCTCATACAGTGGTTAAAGCGGGATTCCGTCCCTGAAAAAAAAAATGTAAAAGTCAGCAGCTACAAACACTGTAGCTACTGACTTTAAATAAGTACTTACCTGTCCTGGGTGCCCGCAAGACCCGTCCCTCGGCTCTTGGGTCCCGACACTGCCATCCTAAGTAAGGGAAACAGGCAGTGGAGCCTTGCGGCTTCACTGCCAGTTTCCTACTGCGCACGCCTGAGCGGCGCGGCGCTCTGTGAATGGCCCCATGGTGTTCTGGGAACACACACAGTTCCCAGAAGGCAACGGGGCCGCTCACGGAGGAGCAGAACATGCCGCGGAATAGGAAGAGGCAGATTAGGAAGACTGCCTAGCAACAAGGGTTTAGGTAAGTTTACATTTTTTTTTTTTTTTCCACATTTTTTTTCAAATTTTATTTAGGATTTTTCATGCAATTGTTTTTTTTAGGGTGGCCCTCCACTTTAATGAGTAAGAATAATTACGATGGCTGATGGCATGTGAAATTCATAACCCGGGAACATAATATTATTTTGTGTAAAAGATATTTTGATCGTACATTTTAAACGCTTTTTTTTTCTTTTTTGAAAAAAAAAAAAAATTCATCATCAGCTGCGTCAAACTCAGCCCGCACAACTTTACCAGTGCCATTATTTTTTACACACTAATTTTTTCCATGTGTATGGTGTGTCTGAAACTTTCCTAGCAGAGTGCTGCCCCTTCTGTGCAGCACAGGATTCTGTCTATAAACATGTATTCGGATAATACTCAGATCGTGTAGTAAGAAAAAATGTGCCCTGGAGTAATGTATTCTTAAGGTTAGCAGTTATGATTTATGAATGTTTTGTGTTTCAGAGAAAAGGGTCAGCTTCCTGAAGCACAAAAAAAAGAAGAAAATGATTTTTGAAAGGCTTCTCATTGTGAAATTGTTGGGGTGTTACAGAATTTTTTTTTATTATATATTTTTTTTTAAGAGCGTGTCTGTGGAATGTCATGTTCTCTCGGGGAGTTCCACTTATCAGGCAGAACTGAAAGACTTTCATTGCAGACGAATGGTAACCATTACAGCAAACATCCATAACATATGTGTAGAATAAAAACAACGCAGGGGGGATGTGCTCCCTTGCTGAGAGTAGCTCGGGGATGAGCTTGAGCTCGTCTGGATCTTTGAATAAACATAACTTAAATCCCATGACAACACTACTAAATATTTGCAATTGAGGCACCTTTGTAGTAGTGATAATCGGGTAATGTACCAACCATGATTTACCAGGAAGAAACCAGTGATTGGAAAATAACTGCTTCTTCTGTATATATGGTGGAATTTAGAAGTGGGCATATGCAGTGCAATGCAATGCTAAGAACACTAAGGTAAAGAAATTCTAATATATTGCATCAAAATAAAAATAGTCTAATAGCATTCTATTATAGAGAGTTGCTAATTTATATGAAGAATTACTGAGGATAAAACATGTAATATACTGTAAATTATATTTAAAGTATAAATGCAGACAGACTGCCCACATTCGAGTAGTGTGTAAAGTGGTCATGTTTTAGGCATTGTATAGTTTATAGGGCACATAAAAAAAATATAGCATATACAATTGCAACTCAAGTCATATTGTAATTAATTGTTATTAAAAATTACCTTTCCTTTTCAATCTGTAAAATGGAATGCAATATGGCTACCTGGAGGTGTTCTGTACACATAATGAGTACAGAACGCCCCCCAGAAACATAATTTCCTGTTTGTGTGATTGGTCCACTGATTTTCACAGAAGTCTGCACTAAGGTAGATTTCATGCATCCCCTGCAACAAAGTTACTGGTGAGATACTCCCAATAGGAAATCACTTCTAAAGGGATACAGACCTTGCAATGTCCCTCATTAGAGCCCTGCAGGTGCAGCAGCTGATTGATAGTTATGAAACCACTCCCATTGCACATGGGTACAGACAAACACACAGGGATTTCTTCAGAATAACAAAAGGTAGGATTGTGCAACAAAGTTTGTTACATGTAATGTACTTAGATCACCCAGGGGGAAATATTTTTATTTCAACAGAAGTGGAATTACTCTTTAACCACTTAAGCCCCGGACCATTTGGATGCCCAAAGACCAGAGCACTTTTTGCGATTCGGCACTGCGTCGCTTTAACTGACAATTGCGCGGTTGTGCAACGTGGCTCCAAAACAAAATTGATGTAATTTTTCCCCCACAAATAGAGCTTTCTTTAGGTGGTATTTGCTCACCTCTGCGTTTTTTATTGTTTGCGCTATAAACAAAAAAATAGTGACAATTTTGAAAAAGCATTATTTTTTACTTTTTTGCTATAATAAATATCCCCAAAAAATGATAAAAATTTTTTTTTTTTCCTCAGTTTAGGCCGATATTTATTCTACATATTTTTGGTAAAAAAAAATCACAATAAGAGTTTATTGATTGGTTTGTGCAAAAGTTAAAGGGTCTACAAAATAGGGGATAGTTTTATGGCATTTTTATTAATAATTTTTTTTCTTACTAGTAATGGCGGCGATCAGGGAGCTGTGATCAGTGTCAGTGTCACTAGGCAGAACGGGGAAATGCTTGTTTACATCAGCATTTCCCAATTCTTCCGCTCTGTGAGACAATCGCGGGTAACCCCACGGACATTGAGTCCACGGGACCCGCGATCAGACTCACGGAGGTCGCAGCGGGCGCGCGTGCTCGAAAACCGCTTCTTGAAGGGCAACATACAGGTAAGTTAATCTGCCTGTATGTGCCCTTCTGCTGACGTATATCAGTGCGAGCCGGTCGGCAAGCAGTTAAGATTTGTGCTTTCACATGAATATACCATTAAAATTACACTTTACATATATCAGTAGGGCACACGTCAGCATTACAGAATCACAGCATTATCCTTTGGATTAAACAAAGATTGTTATTGGGTATTGATTTTGAAAGTTAAATTAAACCTTCAGAGACCAGAAGATGTTGAAACATATAGTTATATTTGATTATATTATTGGAAACTCTTAGGGGTCTATTTATACAACGGTGACTGTGTCTTTCACCAACATTCCTTGGTGGAGAATCAGTCCCTGTTATTTGAAACTCGTGGACCCAAAAGATTAACCTGCAGAGAATGGTTTCTGAATGTCAGATTCTTTGCTTTAAAAATATCCCCCTTAAGTGAAAAAAACATAATCATAGATAAACAGCACATATGCTGGTTCACTGTAGTAAGGTGAAGTAAAATGAACCTGTGCTTCTTTCAGTTCCTAAGAGCCCTTGCACACTGGGGCGGGAGCGGCGTCGGCGGTAAAACGCCGCTATTATTAGCGGCGCTTTACCGTCGGTATTCGGCCGCTAGCGGGACGGTTTTACCCCCCGCTAGCGGCCGAGAAAGGGTTAAATACCACCGCAAAGCGTCTCTGCAGAGGCGCTTTGCCGGCGGTATAGCCGCGCCGTCCCATTGATTTCAATGGGCAGGAGCGGTAAAGAAGCGGTATACACTCCGCTCCTTCACTGCTCCGAAGATGCTGCTGGCAGGACTTTTTTTACTGTCCTGCCAGCGCACCGCTCCAGTGTGAAAGCCCTCGGAGCTTTCACACTGGATACACAGCAGCGGCACTTTCAGGTCGGTTTGCAGGCGCTATTATTAGCGCAATAGCGCCTGCAAACCGCACCAGTGTGCAAGGGCTCTAACTCTTTTGTTTTCCTTGCATGTGGTTGGGTATCCAATCACGTGCAAGTGAATCACTTCACTTTACTTTAGTAAATCACCCCAGAATGTAAAGAATTTTACATACCTCTAGTATTGCATACATTTGAGTCCCCCCCATCATTTTACTTCAGTTTAAATTGATATATTTGAATAGTTTCCAATGACTAGTTCTTGAACCACATAGGAACATCAGCATCCTTTGATGTTGCGTGTGGTTAAATAGAGGAAGGAAAAATTAGCCTATTTTACGTTGCATATTTTTAAAAAATGACTTATAATATTTTGGAGTGCTATACTTTTCCAATGTAAGTGTCCAAATTAATTTCATGTAGCTTTTTTGGATCATGTGGTAGCAAGCTTAGACACTACAGCTGCATGGGTGGCTGTAAATGGACTGCTAATTATTGGGGATGTTTTATTTATTTGATGGTTCCTATATAGTTCTGGGGCTAATGTCATTTGGCAGAGTCAGCAGCATAACCAATTACATTTTTAGCCGTCTTGAAGGCTATAATTCTGACCACCACGGTAAGCATTCTTCCCGCTAACCACCATTGCAAGGGGCATTTTTCTTAGTGACCAAAAATGAATCAGTTTAAACAAGGGTTCCCAGAGACCTGAAAATTATTTCAATGATAACAAGTAACTACTATTGCTTTGGCGCTTCTTATCACAGAGAAAAGTTTTCCAAGCTGTTTGAAAATCCACTTATGTGTATGTCCAAGCTGTTATTCCCAGTGAGATATCTGCCTGTCTAAATCCCCAATTTTTTTTTTTTTTGTAGTGAGCATGGAAGGGTTATCAACTCATCAACTCTTAATTTTTTGCTTTCAGCACCCCTGCTGGGAAGATTAAACCTCTCTATGCATTCTAGTAGTTATCCTGGTAACTATTGTCACCTGAAGTAAAGATCAGGTGAAAGCTCACTGGAACATAAATCAACCAATGGGGAAACTTGTTGTAGTAGAAGTTATTTAGGTATTTCCCCCACTTTAAAGAAATATTATCTCATTTCCTTTTGTATTTAGAAACACAAGGTGTGGAGGTAATCTCCCAAATATGACAAAGTTGACAAAAAACAAACTGACAGTGGATTTAACCCTACCCTATGCTACCCAAAACAAAAAAAGTTTTTACTCTAAATATACTTTAACCATTTTAAGACTGCCCACAGTACTTTTACATGTATGTGATCCAGCCTGTTGCAGGATTAGGGGCGCACAGCACGCTGCTCCTATGTTCGCTGTGTAAATGGGACACAACCGATTGTGGATCCTGGTATTCGGTTGCTTTCGGTGACCGAGGGTTCATGTGATCTCAATGCAATCACATGAGCACAATGTCATTAAAGCTGTTATGAATGAATTTTAGTGAATTACAATCTGCTCAGTGAGGAGGGAGACAGCGGCGAGAGTCTCTGCTTTTGTGTGCATCGCTGGATCGGGATTGAGCTCAGGTAAGTATGGGGGGGGGGGGGGGGGTGCTAGGGGAATCCTGCAGCACAGAAGGTTTTTTGCCTTAATGTAGATGAGCTTATCTCTGTGACTTTGCTGTCTGTCTGAAAGATTAAAGTAACATTAAAGCAAATGTAAACCCTCCATATACCCAGTGAAGTGAACATCCTCAGGTGATACGCAGGGATGAAACAAATCTCCTTATATAAGTTTTACATGTATATCTTCTGTCTTCACCTTGATATACTGTTTAGAAAGTGCACGTTCTACTAGAATTTTTACTATCTGATTCCCCTGTAGGAAGAGATCATTGCTAGACACTGTAAGAGACTGTGAGATTGCTGATTGGAAGAAATCCCCCCCCCCCCCCACACACACACACACATGCAGAGGTTGCCTGTGTATAGTTTAGTGGTGTGCCAATCTATTAATTACAGACACACACTTCTGTCTCCGGATCTCAGATAGCCTGTCAAAAGTTCTCAGGCTGGTAACAGAGGAACGGAGCAGGACAAAGCTACGAGACACAGGGCTATGAAGAGAGATTACAAAACGCTACAGATATATGTGCCCAGCTCAAATTTTAGGAAACAGGTTTACATTCACTTTAAAGCTTTAATATTTGTTTTCAAATTAAAATAATGAACGTGTTCTACTTACAGTTGTGCTCATAAGTTTACATACCCTGGCAGAATTTATGATTTCTTGGCCATTTTTCAGAGAATATGAATAATAACAAAAACTTTTCTTTCACTCCTGGTTAGTGTTTTGCTGAAGCCATTTATTATCAATCAGCTGTTTTTACTCTTTTTAAATCATAATCACAACAGAAACTACCCAAATGATCCTGATCAAAAGTTTATATACCCCAGTTCTTAATACCGTGTATTGCTCTCTGTAGCCTCCCTGACGGTAATCCCGAGTGTGGCTCGGGGTTAAATTTCAGTCCCATTAGCGGTAACGCCGAGCCACACTCGGGATTACATTGCCGGATCCTGGTGCGGCGTTACTTACCTTGTCCCCAGGATCCTGCAGTGTCCCCCGCAGTGTCCGTGGGCTCTGTCTCCTCCGAAGCCTCTCCGTGCCAGGCTCTGTTCCCTGCGAGTGGCGCGACGCATGGAGAGGAGCCTGGTGGCAAATTCAAAAAAATGTAAAAATCATAACACATACGGTACTGTAATCTTACAGATTACAGTACTGTATGAAATTATTTCACATCCCTTTTGTCCCCAGTGCTTTGGCCCATGCCCTGCATGCAGTTTTATATGATATATACTGTTCTTTCTGCCTGGAAACTGGAAATTGTCCATAGCATCCAAAAAGTGTCCCTTTATGTCAAAAGTGGCTTTAGATCAGCTAGAAAACAGCGGTAGTAAATTAGAACACTTGCAGAATTGAGTGATAGTGAATCGTGGGGAAATTTATTTTATTATTATTATATTATTATTTTTTTAATTATTTATATTTATTTATTATATTATAATTTATGATTTTGTGTTTCAAACTTCATCATACCCGGGATATCTACTAGACTCTTGGTGGACAGATATAAGTGTGTTATTGTTAAGAATTACAGGCCTACAATATAAAACGCCAAATTTCCATGCAAAATAATTGTACCGCTTTCAGCACCTAAAATCCTAAATAATCATACCGCCAGGGAGGTTAACATCAATGACAGCTTGAAGTCTTTTGTGGTATTTGTGGATGAGGCTCTTTATCTTCTCAGATGGTAAAGCTGCCCATTCCTCTTGGTAAAAAGCCTCCAGTTCCTGTAAATTCTTGGGCTTGAACTGCACGTTTGAGATCTCCCCAGAGTAGCTCAATGATATTGAGGTCAGGAGACTGAGATGGCCACTCCAGAACCTTCACTTTAGTCTGCTGTAGCCAATGGCCTTGTATTTACACTTGGCCTCGTGTTTACACATACTGCATTCCTCTTGTCATCAATTTTGACCAAATTTCCTTTGCCTTTGTAGCTCACACATCCCCAAAACATCAGTGATCCTCTTCTGTGTTTTTCACAGAAGGAATGGTGTACCTTTCATCATAGGCCTTGTTGACTCCTCTCCAAATGTATGGTTTATGGTTGTGGCCAAAAAGCTACATTTTGGTCTCATCACTCCAAATGACTGTGCCAGAAGGTTTGAGGCTTGTCTCTGTGCTGTTTGGTGTATTGTAAGCAGGATACTTTGTGGCATTTGCGTAGTAATGGCTTTCTTCTGGTGACCTGACCATGCAGCCCATCTTTCTTCAAGTGCCTCCGTTGTTTGGTTTCAACAGAACCCCTCATTTTCCACTTCTTGATTAGAGTTAGAACACTGCTGATTGGCATTCTCAATTCCTTGGATACCTTTTTATATCCCTTTCCTGTTTTATACAGTTCAACTACCTTTTCCTGCTGATCCTTTGACAATTCTTCTGCTTTCCCCATAACTCAGAATCCAGAAACATCAGTGCAGCACTGGATGAAAGATGCAAGGGTCTGTCATGAGTCCAGAAACTCATTGACCTTTTATACACACACACTAATTACAAGCAAACAGATCACAGGTGAGGATGGTTACCTTTAATAGCCATTCAAACACCTTTGTGTCAACTTGTGTGCATGTTATCAGGCCAAAATCACCAGAGTATGTAAACTTTTGATCACGTTCATTTGGGTAGGTTCTGTTGTGATTATGATTTAAAAAGAGTATACACAGTTGATGGATAATAAATGGCTTCAGCCAAACATTAACCATGAGTGAAAGAAAAGTTTTTGTGTTATCATTAATATTCTCTGAAAAATGGCCAAGAATTCATAAATTCTGCTAGGGTATGCAAACTTGTGAGCACAACTGCACCTGCTTTGTGCAACGGTTTTGCACAGAGCATCCCCAATCCCCCTCTTCTGGGTGCCTTGCTGGCGCTCCAGGCTCCTTCTCTTCGGTGAGTGCCCCCATAGAAATCTTTCTATGGGGGCACTTTTGTGGACTTGCTCCCAAGCCACCTTGTCTGTGTTCATTGACACAGACCAGGTGACCCAGCCCCATCCCTGCTCAATAGTCACAGTATTTGATTGACAACAGTGGAAGCCAATGGCCCTCGCAGCTATCAATCTGCCTAGTGAGGAGGGATTCAGCGGCGAGGGTCGTTGCTTTGATGCACATCGCTGGGTCAGGATTGGGGGGGGGGGGCTGGAGGTATGCTGCAGCACAGAAGGTTTTTTTACCTTAATGCAAAGAATGCATTAAGGTAGCAAAAATTAAAGTGGTTTTAAACATCAAATGTGTAATATGAACAAAGCATATCCCTGTATAGTGTGTAATTGTCTCAATCCGGAGTGTCATTTCTGTCCCACTTCTATTAGACTGTGCATTTTTCATGAAAGAGCATCAAAGTACTGCAATCTGCAACTTTGATGCTTGTTCAGAAAGTGAAGGTCTGATAGAAGTCAATAAAATTTACCTAAGACCGCAGTTAAAACACAGATACAGTTGGCCTGCACCCAAACCACAGCATACCTGTTTGACCACAGCCTTAGTGTCATGCCATGTAAATAGGGAGCTCATCTTCTGGCAGTCATTTACAAACAAATGCACAACTACATGGCATTTACACATCAGACAGCGTGTAGTTCCTTCTTGCACACAGGTCTTGTCTCATCAGAGTCTCTGGAGGATTTAGCCAGTACCTCGTCACCATTTTTCTATGAAGCAGCATGTCCAGAAGGTAGTTACACCTTGTGAAGTTACAAACCTGCCTAGCCCTAACGTGGAATACCCACTGAAAAACACTCTATTTTTTGTAGCAAATTGCTTCAGGGACCCTACAACTGAGGCAATATACTGCAGCAACAGTTGGACCTACCAAAAGTTCTTTATTACTTACAAAAAAATGAGGGAGGTTTTCCTAAAACTGATTGTGTTTTTTAAACTACAAAATAGATATTTACACAGTGACGTCATGCTTTCCTCATACAGTGCTCCCTTTTATATTCCTGAAGTATGCATTATCCCAATTAAAACAGCGTGTCAGGTTTTTGTTGAGAAATTGCTTGTAAAAGCAAAATCCTCCCTGTATGTATGAGTAAAATCTGACTTAAAATGCATTGGGCCAACTTACTTTTAGAAAAAAGAGGTGAATAAATAATGGTTAGATATTGTTAAAACATATAGGAAAGCTGAGACATTTCAGTTTTACCCCATTGTAAAAAAGGCCCCGAAAGTGCAATTTTTAACAAGCAGATTCTTAATTCCCTGAAATCACAGTTTTGTTTTGTTATATTGGCAGTTTAGATGTAAATAGCCCTCATTTGTTTAAAATGATGGAAATAGCATCATCACATACAGAACAAACATGTATGAATATATTAGATTGCATAAGAAAGATGAAAACGTAACTGTGTAATTCTGCCACTGACAATAAACTATCTTAGTTGTGTTAAATTTGATATCACTTTGAAACTAAGAAGCAATGTTCCTGCCCTTGTCACAAATGTAGCTTTTAGACTTGCAACATGTCTTATACTTTTCTGAAATGTTCCTTTATTGATTAATCACTTGAAGCCAAGGTAGGCTGGCCCTAGGGTAGTGTCTAAATTGTAAAATGTTCATAGAAGCATTGTAGGCTATAACCACAAAATCAGTAAAATGTCTGCCAGTCACTTGTTTCACCCTTTTAAGTCTAGTAAAGACCATGTGCATATTCACATTAGTTGTAAAGATACTATCTTAAACCTGCTCTAGAACCTACTTGCTTGACACTAGAACGGGAAAGAAAATATGTATGCTTTAAGCCAGCTGATTGTAAATGGAGTAAAAATAATGGACAGACATAAATTATTTGTACATATTACATTTTATTCAGTTTGATCATCAAATTACTTTGATAATAAAGTTTCACAATCTAATATATCCTGAAAAGTTTGAACTGTTTTTTTTTTTTTTTTTTTTAATACATTTTTATTGAGGTACAATTGAAAAAGAATTACAAAACAGTATGCCCAACAAACACATGAGCACCAGAAATATAGCATTGTATAGCTATACAGAAAAAAAGTAGTAAAACAAACAACCATTCAACCAGTGAAGGTGGACATTTATGTTACACAGACCAGGAAGAAGAAAGGTGTGGGAAAAGAAGGAAAGAGGGGGGGGGATACAAAGGGGGAAAGAGAGGCCTAGAAAGAAGGGGAGGGGGGGGGGTAGAATGAGGAAAACCCTTGATCTTGGCACGCTGATTCACAAAAGGACACTGCATATCATCTGTTATCACTAATTAGGAGAAGAGAAACTATGTCACTCTGGTTTAGACATAAGTTCGAGTAGGCCGAAGAGTAGGTGAAGGCAAACCAACAAGCTCATATTTTATGCGCCTTAGCGGCCATATCACAATATTCATACATAAGGTCTTCCATGTGGTTTATATGGTCCACTACTTGAAGCTATTAGCTGTTTGGTTGATAATAACCAATAATTGTATTGAAGTTTCATCTGTGGAGCTTTTCCGTGACTTTTGTTTAATGACCTTGGACAAGCGAACATGCATACCATGATGCATCTCATGGAATACTAAGATCTGCTTTGTATGGTAGGGCTAATTTGCTTAGTATATGTATAAAGAACTATGGACATTGACATCTAAATTTACAGCCAAGTGGCCTTCAGCATGTGCCAATTGTTTAACAATTAGGCTTTATGTTAGGTTCCTTGGGGAACTATCTGATGTTAAGCAAGGTTATTGCTTCCAAAACCAAATACTTTTTTTAAGCAACTCCTTTTTTCCGTTGTAGAGCAGTGATGGTTTATACATGTTTACTATAAGGCTTTATGTGTTTAGCTATCTCTGATATGCAGCTTTCAGTTTCTGGCTTTCAGTTAATAGGAGTCTGCTTGCAAAGCCTCTTCTCGCAGCAGACATCTAGTTCTAACTTGAAAATAAGAGGCTTGTCTCAAGAGGACAGCCCCCATATTGTGGGGTGGAGTATAATCTAATCCTAAGCATTGTTTTTTCCTCTCTCTCTCTTTCTCAATCTCTCCGTTTCTTTCTAAATAGCTGGGGATGAAACAAATCAAGAGGGAGAGTTGTCTTTGTTTTATGTACTAGGCTTTGCAAGGGTAAAAATGTAACTGAGCTGAAAATGAAGAAAGACATAAAAGGATCCCAGCTCAAGGAGGTCAGATCCATCACGGGCTTAGCATCGCCTTCAAAGATGCCTGGGACAGGTGGCAGTTCAAGACAATCACTAGAGAAGCATCCGTTTGCTCTGAGATAAGGGATTCACATAGAATCCTGGTA
Organism: Aquarana catesbeiana; assembly: GCF_042186555.1. Lineage (NCBI taxonomy): Eukaryota > Metazoa > Chordata > Amphibia > Anura > Ranidae > Aquarana > Aquarana catesbeiana. Next base: position 215,164,546 of record NC_133328.1, on the reverse strand, counting down.
TCGGGTCCCAGTTTGCTTTGATATACAGCATGCTAGCAATACTTCTGGGAGCAGGTTGTAGTCTCCCTCAGTGATATGCTTCTGCTGTTCTACCTTTTAAGGTCTTATTGCAGCAGTCCTGGAGGATTAATCTTGTTTGAATTTTACACATAGAGGTTTTGTCTCTGTTCTGAGCTGGGGGACTCTGTACCACCTGTGCATCTTGCCAGTGGAGGAATTTTGGCTTTGTTTTTGCTGCTTTATAAACAGTGACAGTAACAGTGTTGATGTACTGTTTAATACAATTGCAAAAGAAGCTGGCTACCCACATGCTATATATTTCTAAAAGTCACTACTAGTAATGTTCAGGGGAATGGACATAGTCCAGTAGTGGCTATTCAAGCCTATAATGTAGAATAAGTACATAAATACAGTATATATACTATATATATATATATATATATATATATATATGTATATATATATATATATATATATATATATATATATATATATATATATATATAGTATATATACTGTATTTATGTATGTATTTATGTATTTATGTATGTTCTCACTTTTCTGAGATACTGTATATATATATATATATATATATATATATATATATATATATATACAGTATCTCAGAAAAGTGAGAACACCCCTCACATTTTTGTAAATATTTTATTATATCTTTTCATGTGACAACACTGAAGAAATGACACTTTGCTACATCGTAAAGTAGTGAGTGTACAGCTTGTATAACTGTGTAAATTTGCTGTCCCCTCAAAATAACTCAACACACAGCCATTAATGTCTGAACTGCTGGCAACAAAAGTGAGTAAACCCCTACGTGAAAATGTCCAAGTTGGGCCCAATTAGCCATTTTCCCTCCCCGGTGTCATGTGACTCGTTAGGATTACAAGGTCTAAGGTGTGAATGGGGAGCAGATGTGTTAAATTTGGTTTTATCGCTCTTACTCTCTCATACTGGTCACTGGAAGTTCAACATGGCACCTCATGGCAAAGAACTCTCTGAGGATCTGAAAAAAGAATTGTTGCTCTACATATAGATGGCCTTGGCTATAAGAAGATTGCCAATACCCTAAAACTGAGCTGCAGCACTGTGGCCAAGACCATACAGCGGTTAAACAGGACAGGTTCCAGTCAGGACAGGCCTCGCCATGGTCAACCAAAGAAGTTGAGTACGCATGCTCAGCGTCATATCCAGAGGTTGTCTTTGGGAAATAGACTTATGAATGCTGCAGAGGTTGAAGGGGTTGGGGGTCAGCCTGTCAGTGCTCAGACCATACGCCGTACACTGCATCAAATTGATCTGCATGGCTGTCTTCCCAGAAGGAAGCCTGCTCTAAAGATGATGCACAAGAAAGCCCGCAAACAGTTTGCTGAAGACAAGCAGACTAAGAACATGGATTGCTGGAACCATGTCCTGTGATCTGATGAGACCAAGATAAACTTATTTGGTTCAGATGGTGTCAAGCAGGTGTGGCGGCAACCAAGTGAGGAGTACAAAGACAAGTGTGTCTTGCCTACAGTCAAGCATGGTGGTGGGAGTATCATGGTCTGGGGCTGCATGAGTGCTACCAGAACTGGGGAGCTACAGTTCATTAAGGGAACCATGAATACCAACATGTACTGTGACATACTGAAGCAAAACATGATCTCCTCCCTTTGGGTACTGGGCCGCAGGGCAGTATTCCAACATGAAAACGACCCCAAACACACCTCCAAGACAACCACTGCCTTGCTAAAGAAGCTGATGGAAAAGGTGATGGACTGGCCAAGCATGTCTCCAGAACTAAACCCTATTGAGCATCTGTGGGGCATCCTCAAATGGAAGGTGGAGGAGAGCAAGATCTCTAACATCCACCAGCTCTGTGATGTCGTCACGGAGAAGTGGAAGAGGACTCCAGTGGCAACCTGTGAAGCTCTGGTGAATTCTATGCCCAAGAGGGTAAAGGCAGTGCTGGAAAATAATGGTGGCCACACAAAATGTTGACACTTTGAAACCAATTTGGACATTTTCACTTAGAAGTGTACTCACTTTTGTTGCCAGCGGTTTAGACATTAATGGCTGTGTGCTGAGTTATTTTGAGGGGACAGCAAATTTACACTATTATACAAGCTGTACACTCACTACTTTACATTGTAGCAAAGTGTCATTTCTTCAGTGTTGTCACATAAAAAGATATAATAAAATATTTACAAAAATGTGAGGGGTGTACTCACTTTTGTGAGATACTGTATAAGTGGGGAGATCAAATATCACAAAATTTTAAGGGATCCCTAGAGTGCGGTAAGCACCCAATTAGTGATTCCACCCACCAACACCCAGTGAAAACTAAAGCAGTTATTGGTGGTGTTATCATTTTATAAATAAATGCTCCCTTGTTTTCAGTTTACACTGAAGCTTTAAAGAAAACTCTCCAGAAGTCAGGAATTCTTGTTAAATTTCCCAAAGTACCCAGTGCACAAAGCACAAAGGTCCCATTTAAATTTGTGCAGGGGTTTTCAAATGAAAGGTCATTTTTATTTCTGTCAGTGGTGGCTGTAGTTCTACCCCAGGCTATAGCCCAAATTATGGGCACTTCTCTGGGGAAGATACAGTCAGCAACAAGGCCACTTTGCCAACTATTGTGTGGGCACTCTGTCAAGCCCTATTCTGAGCTAAGAATAGATTTGTCTTCTTCATTCAGCATTGTCGGATTGCAGTGGGCTGGGACAGGGGCCAGCTATTCAACCTCACTGCTCAACACCCACTGAATGGATGTGCACTGTTCCCTAGGGCTCTAAAATGTCTGCTATAGCTTCTTCTTTAAGTGTATTTTCAACCAAAACTTTTTTTTTTACAGTAATTTTCTATAATTTTGGATAAAGTGGGGAAGGATTTTGAGCTCCTGTTGGATTTTTTACTGTGATCTGTTTGAGAAAACCCCCTCCACTCACTTTCCCGTGGGACAACCTTATCACCAGACAGGAAGTTAGGGGGACTCTTAAACAGCATCATGGACAGAAGTAAAGTTATTTTTCATTAGTGGAGTAGCGGAAGGTTAGAACCGCTGTCATATTTTATTGCTGTCTGTGTACCTGCTGTAGATTTTCCACTCACTTCTGTCTAGTATTACCATTACCACTGGGACAGAAAGTTAGGGGAAATTTCTCTAGCGGATCCCCGGATAGCACTAAAACCCAGACAGGAGTTCTAATTCTCTACTCTGTCCAAATAAAAAAAAAAAAAAAAAAGTTTTTCACTCAACATATACTTTAATAGTTTAATTTCCTTCCATTAAAACATTAAGGTAAAGCTGCCAATGCTGACACTGCATCTGAAAATATTAGTTATATGGCTGCTACTTTTTAATGCTTTTACCAAGAACAAGGATACAGTTAATGAGTTCTAACTGCGCACTAACTTGAAGTTAGACAGCCAGAAAACTATCATTCTTAGAAGAAAATGGCTGCTTATTACTCTCATTACACATTTCCTATAAAATATTTTAGCATAGGTAATCCATATACAACCAAATGATACATGTTCTGATCAGAAGTCAACAATTTACAAACTTTTTTTTACAAGAAGTAGATTTATTTTTTACAAGTAGAAGTTGTAACACTGTCCAACAAATAAGCCCAGAACATCTTGTAGTCAGATCACATCCACACTACAGAATACAGATATTTAAATGAAAGTTATTATATGCAGATCATTACTGTATTTAGTTATTCCACCCTGCCCTCTATGTCTTTTTTTCTTGTGCTTAGATTTTATATTCCATTCTTTTTTCCTTTTTTTTTTTTTTACAGCTAGACATTAAAACATTGAATAGACTATCTGAATATTTGAAAAGCCTTTGCAGTAAAGTCTATTACTAATATGCCTGATGCTGTACATTCAGCACATCAAACAAAACACAGAAGCGTCCACTTCAAAGTGCTCCCAGATACATTTTTCCTCAAGAAAAATGCCTGTATCCTGGATAAAGATGAGAATTAAAGAGAAACTGTCAGAATAGCTGTTAGCTGGCATAGTCAAGGCCCCGATCCAGTGGTGAAGGTGACCCTCAGAAGCAGCTGTAAGGCTTGCCCTATAATAGTAATGCAGAGTGGTTCCCTTTGAGTGAAGTGTTTGTAATACGTTACAATTACTAGAATCACTCCCTTGCCACATCCGAGAACATGTTTTGAAGCAAAGAAAAAGAAAAAAACACTAGGTCGGACTTTAAAGGCAAAATTTTATAGAAAAGCCATCTTTTATTTGTAAACAAAAAATATAAAATCGAGAAATATACATAGACAAAATCTGCTAAAAACATGTTTATACACAGTATATCACAATAATGCGTCATTCAAGACCCAATACTTTACAAAGGTCCTAGTTGTTGATTTAATGTAAGTGAACCCCTGTGTACCAACGCGTTTCGCTGGTCTGCTTCTTCAGGACACGCAATGGGGAATCAACAATGAGTAGGTTTCACTATATAAATAGAAAAAATTCATATATATATAGATATATAGATATATCTATATATATATGAGAAATCATGTTATCTTACACATATTTTACAAACATTGACCCATAACACTCAAAATGCATTGAATGTAATGTACATTATTTGTAATACGTCTAATCTCTGTGGGCATTCTTTACATGTTGACAACTGCTTAAAGGATAAGTTCACCTTTAAAAAAATAAATAAAATAATGCACATTATTTTTCAGGTCAACTTTTTTTTGTTAGGAGCCTGTAAAGCATTACACCCATGATCAGCAGATTGTGGGCAGGCAGTTACTGAATGACAAGAAACTCAATGAACTACCTAGAGTGATCAACAGCACCCTTATAGTTCATTGAGAACTAGAAGCTGGCAGCTGCAAAGGATGTCAGTACTTGTAGTTTTCACATTCACAGAACACTGGCCGGGCAGGCATCTGCCATTTTTTAAAAATGTGACAGCGGGTGGGGGGAGAAGCTGTGCTGTGGGGGAACCCGAGCTGGGCCGCTGCTCTGTATGTCTTTTCAGACATGGAGCCGTGGCTCGGCCCTGCCCCCTCTCTATCCTCATTGGTTAACTGACTTTGATTGAAAGGATTGGAAGCACATGGTGCCCACTGCCGTGTCTCAGCCAATCAGGAAGGAGAGTGTTGGACAGCCAAGGCTCTCAAGCAACATCACTGGATCGAGATGGGTTCAGGTAGGTATTGGGGGGCTGAGGGGGGCTGCTCCACACTGAAGGTTTTTTTAATCCTAATGCATAGAATGCATGAGGATATAAAACCTTCTGCCTTTAGAACTTTAAATGCCTTTTTATATATAATTTGTTGTTGATTTTTTTAATACATCAGAAATACATTTTTGGGTTTAGATAGTTCTGATGGAGAAGCTCAGAAGTTTGCTTCTGTAGTATAAGCCTTTGATGAAACCCAGACATTTTTTAACTTTATTTAATATTTTTTATTGAAAATTTCAAATATCATTACTTGACAAAATGCACACAGTGGCTATCAGACAGTATCACATAGAATTTTGTGACATATAGAACGATGGTATGCAGAAGTGTTTGCATTAGACTTCATAGATATTAGACAGTCACAGAGAGAAACAGGAAATCCTTCATAGCACAGATGGTATATATACCAGGAGCCCTTTAACTGCCTTCTCTTTTTTAACTATTAAAGCAAACCTTTCTTTAGCGATTCATACGGCTGCCATTGTCAATCCCTTGTGGAGATGGTATTTGTATGGCTAATATAAATATCAAATGGGTTCAATAAGGTCACTAAAGTCAGATATATACTTATTTTCATGCTTGTTCCAAGTAAAGGACATAAAGTATTGAAGCAAAATGAGCCATAGTATTGGCAACCTTTGTGTCTTTCTCTCTGGTCTCCCTTATGTTTATGTACAGTCTTTTACTTAACTGTGTTCATTGAATTACGATTAATTCATTGCATGCTGGTTTGGTTAAAGCAGAATTCATGTTTACACTGTTTCCAAGGGCAGTCAGTATACATATAAAGCTTAAAATGTCTTATACACATGTTCTTAAGCAATTTGGTATCAATTGCCTTGACAAAAAATGTTTCAGTAAAGTCCAACTTTAGTTTAACCTTTTTTAATCTTGATACATGCATGGAATGGAATGTAAAATCCCTGTCAGAATTTTACTGCTGTCTATACGCTTTTAAGGAGACTTCCCAAAAAGGAAGTGAGGGGAAAGTTCCCCAGCAGAGGCACAGACAGTAGTAACAATCAGCAAAAGTTTTAATCTTTTTCCACTCTAGTAAGATCCAGACCTGATGTGCTGCTTTGTGTACTGGGTCCACACTGATTATTCTGTATGTTGTTTAGTATTGTGTCTCTGACTGCATAGATACCATATTGGATCTTGTTGATGTGTTTTAAGCCCAACTCCAGTAAAAGACAAAAATTATCCTTTGCAGTAGGACTGGCCCCACACTGCAAGGGTTAAATTTAAAAATTTTAAAAAAAAGTTCCCCTGCAGGTAATGTCATAATATGCTGGCATGCGCTGCATACTAGCACATTATGACATACTTACCTTAAAGCAGATCCCTCCAGCGGTCACTGGTGACAGGGCTTTCATCTTCACCCGGTCTTCCTTTCAGGTATGCACACTCCAGCCGTTTGAATGGCATAGGAATTACGATCGCGGCACAACACATGCGCCGGTGATGTCGCCAGCTGCTACAAATGGAAATATCTCCTAAATGGTGCATGTTTAGGAGATATTCATTGTACCTACAGGTGAGCCTTATTATAGGTTTACTTGTAGGTACAAGTAAAAAAGCAGACTTTACTACTGCTTTAAATGTTCCTTTATGTTTAGGAGAAGGAAAAAGCAGTTTTACTTACCCAATCCTCCGCTCCAGCAGAAGCCATCATTCCCTTATGCTCCAGAAGCGGACTGTTCCCCAGCATCCTCACGTCCAATGCAGAACTGTGGGCGTTGCAATGAACTTGATGATGTCAGAGGACCAGTGATTGCTCGAGTATAGGGGAGAAGAATCAGGAGGGACTGGTCTTGTAGTGCAGATGAGCCTGCAAGATTGGAGGATCAAGTAAGTAAAACTGCTTTTCTTGTTGGAATAGGTGCATCCGAGCTGCTATCTCCTGTGTAATGCCTGGTGAGCCTCAAGAACACAGCACTCAGCCTGGGAAGTCTCTGCAAACCTCCATTTACAATCCATGCAGAAAAGGGAGAAAGGCTAGTGCCATGGTATTCAGCTAAAACACAGGGGTTGATTTATTAAAACTGGAGAGTGCAAAATCTGGTGCAGCCGTGCATAGTAGCCAATCAGCTTCTAACCTCAGCTTGTTCAAATAAGCTTTGACAAAAAAAAACCTGGAAACTGATTGATTTCTATGCAGTGCTGCACCAGGGTTTGCACTTTCCAGTTTTAGTAAATCAACCCCACTGTTTTATTAATGCAGGTGAACAACAGGCAAAAAAGCCAAAAGCGCTTCAGCCATCAGGCCTTAATCATGGCTAACAAATAAGTGACAAAAAGCTTTTCTTGTTCCCTTAGACCTAATTGTGCATTTAACCCTTGCAGTGTTGGGGAAGTCCACCTGCAAGGGAGTATGTTTACTTTCCCTGTTGTTCAGCTTTAAAATAAACAACCATTTTATACATGTACTCTGTTACTTGCTGAAGTATTTCTATCTATAAACATTTAAGTAAACCTGTCCCAGCTGAAGCTTGATCCTGTATACTGGAATTGGAGCTTTGTTCCTATGTTACACTCATAATTCAACAACATATTAGATAGATTGCTGGTCCCAGAAGTCATAATGAAATAACCTTCATTTCCTGCCGTAGGGAAATAAGAGCACAATCAAGGGTTTGGGCAGATCTCTCGATTAAACAAAGGACTAACTGTGCGCAAATTGCTTCATAACAATTTGTAAAGAGCCCACTTTATACATTTCTCTGCAGATGTAATAGCTGATATTTTTAATCACAGCAGCAGGACTGTAAATGCCTTCGGCATATGGCCCTGGCTGTGTAATTAGCTGCTACAAACTATTTTGATTTGAAATTGGCTTGATAAGTGTTCCTTGGCCTAATTGCCATGGGATACAATGTTAAAAATCAACTTGTTCTCACTTTTTTTTCTCTTTTACATTCAGACAGTTTATCTACAAAAAATATTCTAGTTGCAATGTATGCAAAAATAACATTTTGGGGATTTCTAACTGCTTTATATCCAGAATACAGACATAACACAGACATAAGGAAAATGTATTATATTGTCTTTTTTTGTAATTGTACTGTCTTGCTTTATGTTGTAAATCACTATGCAAAATGTTGGCCCTATAGATATCCTAGATTATAATAATCATCGTATATTGTAGCTGTTTGAGTGTCCTGGTAGCCCAAAATCCTGGAGTGCACTCTACTGTAAATCTTGACTTCAGGTCTGGTCTTCACCCTTCAAGTTCCTACACTGCATTGTTATTTGCATTACAGAGTGCACTAGATTTTTGGGAACACCAGAAGTTTAGCATCTATTACCACTTCAGCCCCGGAAGATTTTCCCCCTTAATGACCAGGCCATTTTTTGCGATATGGCACCGCGTCGCTTTAACTGACAATTGCACATGCGATGTTGTAATCAAACAAAATGTATGTCCTTTTTTCCCCACAAATAGAGTTTTCTTTTGGTGGTATTTGATCACCTCTGCGTTTTTTATTTTTTGTGCCTTAAACAAAAAAAGAGCGAAATTTTGAAAAAAAAAACCACAATATTTTGTACTTTTTGCTATAATAAATATCCCAAAAGTTAAAAAACAACAAACAAATGTCTTCATCAGTTTAGGCTGATATATTCTTCTACATCTTTTTGGTAAAAAAAAAATCGCAATAAGCGTATATTGATTGGTTTGCGCAAACGTTATAGCGTCTACAAAATAGGAGATATATTTATGGAATTTTTATTATTTATTTTTTTTACTAGTAATGGTGTAGATCAGCGATTTTTTATCGGGACTGCGATTTTGTGGCAGACTTTTGACACATTTTTGGGATCAGTGCTAGAAAAATGCACTGATTACTGTATAAATGTCACTGGCAGGGAAGGGGTTAACACTAGGGGGCGATCAAGGGGTTAACTGTGTTCCCTATGTGCGTTCTAACTGTGGGGGGTAATGTGGCTGACTAAAGGAGGAGAGAGATCGTTGTTCCTACTTAGTAGGAACACAAAATCTGTCTCATCTCTCCTGACAGAACCAGGATTTGTGTGTTTACACACACAGATCCGGTTCTTGCTCTGTCACGAGTGATCGCGGGTGCCTGGCGGTCATCGCGCCCGCCGGGCATGCGCATTGGCTCCGGGGACACACCGTGGGCACCTCCAGCAGCGCGCGTGTGCCTGTTACAGCATCTTAAAGAGCCGATGTACAGCTACAACAGCTCACATAGGGGAGCCAACCTGCTGCAGTATAACTGCGACGGCTGGTCAGGAAGCAGTTAAAGAGTACAGTGCCTTGAAAAAGTATTCATAGCCCTTGAAATTTTACACATTTTGTCATGTTACAACCAAAAACGTAAATGTATTTTATTGGGATTTTAGGTGATAGACCAACACAAAGTGGCACATAATTGTGAAGTGGAAGGAAAATTATACATTTTTTTCAAATAAATATGTGAAAAGTGTGGTGTTCATTTGTATTCAGCCCCCCTAAGTCAATACTTTGTAGAACCATCTTTCGCTGCAATTACAGCTGCAAGTCTTTTTGGGTTTGTCTCTACCAGCTTTGCACATCTAGATAGTGACATTTTTTTCCATTCTTCTTTGCAAAATAGCTGAAGCTCTGTCAGATTGGATTTAGGACTGGACTTTGACTGGGCCATTCTAACACATGAATATGCTTTGATCTAAACCATTCCATTGAAGCTCTGGCTGTATGTTTGGGGTTGTTGTCCTGCTGGAAGGTGAACCTCCACCCCAGTCTCAAGTCTTTGGCAGACTAACAGGTTTACTTTTAAGATTGCCTTGTATTTGGCTCCATCCATCTTCCCATCAACTCTGACCAGCTTCCCTGTCCCTGCTGAAGAAAAGCATCCCCACAATATGATGCTGCCACCACCAAGTTTCACAATGGGGGTGGTGTGTTTAGAGTGATGTGCAGTGTTCGTTTTCCGCCACACGTAGCGTTTTGCTTTTAGGCCAAAAAGTTCAATTTTGGTCTCATCTAACCGGAGCACCCTCTTCCACATGTTTGCTGTGTCCCCCACATGGCTTCTCGCAAACCGCAAACAAGGCTTTTTAAGCCTTTCTTTCAACAATGGCTTTCTTCTTGCCACTATTCCATAAAGGCCAGATTTGTGGGGTGCACGACTAATAGTTGTCCTGAGCTGTGGATCTCTGCAGCTCCTCCAGAGTTACCATGGGCCTCTTGGCTACTTCTCTGATTAATGCTCTCCTAGCCCCGGGCTCTCAGTTTAGGTGGGTGGCCATGTATTGGTAGGTTTGCAGTTGTGCCATACTCTTTCCATTTTCTGGCTCCTACCTGCATTAAAAAACCCCCTAGGGGAAGCAATCTCCCTGGGGGTTACCGTTCGGGCGCACTCCCAAGTCCAGCATTTGTGTCCATAGACACAGAATGCCGGACTCGTCCCTCACCCCCCCCCGGTGCCAGCGTCATTGGATTTGATTGACATCCGCAGAAGCCAATGGCTGCACTGCTATCAAGCTATCCAATCAAGAGCCGAGACCCCGGCCAGAGAGGGTTTGCGCGTCTCCAGCGTGGAAACGAACGGGCTCAGGTGAGTAAAACGGGGGAGCTGGTCATTGACAGAAGTTTTTTCACCTTAATGCAAAAACATGAAGGTTTACAACCTCTTTAATTTGGCTACAGTCATCAGGCCTGAAAAGAAATTATTTTAGTATTTTGAATTACCCTTGGATACATCAGGTAAAATAAACGCTTTATGAGACATTTAGTAGGTTGATTGATTAAGATGGTCTAAAATGTAAAATACAATATTTTTTTGAACTTGCAACTTGCACTTTCATTTTTCCAAACATGTATAGTTTTCTAAATTTCAAATTCATTTTAGGGACAATTTCTATTTTTTAGTTGGTCTACCTGGGAAGGGGGGGGGCCTTACACAATTTTTATGATTATTATAGCAATTGCAGAACAGAAAACTATAGAGGTGGTGTGCATATATTTTACCTCCATAAAGTAAAGCCTGTCATAGTAATAAACTACTGAATCTGAGCTCATGCTTCACTAGGTATGTACACATCTTTGTCATCTTAGTCATCTTAAAAAGGGCCTAGGAGTCACCTGAAACCACATGCTAGTAGCAACATTTCGGAGAGTTAGCATTTGGGTTCCACGCTTAAATTTTACTGTTAAGTGCAGTCCTATAAAAGGCATTGGGGTTAATTTACTAAAACTAGAGAGATCAAAATCTGGTGCAGGTTTGCATAGAAACCAATCAACTTCTATTTTTGTTTGCTTAATTGCACAAGCTGAAGTAAGTTAGAAGCTGATTGGCCACCATGCAGAGCTGCACCAGATTTTGTACTCTCCAGTTTTAGTAAATGAACCACATTGCATAATGCAGTGGGGATGTATTTATGCTTTGGATTTTGACAATCATAGTGACACCAGGATATGAAAATAGGGGAATTGGGTCAATGGGACAGGAAAACACTGACCACCAAAACAAACCCTTACAGACGTTCAGTTGTTAGTACAGGCATACCCCACTTTTAAGTACACAATAGGGTTTATTTACTAAAGACGGAAAGTGCAAAATCAGGCTCACTTCTGCATAGAAACCAATGAGCTTCTAACCCCAGCTTGTGTAATTAAGCTTTGGTAATAAAACCCAGTAGCTAATTGGTTTCTATGTAGAAGTGAGCCTGATTTTGCACTTTCCAGCTTTAGTAAATAAACCCCATTGTGTACTTAAAAGTGGGGTATGCCTGTATCTAAACAAGGTATGGGCTATGGGTACCCCATCCAAAACTGATACAACTCCCCCCCCAAAATAAAATGCTTACATTGACTTTATCGGTACCACATTGGTTGCACAAAAACATAAAATGTCATAATTTGTATTATTTTTAACATAGTAAAACATGTTGGGCCCAATGGACCTAAAATACCAAAAAAAGTAGTGCAACATAATTATACATGTTAATACATTCCGTTCCTAATGTAAAGCCTGATTTTTGTCACGACTATATATATCTTTCACAATCATCAGCCACACTAGTAACTGCCCAGTGTGGATTGCTTTACAATGTAGTGACGAATGGGATGTCTTTCCACAACATTGACATGTTTCATAGACAAAGTCTGCTTCCTCAAGATGGAACGGTATTGTATTGGCCATAAGTCACATAAATATGCACAATCCATTAGTGAGTAATAGTTAAGAGCTTAGTAGGTTAGTACAGACATTAAAGGTAGTTATGTTCTTGTAGAATTAAGAGAATCCAATCCAAAGACCCACCAGTTCCTTAAATAGTATGGAGCACAATGTCTTGAAGGCAGTAACCTACAGAGATAATACAGTGTTTATATAATGGGGCCATGTCCAGCCTCTGGCACTAGCTGGTTGACTGTGAAGAAATTTCCTGTAGGAACACAGGCAACAACAGAACATAAGATAGATTTTACCTCCTCCCTAAGCTGGTAAAAAGAAAAAAAAAAAAAAAAAAAAGGAACACATGGGGGCGTCAGACTAATGCCCCGTACACACGGTCGGATTTTCCGACGGAAAAAGTGCGATCGAATTGTGTTGTCGGAAATTCCGATCGTGTGTGGGCTCCATCAGACTATTTCCGTCTGAATTTCCGACACACAAAGTTTGAGAGCAGACTAAAAACTTTGTGCGACCGTTTCTATGCAAGACAAGTTTGAGCTAACATTCGTCGGAAAAAATCCATGGATTTTGTTGTTGGAATGTCCGATCAATGTCCGATCGTGTGCACAGGGCATAAGTGTAGCATGAAGAGCACCTGGGTTTATTAAGAGTACATGAGCAACTCACATGTGTATGAAAATGACAGGCATATCTATAGTTTTGTGGTAGGATGGTAAATCTTCACTGTTTCCTTAATTCTCCCAGTGTAGCACAGTGTCCCTGCTCTGACAGAGCGCCTCTGGAGTCATTGAAGTTCACAGCTGGAGGCCACGAGAACCAGCTTGAAATGCAGGAGGAAGACCAAGCTGGAGGTAACATCAGCATGGAGCCGTGAATGAGCGGTAAAGTGTTTCAAAGCATCCGCTTCTTTCGCAAAGAAGAGGTTTGAGAGAGAAGTGGATGCTTTAAAATACGTTTTTGCCCATCCACGGCTTCGTGCTTACATCACCTCTGGCTCAGCTGCCTGCTGCGTTTCACTTCGGTTCCCGCAGCTTCCGGCTTTGACCTTTGGCCACCCGAGGCGCGCTGTCAGAGCAGGGACACTGTGCTGCACTGGGAGAATTTGGGAGACCATGTTGATTTACCATCCTACCGCAACACTACAGATTTGCCTGCCATTTTTATACACGTAAGTTGCTCATGTACTTTTATTATACCCAGGTGCTCTTCATATTGCACTTAGTCTGGCGCCCCCTTGTGTTCCCTTTTTTGTATTCCTACAGTATTGCTTCATTTTTTGGAGTTATGCCACTGATGCTATAAAGCTGCCTTTTATTTGGGCTTATATGAACTCTTTTATTATGGACTTGTTGCTTATGGCTTTGAAATTTTAGAAATCATAGGGTGTTCCCTGTTTCTCCAGTACCATTTCTTCTATTGTAACAAAATAAAAAAGAAACTTTGAATGGAGTTTGGCTTTAACCTATTGGAAGTGGGCACAGGCTTCCTGGATTTGTGTAAAGTTAATGCTGTATCATTACCCACACATTGTCCTCTTTTTAGGCAGTAGTCATCACATAGCTGTTATATAACAAACACCTTCACCTTACAGTATGCACACAGTGCAGGGTTTGTAAGATTTTTTTCTTAGTGTTCTTTTTTAAGGACGAGTAACCAAAACCCGTCATTCTTGCTTGTTTGTGAAACAGGATGGTAAAATATTTAGGTGTCTTTACTAGATGTTGGCTGTGAAAATTAACTTGATCTTGTGAAAAGCCCTCTGCCATTCACACCAGATGAATGTTGATTGTATAAATTTAAGCTTGACTGTAAATGAACATGCATGGGCTATGAGATCATAGACTGTTAATGTAACCTGGCAGCTTCAAGCCAGAAGCATCATTTCTTCCATTCTCCGGCAAAACCAGACCCCAAGCAATTCAAACAAGTTAAAACTCTTATACCATAATAAGACCTATCTTTGTTTGTGATTCCAGTTCCTCCTGCATGCTGTAACGATTCCTTTTGGAGCTGAAAGTATGAGTAAACCTGTGCATGTATCAAAGGGATGGGCACTAGACTAGAGCAAGAGTGTCAGTAACTTGCTGAGACAGAATACTGCGCTTCCATACTCAACCCAAGCCCTTGTCAGAGGGAAGCTTTCCTCTTTAATGGTACATTAAAGGTTTGATACTCACCGCTACTATGAAAATGCCAGCTGGAGGAATAGATCCAGAAGAGTTTTGCATTAAAGTTGATAAAGGGACCTGAGATAAAAGAATTATTAGAAAGGGACAGACATTCACACAAAAGGAATGATCCTTTTGTTGTTTTTTTCCCAAAGAACAGTTATAGATATCCTGTATTTGCATTAACACCTTGTTTGGTGCCGTCTTTATGAATTATTATATAAATTCTGTAAAGCTTGTGAATATTAGTGTCACAGCATTGTAGATTTTATCTGTTTGCCCATTTCTGTCTCATTATCACCAATTAAATAGGAAGAAGACAGTCTCAACAGACTTAGTGTTAGTACCCCATATAAATGTGAAATGATATAGAATAATGCGTAAGCTAATACAGGCTAATACACATTTTCATTTTAGTCTTTAAAGCTATCTAAACCTACAAACAAAAAATTAATATATAGCTTCCTACCAGTCCCTAGGATGTGGAGGCTTCATTTGTTTTCTTTTTTCAGGCAAATGCAGAAAATACCTGTCAATCTTTTCACTTTGCTTCTGTGAGCTTAAAAGAAATCACAAACATCCTCCTCCTTATTGTATAAACTAGGGCTCGACAAACACCATCTGTGGGCCTGGGACCGGCATAGCGGCTGCCGCCGGGTAAAGGCGAGGAAGGAGAGTGAACACACGTCCGCTCTCCTCCCCTTCTTGTTGTTGACCCAGAAGTGACATGTCACATCACTTCCGGGTCCCCGTTGACAGTCTCCCTGGCCATCAAAGAATGTAATTACATTCAGTAATGCACATAGGAGCACATAGGAGACATGCAGGATCTTTTAGACCCTGCATGTCTGATTAAAGAGAAACTGTCACCAAAAAAATTATCACATAGGGGACTTTTGTGATGGTAACAAAAAAGTTGAGCAAAAAAAAATGTTTTAATTATAAAAAATTGAAATTAAATTGAAATTACACCCAAGCACATAAAATCCTACCCCCCCCCCAACCAAAAAAATTTGAGGCCCCAACCCCCACAAACACAAACGTAAACACCTGGAAACGTTGATTGTGATACACATGTTACATATCGCAGCGCATGCCCGAATGAGAGCAATCATTCTAGCAACAGACCTCCTTCGTAACGCTAAACTGATGATCTTTAGGAGCTTTTAAAGCATCGCTAATGGAAAATATAGGGTACTGAAGTTTGTCGCCATTTCACGGGCGCACACAAATTTAAGGTTTGACATTTGGCCATTCAGTAAAATTAGAAGAAAAGCTGTTTAACCTTAAACTGCGTAGAGGGTTCTTTACTGTAAGAGCGGTAAAGATGTGGAATCCTCTTCCACAGGCAGTGGTTTCAGCAGGGAGCATCAATAAATTCAAAAAAACTATTAGATAAGCACTTGAATGACCACAATATACAGGGATATACAATGTAATACTGACATAAAATCACACACATAGGTTGGACTTGATGGACTTGTGTCTTTTTTCAACCTTGCCTACTATGTAACTATGTTGGGTATCTACAGTATTTACTCAGTGCAACCTCGTCTTTTATATTTTACCAAAAAATTGGGTAATTTATTGCGTTTTTTTATGCCCCCTAAAATGAACTTTTAATGTGTTTTTTACTGACATTTTGGATTTCTTAGACCTTTGCAGTAATATTGTGTGGCTTAAAAAATTAGAACTACTACAATTTTTTTGTCTAGAATAGATTATGTAATCTTCATGCCTAAAATTATTTTTTTAAACATGTGCAAAAAACTTCTCTGGCTGTATAAGGGTTAAAGGATAAGTTCACCTTTGGGAACATGTTATATGTTCTATCCATAAGCTTTGTCAGTAAAAAAAAAACCTGGCTTCTAACTTTTTTAGCTGGCTCCTAGATTCAAACCAAATTTGTCACACCCAGGTGTAACTACTAGTCCCATAAATCCATTGTAAGTGTAGGTGTAAGCTGGACATAAACCGGAAAAATGCAATATATATTACATTTTTGTTTTTGGGATTAGATACACGTTAACTGAGAAATGACTAGACAGAATCTGCCTAGAGGATAGTGGACATGATTTACTAAAGAATATGTGACTTCACCATCCCAACTATTCCTGAACTTTTCCTGAAATTAAAGCTGAAACAAAGCAAGCCATAGTGCATGGTAAGACTGTGTGTATACAGATATGCATGCCGTGACCACAGTAAGCATACATACACAATTTTATGCACAGCAACTTGTGAATGCATGTTTTTATGAAAAATACACATATACTGCCACTACCTTATTACATGATACACATGTTCTTTGACGCTGCTCTTTTTCCATGATGCATGGGATTTTGATACCTTAGCAAGCAATCCTGGTGCTTATCACATGTTATTTAATATTTTCATGTTTATATAGCTTAAAATGCCATCATTAGGTGATGAAAAAATGGAGAAGAAAGCTCTCTGCAGTAGAAGAGTTTTTGTACTCGCCTCTTCAGTAGTCTGTGTATCCCATCATCACCCCATTCCAGCACCTAAGCCTCTGTCAGCCTTATCTTCATTCAACACTTGTGTTGGATGTCTGTTTGCCCCACAGGTTCTCTTTAGGGCCTCATACACAATGGATGATTTAATGCTGCTCCTAGGGGCGTCTGGCATTTTTTTCCTTCTAAAGAAGGCAGAGGCATTTAGAGGCAGGAAAAAAAGCACTGCCAGTGCATGCAGGAGCAGCAGAGTTTTGGTAGAAAAAATGCCACTAAATGCATATAAACACGTGTTAACGCTAGGTGCTTTATTCTGGCCAATGAAATGATTTAATGCCCAAGCGCTTGATGCCTGTAAATGCAGCTAAACACGTCACATAATTTTACAGGAATACACCACTGACAGGAGGAAAGTCTTCAAGGAGATTTGGCAAAAAGTCCCTGTGCATGAGGCCTAAGCATGCACAAAAACATTTAATTCATTAGTTTTGTATACTGTAAATACATTTTTAAATATATTTATCACACACATTTCTTAAAGTGTAGTGTTTCTAAAGGCAGGAGGTTTTTACCTTAATGCATTCTATGCACTAAGGTAAAAAAAAAAATTCTAGATGCAGCTCCCCCCCAACCCCCCTTGCACTCACCTGAGCTCCATCTTGATCCAGTGACGTGCATGAGAGCAACAGCTTTCGTGGGTCTCTCTTTCTTCGTCGGCTCATACAGCAACGGGAGCCATTCACAGGAGGGTGGATCGAGAGCAAGCCTGCTTGAGTTTTGCTATTGGGGGGCACTCAGCAGGTGGAAAGAGCCAGGAGGGATCCAAAAATAAGAGGATTGGGGCTGCTCTGTGCAAAACCATTGCACAGAGTATATAAGTATAACATGTTTGTTATAATTTTTTTTGTGTGTAAATTAACCTTTAGAATGACTTCAAAGGAAATCTGTCAGACAACTGTCGGCTTATTAGATCCACCACCCCCACCCCACCCCTTAAAAATCTCTACATGTGTTAGGCCCTTTCTTGGAAAAGTGTTCACTTGCAGTTGTACATTGCGATTAGCTGCGTTTACATGCGGCTGCGTTTAGCTGCATTGGAACATTCTTGCCATTTCTGATGTACCGTATTTATCGGCGTATAACACGCACTTTTTTTCCCTTAAAATCAGGGGAAAGTCGCAGGTGCGTGTTATACGCCGATCCCCGCCGATCCCGAGCTGTCACATTTTCAAAATCGCAGACCGCGGCTTTTTCCGGCGGCTCTCATTTACTTTCGGCTCCACTCGTAGTCCCGAGCGGAGCTATCCGAACCTACTGGGATAGCTCCGCTCGGGACTACGAGTGGAGCCGAAAGTAAACGAGAGCCGCCGGAAAGAGCCGAGGACCGGCTCTGTGTACTTCGGCGCCGGCGGCGCCATTTTCAAATCGCGGACCGCGATTTTGAAGCCCTGGAAGCAGGGACAGGGGATCCCAGGCTGCACTGGGGCAAGGCTGCACTGGGGAAGGCTGCACTGGCAAGGCTGCACTGGGGAAGGCTGCACTGGCAAGGCTGCACTGGGGAAGGCTGCACTGACAAGGCTGCACTGGGGAAGGCTGCACTGACAAGGCTGCACTGGGGAAGGCTGCACTGACAAGGCTGCACTGGGGAAGGCTGCACTGGGGAAGGCTGCACTGACAAGGCTGCACTGACAAGGCTGCACTGACATGGCTGCACTGACATGGCTGCACTGACAAGGCTGCAATGAAGGGCATTTAAATGTAAGTTTTTTTCCCTTCAACTTCCCTCCTAAAAGTTTTTTTTCCTTAAAATTCCCTCCTAAATTGGGGTGCGTGTTATACGCCGGTGCGTGTTATACGCCGATAAATACGGTACTTCCTGTTGTTTTTCTTTCCTTGTTGCCGCTGCTATCTGCAGATGGAATAGCACACTGCGATTACCTGCAGTTATGTGCAGATAGCTGCAATAAATCGCTCCTGGACGCAGTCAAATTTATTTTTTCTAACCGCACCAAACCCCATGTAACAAAACCGTTGCTAAATGCAATGTGTGAATGGGGCCATAGGAAAGCATTGTGTGAGTTTAGCTGCGGTAGATAACTTTATCTATCCACAGCTAAAAGCTGAATTCTATCCGCCCGCGTGAAAGGGGCCTTAAACATTTACCTGTAAGGAAAAAGTCATATTCTATGCTTCACTTTCCCTGTCTCTTGCTTGGCAGGACATAAAGTCACTATCCTTCTGGCAAGATTCCTGGGGAATTATAAATACACCAAATCTAACGAGTGTACACTTCAGTCCAGTGCAGGAATTCCTTTTTGTGAGATGTATAATCCTCATCATTCCCAGGATCTCCCCAGAATGAGCGTTACTCAGAAAACAAAGGCAAGGTAAGTATATAATCTAACTTTTTTCCTTACAATTATGTTTTCAACTAATATTATGCAGTGACTTATACAAGTGGGTTGCAGGTACTCATCTAATAAGTGGACCTTGCATTTTACTGCAAAGTCTCTTTTTTAAGAATACAGTTTATTGGGTTTTAATACAAAGCACAGGACAGTTACACAGTACAGAACCATAGCAAGAATCAAAAACGGTATATATTACAGCAATACAGAAGCGGGCACTTCAGTTCTATGGTGTTATGCCATCACTTACCCTGTTTCCCCGAAAATAAGACCTAGCGTGATTGTCAGTGATGGCTGCAATATAAGCCCTACCCCCCAAATTAGCCCTACCCTGTTTCCCTGAAAATAAGCCCTACCCTGAAAATAAGACCTACAAGGACTTTAACTAGGGCTTATTTGGGGGGTAGGGCTTATTTTGCAGCCATCACCGACAATTACGCTAGGTCTTATTTTCGGGGAAACAGGGTAGTGAATGAACCATAAAAACATTCAACCCACTGCAAGACCTAGAGGCCACAGATTGAAGCAGGGCTCAACAAAAGAGTAGAGTGGGGACTACGTTAGCCATGAGATACACCATCAAATAGCCAGGATCAAAGTGTGAATAGGTGTGAGCAGAGCCATGATTGAAGAAAGTAAAGCAAGATCAAAGAAAAGATGGGAGAAGTTGAGGGCAGAATGGTACAATAAGTCAAGAGGGGAGAACTCACGACCAGGACTTCGCCAGGACCTCCAGTAGCTCAGCAGGCCTAACTAGAGGTGTCAGATATATGGTTGAAGTTGGTGGCTGTGGAGAAGTCGATCCAAGAAAACCACAATTACACTCATTTATAATATCGATCATAAAGGCTAGTGGTTAACTCCCATCTGCATGATGGAATTAATTTCCTCTATCCATTCCCGAATGGTTGGTATGGTTGTCTTCTTCCAATGTTTAGGGATGATTGTGTGTGCTGCAAAGAGGAGGAAACAAAAGATACCCCTTTTTATGTCTAGCAATGGAACTGGAAAGACTACTTTAATGCACCATTTATGCATATGAGCCACAAAAACAACCTTCTCTGGATGTTCAATGCATGCTGCAAAAGGGGTTGGCAATATGTGCAAGCATTTGCGCTTTACCATATCAATAAAGTGCAAATGCTTATGTGAAGCTTCATCACAGGTGAGACTATAGTCTTCATAGTGATTTTGCACTGCTCTTGTGCATTTTCTTCAGCAAAGCAGGCTCATTATATCAGGGGTTGACATGTCTGCTTTTAAAAGGTGCTAATATACCTTCATATCTATAGCTAATTCCTACATTTAACAAGCATAGTTTCACCCCCTTTGTTTATATTTCTATTAACCAGAAAAGACCATTTGAGTGTATTTCTGCAAGAAGGGGGAAAATCTGTTTGATGTGGTTTTTAGTTCTGACCTTTAAAAAGCACATTCCACATACCTTTGTCATATGTGACCCACATAACTTTTCGAAGGCACCCTGACAGGCCCCTTAAATGCTTTAGCTTTAAGAAGGCAATATAAATCTTTTCATATAAATTGTAAGCCTAGGTTTAGCACTTGATCTATGTCCACAAGCTATGGATGTGCAGTAATGAACCACATATTAGTCAGGATGGTACTACAAGCAGTAAAGGAACTATCAAAGAGCTAAAAGTTTACAGATGTAATAAATCTTGCAAAGTAATGCAGATTGTGTGTATTCTCACCTTAAACTCCATTCATATTTCAGATAGAAAGCACCACATGCTTCTGTTCCTTGGGATTTTTATCGTTTTGCATTGAGCAGATCGTCATCAACAATTTTTTAGAGCAGACAGGCCAGCATGTATCCACATAATCAAGGTAGTGAAAGGTAGAGAAGTAGAACTTGCGGTCACTCATGTCTTTGCAATATATGTTTAGCAATGCATCAGCCGTCTTATACTCTGAGTGCACATAAAAGTTTTAATAACTCTGTACTAATGAAGCATATCTAAACCCAATTATAAAAATGCAATATATTGCAAGTTATAAGACTTTAAATGTGATGGCTGCATTAGTTGTCTTTATTCAGAATTGATTCCTTTATTTTCACCTGGTCCTGCCAAATAAAATTCTTCCTGTCCTAGGGTGACAATGCCCACTGTATTGTATCAGTGGAGGAGTAGCGTTGTCACCCTAGACCGCTTTCCTGACGTGGACTACAATTACCTCCCCCTCTCCTCATATCTATGACACAGGCATGAGTTGTTATGAAGTTCACAGAAGATAGCTGGGAATGCTAAAACATTGTTTAAGATTTCAGTGTGGTACACAGAAAGTTACAAGGGCACTGGATTTCTGACAGGATCAACAGGTATTTTTCTGTACTTGTAGAAAATGTACTTATCTTGAAATTGAATGCAGCCAAAACATTTAAAAAATAAGCTGAAATGTAAATAGAATTTGTATTCTTGGATTTAGATATACTTTTTTTAAATTATTAGATTTACGAATTAACTAATTTTTTAAATACTTTGACATTTCTAATTTGGATATAGCTGGCCTCATGTTGAGTGGTTATATTTATAGGGTCAAAGAACTTAAAAAAGTTCACACTTGAAAGACATTTTGGATCTTACAGAAGGAAGGAGTGCACAAACAACGCGACAGCTTTGAGCAGAACTTGTACCCTGTTTCCCCGAAAATAAGACCTAGCGTGATTGTCAGTGATGGCTGCAATATAAGCCCTACCCCCAAATAAGCCCTACCCTGTTTCCCTGAAAATAAGCCCTACCCTGAAAATAAGACCTACAAGGACTTTAACTAGGGCTTATTTGGGGGGAAAGCCATCACCGACAATTACGCTAGGTCTTATTTTCGGGGAAACAGGGTAACTATAGATAGGTTAAATGATTCACCCACACATACATTCTAAAGGTTGCCAGGAGAGGATGTGCCTAGCCAGTAGAAATGCTTTCATTGTCTTAGAAATTCAGAAGAGCATTCCCATTCAAAAGGGTAGTTTTATGTTTTCCTAAAACATAGATTTCCTTGCTGCAGATTTGTGAAAATCTTTGAGGTGCTCTGTGATCAGTGACTATTATGAACCCCAGCAGGTAAGATCTGGAATGCGTTTTTTAAGCAGAACTGGTGGAAACTGAAAATGGACATATGTAACCTGCTGAAGCCCTTCAAAAAGGCAACCTACCAGTAACAGTCATGACATGAGGTGAGGAGGAAGGCCGACTTTGGTGACTTACCTGTAACATGGTTTACACCCTATATTTGTTGCTGGGTAGTCAGAACTACTGTCACCGGCAACAGCATAGCTAGTACTTGCCTTTCACAGCCTTCTGTGACAATTTGTTAACAATCAGTGACAATACATCATGTGCTCTATCCAGAAAATCACAGAAAATGATCTCCCCCATTCTTTGACACCTTGCCCATATCAGTTGTATTTGGCAAAGCACTTTGGCAACAATTTTTTTTTTTCTTACATAGAAGAAATATTAACACAGTTATATTATGGTAAGGTTACATTTGCAAGCATTGCAGCTATGGATAAAATTGAAGGTTAGAGTCTAGCTGTTTGGTTGGTGTGTGAGGTTTAAAGCGTTATTAAACACACAGCTGTAAAATCAGTCTGTATATGCAGTAAAGCTGTTATACTCACTGTGGAACCAAAGTAGTTAATCCTCGGCATTGTGTAAAAAGACTGTTTGATCTTGTCTTCTCTGATCCTCCCCTACTTCCAAAGTCCCCAATCCATGTGCTGATAGAAGAGAGCCTTGGAGGCACTCTGCACATGCTCAGTTTGGTTTGTGTATTGCTAGAGAGTTTTTCTTTTTCTGGGAGGGTGCATGTGATCAGTACAGGGCCAATCAGCACCATCCAGACAAAAAGTCATGAGTCATGCAGCCTCATAGAACAGTCAGAGGAGAATAAAAACTCCTCCTTCAAGCTTTAACCAGTGTTTGGCCAGACACTGATAGACATTACAAGACTGCTATATACTGCTGATGAGAAAAGGTATTTAGCAGTCTATATTTACTAAAATAATTGCATTTCCATGTTCTGTGTACTGTGGAAGGCCAGATATAGTGAATGCAGGGTCCTGGGTTTAGTAACAATTTAAGGATATACAGAATGCAGCTTGAAGTTTGAGTTGGCAGAGTTTGTGATTAAATTGGGGTTTAGAATAAATTAGGTAGTTTTTAGGTTTTTTTTTTGTGTAAAATATCATATATGTAAGTTATAAAATTGTTAGTGTCAATTACATAAAGGCAGTAAAATGTGTTTATATGTAATTACTGCACTAACTTTTAAAAGATGAAAGTACTCTAAAGGTGCTCTGCCTACCCCCAAAGCAGATTCCATCACTGATGATGCACCCCTAAAAAAACAACCTTTTTAAAAATATATATTATTGGATGTCCTGCCTGCTCCAAAGGGAATCTTGGAATGTGAGTCGTTTATTTATGTAGTTCTTATGTGACCTGACATTTCCTTGGGGAACAGTTTATATTTGAAAATTGTTATATGAAGTGTATTTTCTACAAAATATTTTTTTTGTACAAAATGTATTTATGTCAGAAAGATATCTGGTTATCCATATAATCTCTCTTTATGCATTTTTTTATGCTGTGTAAGTTTTTTTTTTGTAAGACTCCCAAGATACTAGCAAATTCACTTTTGATCTTACTTCCTTGCACAGTTTAGTGAACACAGGGCTTCTGGAATGGTAGAACATTTTCTGTTTAGTAATTCATCCCCATAGAAGACTTACTAATGGGCTATGATAGTAGGCCTCTGTATGTGTAATCAGTCCTATAATTTTCCCTTATGGTTCACAACTGACTTCAGTACTTTATTAACCATGTATATTGTATACCACTTAACAAATTAACCATTTCAGCCCCAGAAGATTTTACCCCCTTCCTGACCAGAGCACTTTTCACAATTTGGCACTGCGTCGCTTTAACTGACAATTGCACGGCAATGCGACGATGTACCCAAATAAAATTTGCGTCCTTTTTTTTCCACAAATAGGACTTTCTTTTGGTGGTATTTGATCACCTCTGCGTTTTTTATTTTTTTGCACTATAAACAAAAAAAGAGCGACAATTTTGAAAAAAAAAACAATATTTTTTACTTTTTGCTATAATAAATATCCCCAAAAATGTTTTTAAAAAACACATTTCTTCACCAGTTTAGGCCAATATATATTCTTCTACATATTTTTGGTAAAAAAATCGCAATAAGCGTATATTGATTGGTTTGCGCAAAAGTTATAGCGTCTACAAACTATGGGAAAGATTTATGGCATTTTTTTTTAAATGGCGGTGATCTGCGATTTTTAGCGGTACTGCGACATCGCGGCGGACAGATCGGACACTTTTGGCATATTTTTGGGACCATTGACATTTATACAGCGATCAGAGCTATAAAATGCACTGATCACTGTGTAAATGTCACTGGTAGGGAAGGGGTTAACACTAGGGGGTGATCAAGGGGTTAAATGTGTGTTCCCTAGATGTGTTCTAACTATATGGGGATAGGACTAACTGGGGGAGGAGACATCGTTGTTCCTACTTAGTAGGAACAAACAATATATCTCCTCTCCCCTGGTAGAACACACACAAATCACCATGATGGCTCTCGTGCCTGTGATCGCGTGTGGCCGGCGCTGATCCCGCCCGGCGGCCACGTGCATTGGGTCCCCCGTCGTGTTGCGGGTGCGCTCTTCAGGCATCTCTTAAAGGGAACAACATACCCATACGTTGTTTTGCTAAGCCGTGCCATTCTGCTGACGTATATCGGCGTGAGCCAGTCGGCAAGCGGTTAAAATGCGCAAAAAAATCTATGATTATAGATGAGTAATGTCATATTTTACCTTAGCACAGATCTAAATGTATATTTCTATTTAATTAATTGACGGACACAGCTCTTCACATTCTTGACTGTGAAAAGAGCTGTGTCCATCAATGAACTCAGAGAAAAGGATTTTACGGTGAGTAGAAAAAAAATCCAGTTTTTGCAATAAGCAGAACAGAGTTGTGTAACATGTTGGTGAAATTTGGTTACTGCATGTATTTGAAGTGGTTGTAAGGCTGGAAAGTTTTAATACCTTTATTACCTTCCCTTCTATGTAATAAAGTAAAAAAAAAACCTTCTTTGTTCTGTTCCCCCCAGCTCCCCCTTATGCCGCATACACACGGTCGGAATTTCTGACAACAAATGTTCGATGTGAGCTTGTTGTCGGAAATCCCGACTGTGTGTAGGCTCCATCGGACATTTGTTGTTGGAATTTCCGACAACAAAAATTTGAGAGCAGGTTCTCAAATTTTCCGACAACAAAATCCGTTGTTGTAAATTCCGAGCGTGTGTAGACAATTCCGACGCAAAAAATTCCACGCATGCTCAGAATCAACCAAGAAGAGCCGCTCTGGCTATTGAACTTCATTTTTCTCGGCTCGTCGTACGTGTTGTACGTCACCGCGCTCTTGACGTTTGGAATTTCCAACAACATTTGTTTGAGCGTGTGTATGCAAGACAAGTTTGAGCCAACATCCGTCAGAAATAAATCCAGGATTTTGTTGTTGGAATGTCCGATTGTGTGCATGCGGCATAATACTTACCTGACCTTGATCTTGAGCCAGTGTTGTGCATCATGAAAGCAGTGGCTCTCAAGTGGCTTGCTTTAGGGGCACTCGGCAGGGGGAGGAGCCAGGAGCACCGGCGGGGACCCGAGAAGAGGAGGACCGGGGCTGCTCTGTGCAAACCATTGTTTATTAATTGAAAAAAAAAATGTAGGCTTTTTTGAATGGAAATAAATTTAATACATTAAAATGATTACTGGCTTTTAAATGATTAATCACTTTTTATGCTTTTGTAGCAAAGTAGTCAGGATTCTGATATAATTATAACTGACAAGTGTGGATGATAACCTCTGCAGAATATCATTATGTCACACGTTGGACTAAGTAAAGTGTGAGCAAACAAACCTTTGAAGAAAGCTTTAGCATGTTCAGCATGTGACTGTTTACATAAGACAAAGGCTTCGCGCTCTGCCCTGCTCCTCTCAAGAGCTCGTATTTTGCTGCATGCAGTTTGCCTTGCTAATGATACAAAGCTGTTTGTTTGAAATATGTCGCTAAGCGTATTTAAATCGTGGCTAGTTTAAACATTGAAGTCATTCAAATAAACTCAGCATATGTGCTGCTTGAAGTGAAAGAAAGCTAGTTGGCCCCAGTTTACCTTTAGAAGGATCTGCGAGGAAGCTGTTTATATTGTAACTCTTATAGAACGGATGTGCTAGGCCTATGTTACAGCAAAGTGTCCGGGTTAAATCTTTCCCAGGGTAAAAAAAAAAAAAACAACTTATGGAATGTGTTTATCAAGATTAGTCTTTTGAACTAAATGATATCCTTTAACAAAAGAAAATGTCTAAAATCTATTTTTTAGGGGTCAGTCATGAAGGAAGAAAATAGCGAGAATAATTAGGCTCTCAAGAATGCTGTCATTCACCTGATTTATGTGGCATATGGGTTATATGACAGTTAAGGGGTAAATATTAATTACCCTGGAACTAGTATGCAAAGTCAGGGAATAGCTGATTCAAACAAAGGTGTTTTGATTGGTGACAGGGTCTCTTTCACAAACCTTTGTAGATGGTTAATGCTTTATTTTTTTTGAGTTTTTTTAGTTTAGTATTTTAACTGACTAGTGTGATTTCCCTTTTAAGTAGAACTCTTACAATTATGATATGTTGGAAAAGAGTTAAAAGAATGCTGAGGATGGGATCTGCTTAATGTCCTGTCAGATAGGGGATTAAGTATATGAACTAAGGAATTTATTCTGAGAGAATGGAGGGAGTTTGAGGTGCAGCTGCCAAGATGAAAGTTGCGTGGGGAAGATGGAAATGGATGGAACACCATTAACTCATTAATTATCGTAGAATTTTGGAAGTCACTTGTTACTTTAAAAGAAACCTGTGCTGAGAAAAATATGTAGGCTGCCACTACCTGCTGAAAATGTTAATTTAGTGTCTGTCTTGCTAATAATGGCAGCAACAGTTGGCAACTAAGTGGCTGCTAAAGTAGGATAAAAAAATCAGAACCCCCAGTTAGTTTACTTTTTCCAGGTTAGAGGTCAGAAGTATTGACGCTATATACAGTAGACTCAGCATCATAACCAGTTTAATTGTACATGGATTACTATTCGTATTTTCACTAGAGCATTGTTTAACCAATTCAGCTCCGAAAGGTTTACCCCCCTTCATGACCAGGCCATTTTTTGCAATGTGGCACTGCGTTACTTTAACTGACAATTGTGAGGTTGTACCCAAATAAAATTTATGTCCCTTTTTCCCACAATTCCAGCTTTCTTTTCGTGGTATTTGACCACCTCTGCAGTTTTTATTTTTTGCACTATAAACAAAAAAAAAGACTAGGCTATAAAAGGCTATAAAACACATCCAAAAAAAAAAAAAAATAAATAAAAATCGAATTGCTTCATCAGTTTAGGCCAAAATGTATTCTGATACATATTTTTGGTAAAAAAATCCCAATAAGTGTATATTAATTGGTTTGCGTAAATGTTATAGCATCTACAAACTATGGGATATATTTATGGAATTGTTATTTATTTTTTACTTGTAATGGAGGAAAAAAAGCGACTTATATTGGGACTGCGATATTGCGGCAGACAAATCGGACACTTAACTGACACTTTTGACACTTTGACATGGTGACACCAATACAGTGATTAGTGCTAAAAATATGCAAATCACTGTACTAATGACACTGGCAGGAAAGGGGTTAACATCAGGGATGATCAAAGGGTTAAATGTGTGGCCAATATGTACTGTGTGTGCTGTTTTTACTAAGCAATGTGCTGTTTTTTTCTTCCTGCTATGCAGGAAGAAAAAAACAGCACATTGCTGCTGTCAGAAGAGAGCCCTGTGTTTGTTTACCTACACAGGGCTCTCTTCAGTAAAGTCCGGAGCCGATCGCCAGATGCCAGCGACCAATCAGCTGGAAGCCGCTGATTGGATGGGGCTGCAGACAATTGCAGCACAACTGGGGCGGCGGGGGCGCACTCTCTACTGTGTGCAAATAAAAGTGTAGCGCTATAGGGAAGTGGGCTATACGCCCAATAGCATGAAAAAAACAGTGAATAAAAATGTACAATTTTCATACAAAGTAACAAAGTGAATAAACACAAAATAATATCAATCTATACGTGGTACACATAGGAAGTATTGATAATGATGTCAACACCAGAAATGCTGCAACCAAAACTTTAGTATGTATATAATCCAAGTCTATAGTTATAAAGTTGTGGCTTTCAGCAACAAACAGTTCCACTCAGTGAAAACGTGTCTATCCTTAGATAGGGCAGGGCATATGCTCTGCGTGTCAAACAAGCTTGTATTGCGGTGGGTGGATTCTGGTGATGTTGATTCTAAGGATAGACATGTTTTCGCTGAGTGGAACTGAACGCCCCAACTTTATAACTATAGACTTGGATTATATATATACTGAAGTTTTGGTTGCAGCATTTACGGTGTTGACATCATTATCAATACTTTCTACGTGTACCACGTATAGATTGATATTATTTTGTGTTTATTCACTTTGTTACTTTGTATGAAAATTGTACATTTTTATTCACTGTTTTTTTCATGCTATTGGGTGTATAGCCCACATCCCTATAGCGCTACACTTTTATTTGCACGTTTTTTTTTTTTTTTTGCCATTTATCTGTGGTGTGTTAGCTGCTTGTTATTTGGAGTAGCACGAGATTATTTGCTATATCTTCTTGCACTCTCTACTGTGGGCATTCTGCAAGAGGTTATATATTTTGTGTAAAAAAACTGATTGGTCAAGCCCAACTCCAGGCAAATTTTTTGTCCTCCCATGCAGTGGGGCTGTGAAGGGACCGGTCTTGCACTCGGAGCAGTGTTAATTTTGACGTCAAATTTCGATTTAGTTTTAGTCATAGTCTTAAAGTGGAAGTAAACTTCCATCTTTTGCTTTTACCTATAGGTAAGCCTATAATAAGGTTTACCTATAGGTAGTGTAAATATCTCCTAAATGTGCACCATTTAGGAGATATGTACATTACATGCAGGCAGTGACTTCACTGGTGCATGCACTCTGAAGGAACGGCCACCCGTGTCGTTCCTTTAGAGCCCTGTGCCGTGAACAGAGGCTCCCACGCACATGCGTCACAGAGCCAGGGTCCGCGAACCCGGAAGCAAGACGGATGAAGATGGAAGCCCCTGCAGTTCTGACTTCTCGTGCGGGTGGGATTTGTTTTAAGGTATGCAATGCATACTAGCACATTATGCCTTTACCTTGCGGGTTACCAAAAAAAAAAAAAAAAAGCCAGCGGTTTACAACCGCTTTAAGACTAAAGTGCCATTTTAGTCGTATTTTAGTCATTTGAGTTGTTTTAATTTTAGACGTATTATAGTCGACTAAAATCTCCTGTACATTATGCATTATTTAAGTATTTCTCTAGAATTTCCAAACTTGTTATAAACTCCTGGAGTAAAAATCGAATATGTTATTATTTATGGTATTAGGTTTAAGCATACACTACAGACACAGATTTAGCCGTTGAGATAAATAACGTCTTTATAAATAAATCCGAGTGTCATAAACAAACAAAAATATTGCTTTTTAACAAACAGTGCAGCTTTAAAATATATATAAAAAAACTGTAAACTCTGTTGGCTATAATGCCATTGCACGCAATACCTGAATATATTTCCAACACTAAATATATTAAAAAAAAAGAATAAGAAGAGCCTTTTAGTATTTTCTTTTCTTTCAGCAGCTGAAAGATGCCCCCAACCTTTTCTCATGTGGTAGTGCAATACATGTTTAAAGTGTTTGTTAACCCAAAAAAAAAAAAAAATATACAGATCCTGGTCCCTTAAAGCAGATTACACTGCACAGTGCTTGTGCTGTGTAATCTGCCCCCCTCTAAACTGTAAAAAAACTGCCTAAATCTGCCACTTCCTGTATACCTTCTCTGCGCTGACCACGAAAATCAGGGCTGCTGCAGAGTACATCCCTGCATCATACACAGCTGTCCTCTCTACTCTCTCCCCCTCACCCCCTCCTTCCTCCCTGTCAGTTCCCTCTTTGTGTCTGTCTCCACCCTGCCCCCCCCCCCCCCCCGCCACTATTCTTGAAAATAAAAAACGTAAAATTGTCACTGCCAGCCCCTCTAGTAGAGGCTGGCATAGCACACTATGTAAGTTGTTTTAAAGTTGTTTTAATAAACGAGCGTTCTAAATACCGATTTTGAGCTGTCTTCAGGCCGGTCACGTGGTTTGTGGCCGCTTTACAGCTACGAGAGAGAGCTTCTTCCAGGAGGAGATGAGCGGCCACGTGATCTCCCTGGCTGACGTGAGAGGGAGATCACGGCCACTCCTGCAGCCATCCATCGGAGCTGTAAAGCCGTCACAAGTCATGTGACAGGCCTGAAGACCGCTTAAATTCGGTATTTACAATGTTCATTTTTTAAACAACTTACATAGTGTGCTATGCAAGACTCTACTAGAGGGGCTGGCATAGTCTTATATAAATGGGTTCACAAACACTTTAAACTTTAATATGCTATTATTATAAGCTGGGGAGTAGAATTTTGTTGCGGATTTAGAAAAGGCCAGCAGAGGGCACCAAAGTGTAAATGAGTGTAAACTGCATAGGAAAGGGAAAGGCTTTTGTTTTTTCTTTTTTTGCCACTTCAGCCAAGTAATATTCTTAGGAGGATGTTGTTTCAACATTCAAGTCAAACTTATCCCTTAATACTTTCACATCATTGTGGCATTTTCTTTTGCACTTTATCTTTTTATTCCTTCAAAATGATAAATATTTATGGTTACAACTTACATTTCTAATATCCCTATACCAAAGCGCTATCTCCCCCCCCCCTGTACCCCCTACCTCTCCCAGTACCCAGTTGCTCACCCAACCCCCCCTTCCCTCCCCCGCAGCTCGTCCCATAAGAGTTCTGACCTGAGCCTCTCACTATCCTCCTCCTGTTCTTGATGTCTGTTTGAGTGCGTATCCTCTAGCTCGATTTTGAGTTTGAATTTTTATTTAGGTGAGTTATCTGACTCCTTATCCCACACCTCGGCCGCCTGGTTAGAGGACTTATACTTTGCCCAGTCTCTCCACGTCTCTTCGTACTCCTCCATCTCCAGCCCTTCACTATATCTCAAATGTTCCAGGCAGTGAATTTCCTCTATTTTGTTGAACCACTCCCGCATTGAAGGTCTCCTGCTATCTAGCCAGTGTTTGGGGATGAGACTTTTAGCAGCATTGAGAAGCTGCAGTAACAGTGCTTTCAAGTACCTCTTAGAAGGCATATCGCTCCCGTGATGCAAGCACACCCAGGGGTCATCCGGGATCCTCTTATTAGTGATTGCATATATAATCCCCCTTATCTCCTCCCAGAATTTTTTCATTACCGGGCACAACCACCATATATGCGCCATTGTCCCTATTTCCTTGCACCCCCTCCAGCAAAACTGCGAAGTTTCTTCCTGTATTTTATGCGCTATATCCGGAGTGACATACATTCTTGCCAGGGTTCTGAAATTTATTTCAGCAATCCTATAGTTCACTGAGGTAGTGTTTACTCTGCTCAAGACCCTCCTGACCTCGTTTTCGCTAATCTTTTTTCCTAATTCCTCCTGCCATTTCCTGAGAAATCCTGGGCGCTCCACTTCTCCCAATCAAATCAAAATTCTATAAATCCTGGACATTCCTCCCCTCCTGTTTTTCTTCATACATACTTTTTCGAGGGGGCGAAGGTCTTCCATCGACCTTATTGGCTGCGGGAGTGATTCAACAAAATGTTTCAACTGCCTATACTTCCAGTTATCCATGGCAAACCAATTGTCTTTAGCTTTTAGTTCCTGGTAGGTACACAGCTTACCCTGACTTGTAATATCTTTGAGTTGAGCCTCTTCATATAAAATCCATCTCCCAGACAAATCTTCCCTCCCAGGCAGAAAATAGTCTGTGTCCTTAAGCGGGACTAGTGATGAGTTGTATCCCCACTTCTCCCTATTGTGTATTTTATCCCATATAATAATAGGAAAGGGAAAGGCTTGATGGGAGCATGCGTCTCTCAGCCAATAACAGACAGGCCGAGCTCCGAGGAAAGTGGAAATTCAGGTGGGTGAATGTCCCTCCCTCGCATTTCCATTTTCATTCCTTGATAAAAATTGGAAATGATTTTCGTTATAATTTTCGTCAATTAACTTAATTCTATTGGAAGGATGGTCGGTGCCCTGCCTCAACCCCGGTTGAGACGGTTATATCTCACACCCTAACAGATCCCATTGCTGGTGACCCCTCTTGACTTTTGGGCTATTTTTGTAAGTAGCTTTTCCATTCAAAGTAGACAATTTGGACATTTCTGATACGATTTTCTCTATTGGCCGGAGGTTCCACATGTATCAATATTTATGATATTCTTTTGTTTTCCTCAGTCAAATTATGCATCCCACCCCTGATGACTGGCAAGAAGCCAAGAAACGCGTCGGGTTCGCAAACTAAGGATGCCCTATCAAGCCTAAATCATATCCCTGACATTTATCAATTTTTTATTGAGTTTTCTCATTTCATGCGATTTTGTGATTTTGATTGGCGATTTTAATTCATGTACTTCTGTTATGAATTGCATATATGTATGTCCATTGATTTGTTTACACTACTGAGTTTCCTCGATTGTTACTGCTAAATATGCGTTTATATCAATTCATGTGATTATGTCTGTATTTATACTACTTTATTGGTACTGTATGCATCAAAATCATGGACTTGACTATTAATTAAATCCAATCATTTTACCTACTCACATGTATTCATTATTATACTTTCAATTGACATGCTTCATTTAAAGTCCCACTTGCCCCTCTCTTTTTTTCTTGTTAATTCTAATAAAAATTTAGTTTAGTTTTCGTCACTGAAAACATACAGCTGAAGAAAACTGTGATGAAAATGTTTTGACAAAATTAACACTGGTTCGGAGGTTTATCTGCATATATCTTGGCTCTCCGTATCCTTAGAAAAAAACACACAGTTAACCCATGTTACCATGCACAGTAAAAAAAAAAAATACCTGGAGCTGGGCTTTAAAGATAAACTCCATAAATGATGTCCAGTCTGGTCACATCTAAGGCCTCATGCCAGGGCTGTGTTTTGGCCTAGGCTGACAAGGCCTAGGCCTAGGGTGGCACTTTGCGGGGGGCGGCAAAAAGGGCCGCCCCCCCCGCGGCAAAGCAGTGCAGGGGAGGGTAGGCGGAGCTTAAGGCTCCACCTGTCACCTGTTGGTTATGGGGGCGCGAGTGACACACGCCCCCCCGCATGAGAGAAAGCCCCCCCACCCGTCTTGCTGTTTCCCTGCTCCCGCTGCCGCCTCCCGCACACATGCAGCCCACGGCAGCCGGCTTTCTGTAGCGGCGCCACTGTGTATGGGCGTGCTTGTGTATCTCACGCCCCCTTACTCTGACAAGCACGCCCATACACCACGGCGCCGCTACAGAAAGCCGGCCGCCGTGGGCTGCATGTGTGCGGGAGGCGGCAGCGGGAGCAGGGAAACAGCAAGACGGGTGGGGGGGCTTTCTCTCATGCGGGGGGGCGGCGTGTGTCACTCGCGCCCCCATAACCAACAGGTGACAGGTGGAGCCTTAAGCTCCGCCTACCCTCCCCTGCACTGCTTTGCTGCAGTGAATCTTCTCCTCGGCCCTGGGGCTGTGACGTCAGGAGAGAGAAGAGCATGAGGGAAACCCGCAGGACAGCAGGTACAATGCTTTAATAAAGTATATCAGTGTTATGGGCACTGGCAGCATTTGATGGGCACTAGCAGAATTTGATGGGTAAGGTGGCAGCATTTGATGGGCACTAGCAGAATTTGATGGGCACAGTGGCAGCATTTGATGGCACAATGGCTATGCTTTATGGCACAATGGCTGCATTTGATGGCGCGGTGGCTGCATTTGATGGGCACAGTGGCTGCGTTTGATGGGCACAGTGGCTGCGTTTGAGGGCACAGTGGCTGCGTTTGAGGGCACAGTGGCTACGTTTGATGGCACAATGGCTGCATTTGATGGGCACAGTGGCTGTGTTTGATGGGGCACAGTGGCTGCGTTTGATGGGGCACAGTGGCTGCGTTTGATGGGACACAGTGGCTGCATTTGATGGGCACAGTGGCTGCAATTGATGGGCACAGTGGCTGCGTTTGATAGCACGGTGGCTGCGTTTGATGGGCACGGTGGCTGCATTTGATGGGCACGGTGGCTGCGTTTGATGGCGCGGTGGCTGCGTTTGATGGGCAGGGTGGCTGCATTTGATGGGCACGGTGGCTGCATTTGATGGGCACGGTGGCTGCGTTTGATGGGCACGGTGGCTGCGTTTGATGGCACGGTGGCTGCATTTGATGGGGCACAGTGGCTGCGTTTGATGGGGCACAGTGGCTGCATTTGATGGGGCACAGTGGCTGCGTTTGATGGGTACAGTGGCTGCGTTTGATGGGCACAGTGACTGCGTTTGATAGCACAGTGGCTGCGTTTGAGGGCACAGTGGCTGCGTTTGAGGGCACAGTGGCTGCGTTTGAGGGCGCAGTGGCTGCGTTTGATGGGCACAGTGAGACCCCCCCCCCGTGATAGCATTAAAACTCAGCAGCTAAAAATACTGTAGCTGCTGACTTTTAATATTAGGACACTTACCTGTCCAGGGATTCAGCGATGTCGACACCTCAGCCGATTTTCGGATTGGCTCTCGGGTTTTGCCACTATCATTCATGGTAAGGGAAACCGACCGGTTCCCTACTGCACATGTGCGAAGCGCGTTGCACTTTCTGAATGGCCCAGTGGAGGAAGGAGGAGGGGGGGGCAAACTTCAGAGGGGACAGCGCAGTCTCCCGGAAGGGGGGAAGGGTACCTGTAAAAAAACAGGTACCCGTTCCCCCCTGAAAGGTGCCAAATGAGCCTAAAGAGGAAGGGGTGTTGTTTACAGATGATAGGGTGGGTCTTAAACAGGAAGGGGTGTGGCCTCGGAAGGATAGGGTGGGTCGTATTTAAATTAGGGGGGTGCATGCGTTTAGTCAGGCCTAGGGCAGCACAAAACCTAAATACACCACTGCCTCATGCACATTGGATGTTTGTAATGTGATTTTTAGGAGCGTCTGGCATTTTTTTTATGCCTAGGAGCGTCTGGCATTTTTTTATACCTAGGAGCATCTGGCATTTTTTTTATGCCTCTAAAAAACCCTGCATGTTAGCCTAACATAGGCCTTTAGAGGAGTTAAGAAGCAGGGGCATTTAGGGGCAGAAAAAAAGCACTGCCAGTGCACCCAGGAGCAGTGGCATTTTGGCAGAAAAAAATGTGCGACACCTGTAACTGCGTTTAAACACTTGTTAATGCTAGACGTGCTTTGTGCGTGATCATTACTTTATTTCAGTGGCCAGAATAAATCTACTAAATAATCTACTAAAACACTGCTGCTAGAAGCAAAGGCGTCTAGAAGAGATGGCAAAATTTTCTCTGTGCAAGAGGCCTAATTCTTCCTCACCCAGAGGGCTGCTTGGGTTGCAGAAATTTACTGTAGTAGCCTGTGCTGGATACAGTCAGTGCTGGGCGCTGCCCAAGTGACTTGGTGTCTGTATACCGAGCATAGGGGGTCATAGGCTGCCATTCATTTCTTCAATGGATACGAGGTGTTTTCTGGGTGAGGCGGAGAGGAGGGAAAGATGGTGTCACGATCTGCGCTTGCAATAGAAGGTTGAATTGGTTCACTGACTGTTCAAAGCAGACAAATACATTTTGCTCTAAAAAAGGGAAATGCATTGGGGCTGCTTTGCTAAAGACAAATAGGCTGTTCAATTTGCAAAGGAAGTTTCCCTTAAATTAATAAAGTGAATGTGGGGAAAATGTACTTTGCCAAGAATACCCAGTCACATGAAGTGAAAATAAAAAAAGCACTATTTTTGCTTAGACAATCAAAGAAAGTAGCTGAATGGCCGCACTCCGAATATACACCTTTTATTCGTGGCAAAACAGTGTTAAAAAATCCAAAACTGTCACATCATGGTTAAAGTTGGTACAGAAGAAAAAGCTAATGTCTCGTACACACGAGCGGATTTTCCGTCGGAAAAAAACTTTGATGTTTTTTCCGACGGAATTTCTCTCAAGCTTGCCTTGCATACACACGGTCACACAGAAGTTCTCTGAACTTTCGACCGCCAAGAACGCGGTGACGTACAACACTACGACGAGCCAAGAAAATGAAGTTCAATGCTTCCGAGCATGCGTCGAATTGTTTCCGAGCATGTGTAGGAATTTTGCGCTTCGGAATTTTGTACAGACGATCGCATTTTCGGACAAGAACTTTTCCCGACCAAAATATAGAGAACATGTTCTCAATCTTTTGCTGGCTGGAATTCCGCCAGCAAAAGACCGATGGAGCATACACACGGTCGCATTTTCCGACAAAAAGCTCTCATCGGAATTTTGCTGGTGGAATTTCCGATCGTGTGTATGCGGCATAATACGTTTCAAATCATATTATATGCTTAATCATAACTAGTAACCATAATCAGACTAGAAATATATATAGTGAGATAAAACCAATTGAGGAAACAAACACTCCCCAAAATTCGTCCAATATCTATTCAGGCTAAAATGGAAACCAAGTGTGCAAACAAGTGGACAGCACGTAAAAACAGAGAAACCCAGCGTATCAAACTCTGAAAATTTGACATAATGATAATATTATTATTATTATTATTATTACACAGGATTTATATAGCACTGACAGTTTACGCAGCGCTTTACAACATTAGGGCAGACAGTACAAGTACAATACAATTCAATACAGGAGGAATTAGAGGGCCCTGCTCGTTAGAGCTTACAATAAATTTGTTTAATCAGGTAAAAAACTGATTCACTGTACTAGCATGCTGTCCCTTAACAGATGACATTGCTGTAAAATTTTTTAGTATAGACTCAATATACAGCATAAAAACATAACAAAGCACTGGACAATGCATTTAAATGTATCTGCAAAGCTGAGCACAATCAAACATACTGCAGACAGTGACAGAGAGATGATCACTGCAGATAACCCTAAATTCATTATTGTTTTTTGCATGTTTGTGAAAGTTCATGAAAGTTCACGTAATGATCAATAATATATGAGATACATTTGTGTCAAACATGTTACATTAACAAGAAAATAGAATGATATGTAATTTCACAAAAACATGCGATCGTTTTTCCGTCTGCTGTGTCTGTGGTAAAGAGATAGACCCCATATTAAAGAAACGTTTACAAAAGAGAAGAAAAAGAATGCTGACAAACAGAAGACAAAAGAGTGAGAAGTAAATACAGTCAATGTCAAGCTACTAGGCCAAACGGCATACAGGCGTTGCTTGAAAGCCATGCAGACACATGTGTCAATGTAAAAACAGCATAACACAAGATACACATAAATATCCTGCCCCAAACCCACACATATGAAAATGCATGAACAACAGCAGTATAGAAAAACACGGCCGTCCGTGCATGTCAATGCAATATATATCACATGAGAAAGATATAAGAATCTTAATAGATATACAGGCGGTGTTTGAGACTATACAGATACATGTGTTAATGTGTATGCGGTATGCACAAGATATACATAGATATCCTGCCCTAAAAATTCACATATGACACGCATGAGTAACCACAGTATGGAAAATCACAGCCGTCTAAGCGTGTCAATGTGATATTGCAGCACATGAAATGAAAAATGTAAATCTAAATAGGGAACCAATATCAAACCAATCCACTTAAATTAAACTATTCATAGAAATAAGAAACGTCCCAATCAAAATTTAAGCCTGCTGGTTTTCTTGTGTGTAAAGTGAATATCCAGTAAACTTCCTTTCTACACAAAATGGCAAACTTATCACCACCTCTGATGGGCGTACCTATTTTCTCCATGTCCTGAATAACAAGGCTGTATGTGTTTTTATTATGGTGTTGGACCCAATGCCTGGCTACGTTGGTAGAATGGTCTTTTTCTATATCATGTAGGTGATCATATAGACGGTCCCTCAGATGTCGGGTTGTCCTTCCTACATACTTGATCTGATATGTGGTGCATGTGATAACATACACCACATAGCATGTATTACAGTTAATAAAGGATCCAATCCCAAAAGATTTACCTGTGGACAACAAAGTGACATGGCCACCTCCTTTGATAAATTAACCATATGAGCAACTTCTTACGCCACACTTAAAAGTATCCTTGAACTGTAGCCAGTGCGTGGATGGTCATTCACTAGTATACAGACTAGGTGACAGACATCTACCTAAAGTGGGCGCTCTTCTGGAGACAACCTGTATCCCATTAGATAAGATCTGTGCATATATGGGGTCATTGGTCAAAAGTGGAAGGTACTTCTTGATAACTTTTTTTATTTTTCAAACTCTATACTGTAGGGGGTTGAAAATATAGGGGTACTAGAGAACCGTGAAGTTTTTTGCCTACGTTTATTGCCCGGAAATGTATGATTCATTAAAATATCCCATGGAGCGTTCTCAGTGGTATCTAGGGCCCTGTTGATAATGGAGATGGGATAGACTCTTTCTTTGAATCTGGAGGTCATAAGAATGGCCTCCCTTTTAAAATCTGATTCTTTACTACATAAACGTCTTAGTCTACAGAACTGCCCAACTGGTATGCTCCTAATAGTATGACCCGGATGATTAGAGTCAGCTCTTTGGAGAGTATCCAAAAATAGTGCTAAAATCTTGTGAGCCACAAATGGGTTAATGCCTTCAGTGTGAATAAATGAACCTAATTCAGCTGCACACACTAACCACGTTCCATACCGTGTATATGCCAAAAATGAATAAATATATGTGTATGCGCTAAAGGCTGTAAATACGTGAACAAAGAATATAATAAATCTATACAATATTAAAAATTATTATAAATTATAAACAGTGTCACACACCTGTGAAGAAAGTGACTATAATCCACAATTGAATATATGAAAAAGAAAAAAAAAAAAAAATCCTTTAAATGATTAAAAAAAAAAAATATATATATATATATATATATAAGTGCTACTTGATAAATAAAGTGTCCGAAACCAATTCATACAAATGAATATATCTCAGTCCAAGCCATTCATAAGAGTATATAAATCAAAGTGCACAATAGTGTCCAAACAAATAGCAGGCAATCCTCATGCTGGTTTTTTTGAAAAAGTGCTAAATATTCCTCATGCTCTTCTTATGAGATGTGCACATTAAGGCATGCTGCAGTGCTATCCAGTGACCCCCAATGGATAATGCGCTCACCTTAGAGCGTGTGACACAGTAGCTAAACAGTGTCAAAACACGCATTAGAGCCACTCCAGGGCTCACACAGGGTATGCTGGTGATGATCTGTATCTCGCTCAAATGGTGACATATATGAAAGAAAGGAGACTCATAGCATAATACCGCCAGGAATTTATTTGAAAAGCCCTAAAAACAATCCCTCCAGGAGGGTACTCACAATGCTTGGGTGCGTCAGTGCACCATCCTATCCAAAACATGCAATACAGATGAATCCTGTGGCGTGCGGTGCGGTGTTCAATCCTCTGCCTGTCTGTGTGTAGAAAGCTCTGTCCTGCCCCTCCCCTACGCGTCTTCGGCACAGGGTATACGTGCCTTCATCTGGGGGATCCTGTGTGAGCCCTGGAGTGGCTCTAATGCGTGTTTTGACACTGTTTAGCTACTGTGTCACACGCTCTAAGGTGAGCGCATTATCCATTGGGGGTCACTGGAGAGCACTGCAGCATGCCTTAATGTGCACATCTCATAAGAAGAGCATGAGGAATATTTAGCACTTTTTCAAAAAAACCAGCATGAGGATTGCCTGCTATTTGTTTGGACACTATTGTGCACTTTGATTTATATACTCTTATGAATGGCTTGGACTGAGATATATTCATTTGTATGAATTGGTTTCGGACACTTTATTTATCAAGTAGCACTTATATATATATATTTTTTTTTTAATCATTTAAAGGATTTTTTTTTTTTCTTTTTCTCACATTTTTTTGCATGGTACATGTTACCATTTTTCATATATTCAATTGTGGATTATAGTCACTTTCTTCACAGGTGTGTGACACTGTTTATAATTTATAATAATTTTTAATATTGTATAGATTTATTATATTCTTTGTTCACGTATTTACAGCCTTTAGCGCATACACATATATTTATTTATTTTTAGCTCTTTGGAGAGTGTTCCCCGCACAGGGCTTCCTATATAGATTGGCCGCTATTCGATCTCCATCGGCCGTGATCTGAACATCCAAAAGTTCAATCGATGAGGAATCACTGTGGCTCGTGAACTGGAGATTAAGCTGGTTATCATTCATGAAGTCCAGCCATGTCTCTAAATTAAAAGGTTGCCCAGAGGCGATAAACAACAAGTCGTCTATATAGCAACAGTATAGCACAGTGTCTGCTCGGCGGGGACTATCAGCCCCAAATATGCAGGACTTTTCCCACCATCCCATGTATAAATTGGCAAAGGACGGTGAGAACTTAGCTCCCATAGAAGCCCCGCACATCTGAAGGTAGAAGTCCCCGTCGAACATAAAAAAAGTATATGTTAAAAGGACCTCTAAACTCATAAGAATGAATTCCTGGAGGACAAGAGAGAATTGGCCCGACTTCTTGAGAAAAAAGGAGACTGTTAGCCTAGAGCATGTGGAATGGAGTAGAGACTGGATACATCACAAGTAATCAATCTGTAGTCCTCCTTCCACACAAAATCCTTTAGCTGGGATAAAAGGTGTGGGGTGTCTTTAAGGAAGCCCGGTAGCTCAGCAACTAAAGGCTGTAGTTGCTGGTCCACCCAGTGGCTTAAGTGTTATTAAGGGACCCTATCCCAGCTACAATGGGTCTGCCTGTAAGAGGACTTAACCCTTTATGTATCTTGGGTAGGTGATGAAATACAGGCATAACTGGGAAATCTGGAGTGAACATTTCTTTCTCTTTTATAGAAAAAATGCCCACTGAAACTGCTCTATCCAAAAGATTTGAAAGCTCCCTTTTGAAAGGTAACGTAGGGTCAGCTTTGAGTCTATGGTATTGTATGTATTAGTGTCGTAGAGCCTCATTTTTATATGTAGTAGAATCAAGGACCACTACCGCACCTCCCTTATCTGCATTTCTAACGACAATAGTAGTGTCTTTATTCAGGCTTTTCAATGACTCCCTCTCTTCAGTTTTAAGATTATCAAGCCCTTTATTAGATGTATGAGTACGTGCTAGGTGTGTCAGGTCCCCCTCAACCAGTTTCTGGGATAAATCCATATGCTTTCCCCTTGACCCTATAGGATAAAAATCCGATTTTAATTTAAACGATCCCGCTAAAGGTTTAGAAGGAGGGTCAATGGGGAGAGGATTAGATTCAAGGGCTAGATCCTCAAGATCATAAAGAGCACAGACATCAGAAAAAGATTGGAAGATTGGAGGAAAGGGAGCCGACTCACCCGGTGTAGTGGATTTTGCTCTAAGGGTACGATCTGTTGTGTCATCTGATACTTCAAAATAATGCTTCCTCAAAGTTAAAGCTCTTGAAAGTTTGTTTACATCCAATATTGTACCAAATAAATCATTGTGGTTCATAGGGCAGAAGTTCAAACCTCTGGACAAGAGTGTCTCTTCAGACGGGGATAATGATCTTTGGGATATGTTAATAACATTGATGGTTAGTACTGCGGCCACTCCCGTAGCTGGTAGCGACTTCCATTTGTTTCTCTTTTGTTTCCTCCCTCCCCTTTCTTTTTCTTTTTGTTGATACTAATGCCCTGTACACACAATAGGATTTTCCGACAACAAAATCCATGTTTTTTTTCTGACGGATGTTGGCTCAAACTTGTCTTGCATACACACGGTCACACAAATCTTGTCGGAAATTCCGAATGTCAAGAACGCGGTGACGTACAACACGAATGATGAGCCGAGAAAAATGAAGTTCAATAGCCAGTGCGGCTCTTCTGCTTGGTTCCGAGCATGCGTGGAACTTTGTGCGTCAGAATTGTGTACACACGATCGGAATTTAGGACAAGGGATTTTGTTGTCGGAAAATTTGAGATCCAAATCTCAAATTTTGTGTGACGGAAATTCTGATGGAAAATGTCCGATGGAGCCTGCACACGGTTGGAATTTCCAACAACAAGCTCCCATCGAACATTTTCCGTTGGAAAATCCTATCGTTTGTACGGGGCATTAGAGTTCCTGAGTTTAAATGCTGGGCATCTTTGTTGCCAGGGGCATTGGCAATTCTCTCTCGTGTCCTGAGAGGAGGCTGCAAGGGTGTCATATGCTGATCATATCCTGATCAGAGAAGTGTAAACGTTTTTTGGTTGAAACTTTTCTGGATCGGCCTGGTGTAAAAAATTTATTTTTTCCATGTATACACACTATTGTTCTGATAATCGATTCAATCTCTGATAAGTTTCTCTTTCTTAGTGGCCTTATTATGTCATATTTTCAGAGTTTGATACGCTGGGTTTCTCTGTTTTTACACGCTGTCTGTCCACTTCTCTGCACACTAAGTTTCCATTTTAGCCTGATTAGATATGGAAGGAGTTTTGGGGAGTGTTTGTTTCCTCAGTTGGTTTAATCTCACTATATATATTTCTAGTCTGATTATGGTTACTAGCTATGATTAAGCATCTAATATGATGTGAAATGCATTAGCCTTTTCTTCTGTACCAACTACAACCATGATGTGACAGTTTTGGATTTTTTAACACTGTTTTGCCATGAATAAAAAGTGTATATTCGGAGTGCGGCCGTTGAGCTACTTTCTTTGATTGTCTACACGATTGCAGAGCCTGCACCTGAAGCTGTGAGTGGGGTGGGCTTTCATCTGAGACACTAACATGCCTGGAGCGGCACTACTACTTCCTACTATTTTTGCTTACACAAGATTGGGCGATGGAAGTCAGCTAAGCTTCGCCTCAATTACTTAGCCGAGGGTTTCCAAACTACAGTCTGCAGGCCAAATTCAGCCTGCTACAGGATTGTATCTGGTGCACAGCTAAGGTCAGGATCCTTCCACTGCTTGATCTTCCTCCAAGTTAGTTGGTTGCTAAGAGCACTGGTATCCCAGCAACCAATGATGTTCTTGCCCCAGCAGGAGGAAGGAAATGTCTCTGTCCATACCTGCATTACCTTCCACCATGCTTCTATACAGGGGGTCCCCTACTTACAAACATCCGACTTACAAACGACTCCTACTTACAAACGGAGGGAGACAACAGGAAGTGAGATGAAATCTACCCCTAGGAAGGGAAATTCACTCCTGTAAGAGTTAATATGGGAAAAAGGTGTCTCCACTGATGCTTTATCACCTATCCTTATTTCCCTAATAACCCCAAATTTTCAAAATCCAATTGTCATTGGGACAGGAAGTGAGGTGAAATCTTCTGAACAGGGGCACAGACAGCAAAACAAATGTTACAGGGGTGATAACCCTTCCCTATGCTATCTAAAAAACTTAAAAATTGATTTTTTTGGCTGGAGCTACACTTAAAAAATTTACCTGTTTCGACTTACAAACAGATTCAACTTAAGAACAAACCTAAAGTCCCTATCTTGTTTGTAACCCGGGGACCCCCTGTACTGGCTAGAGCAATGGTTTAAGCAAGGTAAGGGCAGATCACTAATATGGAATGTGATACAAAGGGGGCTCTGGTGAAGGCCCTGATGGGCACTGAAAGGAACCCCG
This sequence comes from Aquarana catesbeiana, assembly GCF_042186555.1. NCBI lineage: Eukaryota > Metazoa > Chordata > Amphibia > Anura > Ranidae > Aquarana > Aquarana catesbeiana. The sequence goes on along the minus strand of NC_133328.1, from coordinate 215,120,329 downwards.
ATATAAAAGGTTCTCCTAAAGTGGACTATGATATAAAGGGGGCTCTGATGGGGACCCTGATATGAGGGGCTCTAAAGGAGACCCTGATGTAAGGGTAATTCTGATGGGGAGTCTGATGCAAGGGAGGACTCTTAATGCAGACTCTAAAGTAAGGGGGGCTCTGATGGGGGCCCTAATATAAGGGGGCTCTGATGTAATGAGGGACTCTTAAAATGCACTTCTGATGGGGACTCTGGTGCAAGGGAGGACTCCTAATGCAGATTCTGATGTAAGGGGGGGGAGGGCTCTGATAGGGACCCTGATGGAAGGGGAGCTCTACTGGGAACACTAATTTAGGGGTGTTCTTATGGGGCCCTGGTGTAAGGGGTGACTCCTAAGACTCTGATGTAAAAATTATGAAAAAATGATTGTTTTCACCCCACAAACGTTTTATATAATATAATATGGCCCGCGTACTGAAAAATTTGGGGATCTTTGCACTAAGCTAAGGGGAAGTTCCCTTGAAAAGTGAACAGCCTATTTGCCTTTAGCAGATTAATCCCAGTATCTACAATCTCTGACTTACCATTTGGTTTTAAAGTGTGGATCTGCCACCTAGAACTGTAGTCTTCATTGCCCATAAACAGGAAAAGCTCTAATGCGTGAATCCCAAATGCTTAAAAATGTTAGGTGAATAGCTTAAATTGTATCAAGATCATTTGCAATGTGTGTAGTGTTTTTTTTTTGTGGTTTATAGCTCAACAAAGCATCAGTTTCTGCTAGCATTTTCTTCCTTGGGTAAAGTGAAAAGTTAAGCCTTGGATTAAAAGTGGCTTGCTATTAGCTTGCTTGCTGTACGGTACATTATACAGTGCTTAGCAGCTGCTTTTTGGAACATCAGTCAGGAAATTGTATGATAAATTGGAGGTAGCTGGGTCCGCAGGCACATTACTCTGCTTCAGCAGTTTTAGTTTGACTTTGGAGAGGCTGTCATGTGATGTTCTGTCAAGGGGTAATGTCAGGAGATTGATCACATACAGTAACATTTTTCACATGTATTTGAGATATGACGAGTACCAGCTGTTCTATTCATGTGTAAATAATAAACCTTGAGATATATAATTGTATCCGATGCACAGTGTTTTATGCAGGGGAGTAATAGTTCCTTAGGTTCAGACAGTTTCTTATTAATGATTTACTGTATTTGCAGGGAATTTCTATACAGATACTTTATGTGTCAAACACAACAGAACCGTTATTCGTGACACAAGTGGGAAGTGTTGCTGGATGTTCAGACAAGCAAAACTAACAATTATGTGTTTCCTTTTCTTTGCTAAATGGCATAAGAAATTTGGTTTCAATTCTCAATACTGAGACTAGCCATACATTTTAAGATTTCTCTTGTTTAGCCTTGCAGACTGATCAAGAGAGGTCACTTTATTCTCCCACCCACGCAGATTACTCCCAATTAGCGTAGGTGGGGAAATCTGCAGTGCCAGCTATTGTATTCAGACAGCCGCAGCACCAGCATCTGTCTGAATAACTGAACAGTGACTGCATCTGATTGGATGCAGTCACAGTTCAGCTGACAACTTTGCACCTAGCCCCTTTGATATATCAATTGGGTTGGGCAAGCTGGGTGGTGCTGGCAGGGCCATCCATAGTTTAGAATTCACTGATTTGGCAGGAATTGAGCCATGTGTGGCCAGCTTTACTCATAGGCTGGCTTTGAATGTTTTTTTGTAATAAAGGTAACAACATTGTCTATGTTATGCTACAGCTTTGTTTGTCAAGTAAATGTGTCATTTCCCAATTAGTACAATACAGGACATGGTCTACACTACTCTGTACATTTTAGGAAGATATAAAGGGAGTTACAGTCAGGTCCATAAATATTGGGACATCGATAAAATTCTAATATTTTTAGCTTTATACACCACCACAATGGATTTGAAATGAAACAAACAAGATGTGCTTTAACTGTAGACTTTCAGCTTTAATTTGAGGGTATTTACATCCAAATCAGATGAATGGTGTAGGAATTACAACAGTTTGTATATGTGCCTCCCACTTTTTAAGGGACCAAAAGTAATTGGACAATTGGCTGTTCAGCTGTTCCATGGCCAGGTGTGTGTTCCCTCATTATCCCATTTACAAGGAGCAGAGTTCATTTCAAGTGTGCTATTTGCATTTGGAATCTATTGCTGTCAACTCTCAATATGAGATCCAAAGATCTGTCACTATCAGTGAAGCAAGCCATCATTAGGCTGAAAAAACAAAATAAACCCATCAGAGAGATAGCAAAAACATTAGGTGTGGCCAAATCAACTGTTTGGAACATCCTTAAAAAGAAAGAACGCACCGGTGAGCTCAGCAACACCAAAAGACCCGGAAGACCATGAAAAACAACTGTGGTGGATGACCGAAGAATTCTTTCCCTGGTGAAGAGGTAGGTGTACGTGTGTCAAAGTCAACAATCAAGAGAAGACTTCACCAGAGTGAATACAGAGGGTTCACCACAAGATGTAAACCATTGGTGAGCCTCAAAAACAGGAAGGCCATATTAGAGTTTGCCAAACAACATCTAAAAAAGCCTTCACAGTTGTGGAACAACATCCTATGGACAGATGAGACCAAGATCAACTTGTATCAGAGTGATGGGAAGAGAAGAGTATGGAGAAGGAAAGGAACTGCTCATGATCCAAAGCTTACCACCTCATCAGTGAAGCATGGTGTTGGGAGTGTCATGGCGTGGGCATGTATGGCTGCCAAAGGAACAGGTTCTCTTGTATTTATTGATGATGTGACTGCTGACAAAAGCAGCAGGATGAATTCTGAAGTGTTTCGGGCAATATTATCTGCTCATATTCAGCAAAATGCTTCAGAACTCATTGGACGGCGCTTCACAGTGCAGATGGACAATGACCCGAAGCATACTGCGAAAGCAACCAAAGAGTTTTTTAAGGCGAAGAAGTGGAATGTTATGCAATGGCCAAGTCAATCACCTGACCTGAATCTGAATCCAATTGAGCATGCATTTCACTTGCTGAAGACAAAACTGAAGGGAAAATGCCCCAAGACCAAGCAGGAACTGAAGACAGTTGCAGTAGAGGCCTGGCAGAGCATCACCAGGGATGAAACCCAGCGACTGGTGATGTCTATGCATTCCAGACTTTAGGCTGTAATTGACTGCAAAGGATTTGCAACCAAGTATTAAAAAGTGAAAGTTTGATGGATGATTGTTAATCTGTCCCATTACTTTTGGTCCCTTAAAAAGTGGGAGGGACATATACAAACTGTTGTAATTCCTACACCGTTCACCTGATTTGGATGTAAATACCCTCAAATTAAAGCTGAAAGTCTGCAGTTAAAGCACATCTTGTTCGTTTCAATTCAAATCCATTGTGGTGGTGTATAGAGCCAAAAAGTTTAGAATTGTGTTGATGTCCCAATATTTATGGACCTGACTGTATGTGCTCATTGAAAAAAATAAATTATTTTAAATGCAACTAGTGTAGTGAGCACCTGAAAATGATATTAAAGTCTCGTTTTTTTTCATTTAAAAATAACTAACATGTTATACTTACCAGCTCTGTGCAGTTGGTTTTGCACAGAGCAGCTCAGATCCTCTTCTCAGGTCCCTCGCCAGCGCTTCTGGCCCCTCCCTCATGTTGAGTGCCCCCACAGCAAGAAGCTTGCTATGGGGGCACCCAAGCTGAGCCGCTGCTCTGTGTGTCCATTCAGACACAGAGCTGCGGCTCGGCCCCACCATCTCTCCTTTCTCATTGGCTCACTGACTTTGATTGACAGCAGCGGGAGCCAATGGCTCCCTTGCTGCTCACTTAACCAATGAGGAGGGAGAGACCCAGACAGCCGACTCTTGTGCAACATCGCTGGATCGAGATGGGGCTCAGGTAAGTATTAGGGGGCTGAGGGGGGCTGCTGCACACATAAGCTTTTTTTATCTTAATGCATAGAATCCATTAACATAAAAAACCTTCTGACTCTAGATCCACTGAAATAAATTCCTCTTGTAATCTTCTGTATACCAGCACTCAGACTGGGAAAGGAAGGGCCACCATTATAAGCTAAATAGTCTCTGCAACAGTGCACATGTGCTGACTGTAAACACCATGACAGGAGAATAGAGCAGGGATTACCTCACCTGTGTACTGCTATTCCTTCATTGTCCAATCAGTATCTAGGGGATGTGTCCTGCTGTACTGTTGGCCATGCTATCTGGCTGGTTTGTGCAGACAAGGGTATCTGCACAAAATGTACACGCCAATTGCGATTGATGGGTAAAACAGTATTTATATATGCATGGTAAATAATTAGCTGCTTGTATTGGAGTTGAAATTTCCAGCGCAAAAATACATAAGTATATGTACTCGTGACCATTAGTATATGTGTTGGTATGCATTTTTTCTTTCTTTTAAATTAGTATCACTAGTACATTGAGAACATGGCTGTTTCTTTGTCTTCTGTCAGGGTGTCTTTCTATAGATTTCCAACATTGTCTCCAACATGAACACTTCCAAGCAGACTGCATTCAACGTTTCAACAAAAGTTCTGGATGTGTGTTTTGCTCCAGAAGTAAGGAAAGACCATGATTAGGATCATACCCCAGTTTGATAAACATGCCTATGAGATCTTATACTAACGCTTTGAATCTATATGTTAAACTAGTCCTTTGAATGTTCTCATTTAAAGTAGAAGTCGTGTGTAAACATGCTCCCTTCTCATTCTAAGCCCTATACTAACTACCCTGTAAAGGAAAAATGTGTATATACTTACCTAATCTAAGGGCCCTCCGGTGCGGTTACATGATTGCCCCAGCAGCCAGGTTCAGGGGAGAGGAGAGGGCAGCGACAACAGCTGCAGTGCCTGAGTGGTGACATCACTCATAAGCTTACTATGTTCGATTTTTCTCCTCTACCCTGAAGCCAGCAGTGGGAGCCGGTCACGTGACCAGATCGGATCACCCTTAGATAGGTAAGTATACACAGCTTTCCTTTACAGGCTAGTTAGTATTGGGCTTAGATTAGGGATCGGAGCAGGTTTCAGATTAGAAAAGTTTAGACTGAACTTCTACTTTAAGGTCAGTTAGCTTAAGATGAAATAGAATGAGATAAAGTGTACTGTTAACATGACTGGGTGATTGATAGTAAAAAAAATGCTTTTAAATATCATTCCTTAATAAACAGAGAATGCAGGGATAAAAACACAGTGGCTAAGTGGTCAACACTTCCACCTAGCAGCACTAGGGTTGTTGGTTCGAATCCCAATCATGTCACTACCTGCCTGGAGTTTGCATGTTCTCCCTGTACCTGTGTGGATTTCCTCCGGGTACTCCGGTTTCCTCCCACACTCCAAAGACATGCTGGTAGGTTAATTGACTTCTGTCTGAATTGACCCTTGTATGTATATGTATGAATGTGAGTTAGGGACTTTAGATTGTAAGCTCCTTGAGGGCAGGAACTGATGTGAATGTACAATATATATGCAGAGAGTTACATACATTACGTATATAAATACCTATAATAGATTAACTAAAATTATGAGGCTTTGTATGGCTACACAGCTTAGAAAGTTACTTCTTAAAGCTAACATCTAACAATCAAAATGCATCTATTCAAGTAAAATATTGTATATCTGTATTTAGCTTGGGATTTCTTTACTCTCCTATATGCTCTATGGAATACTTTACACGTTGGTAACTTTATTCAATATTATGTAGCTATTATGTAACACATTTTATATTTTTAAAGAGTATACCACAGGACAAGTTGTGCCTTTTTTTGGTGTGCCTGTAACTTACAGACAATGTATCTTTCCTTTTAGCTCCACCTCACCTATTCCCAGCCTTTCATCCTCCAGTGCCAATTGACGCAAGACATCATGAAGGCCGATATCACTATGAACCTTCCCCTATCCCTCCACTGCATGTGTAAGTATATCTTTTGATAACAAATTTGCGCTGAGATTAACAAAAAAAATTGATGACAATCTTGTTTAACATAGTCCGCAACCTACGTTCTATTTATCTGTTATGTGACAACATACAGTTGAGCTCATAAGTTTACATACCCTGGCAGAATTTATGATTTATTGGCCATTTTTCAGAGAATATGAATGATAACACAAAAACTTTTCTTTCACTCATGGTTAGTGTTTGGCTGAAGCCATTTATTATCAATCAACTGTGTTTACTCTTTTTAAATCATAATCACAACAGAAACTACCCAAATGACCCTGATCAAAAGTTTACATACCCCAGTTCTTAGTACCGTGTATTGCCCCTTTAACATCAATGACAGCTTGAAGTCTTATCTGGTATTTGTGCATGAGGCTCCTTATCTTCTCAGATGGTAAAGCTGCCCATTCCTCTTGGCAAAAAGCCTCCAGTTCCTGTAAATTCTTGGGCTGTCTTGCATGAACTGCACATTTGAGATCTCCCTAGAGTGGCTCAATGATATTGAGGTCACTCCAAAACCTTCACTTTTCTCTGCTGTATCCAATGACAGGTCGACTTGCCTTTGTGTTGTGTTTTGGATCATTGTCATGTTGGAATGTCCAAGTACGTCCCATGCGCAGCTTCCTGGCTGGTGAATGCAAATGTTCCTCCAGTATTTTTTGATAACATACTGCATTCATCTTGCCAACAATTTTGACCAAATTTCCTGTGCCTTTGTAGCTCACACATCCCCAAAACATCAGTGATCCACACAGTAGGAATGGTGTACCTTTCATCATAAGCCTTGTTGACTCCTCTACAAATGTAGTGTTTATGGTTGTGGTCAAAAAGCTCAACTTTGGTCTCATCACTCCAAATGACTTTGTGCCTGAAGGTTTGAGGCTTGTCTCTGTGCTGTTTGGCGTATTGTAAGCGAGATACTTTGTGGCATTTGTGTAGTAATGGCTTTCTTTTGGCGACTCGACCATGCAGCCCATCTTTATTCAAGTGCCTCCTTATTGTGCATCTTGAAACAGCCACACCACATGTTTTCAGAGAGTCCTGTATTTCACCTGAAGTTATTTGTGGGTTTTTATTTGCATCCCGAACAATTTTCCTGGTAGTTCTGGCTAAAATTTGGTCTACTTGACCGTGGTTTGGTTTCAACAGAATCCCTCATTTTCCACTTCTTAATTAGAGTTTGAACACTGCTGATTGGCATTCTCAATTCCTTGGATATCTTTTTTTATCCCTTTCCTGTTTTATACAGTTCAACTGTATTTACCTTTTCCTGCAGATCCTTTGAAATTTCTTTTGCTTTCCCCATGACTCAGAATACAGAAACACACAAACACTAATTACAAGCAAATAGATCACAGGTAAGGATGGTTACCTTTAATAGCCATTCAAACCCCTTTGTGTCAACTTGCGTGCATGTTATCAGGCCAAAATCACCAGGGTATGTAAACTTTTGATCAGGATCATTGGGTAGTTTCTGTTGTGATTATGATTTAAAAAGTGTAAACACAGTTGATTGATAATAAATGGCTTTAGCCAAACACTAACCATGAGTGAAAGAAATGTTTTTATGTTATCAATTCTACAGTGGGGACAGAAAGTATTCAGACCCCCTTAAATTTTTCACTCTTTGTTATATTGCAGCCATTTGCTAAAATCATTCAAGCTCAATTTTTTCCTCATTAATGTACACACAGTTCCCCATATTGACAGAAAACACAGAATTGTTGACATTTTTGCAGATTTATTAAAAAAGAAAAACTGAAATATCACATGGTCCTAAGTATTCAGACCCTTTGCTCAGTATTTAGTAGAAGCACCCTTTTGATCTAATACAGCCATGAGTCTTTTTGGGAAAGATGCAACGTTTTTCACACCTGGATTTGGGGATCCTCTGCCATTCCTCCTTGCAGATCCTCTCCAGTTCTGTCAGGTTGGATGGTAAACGTTGGTGGACAGCCATTTTTAGGTCTCTCCAGAGATGCTCAATTGGGTTTGGGTCAGGTCTCTGGCTGGGCCATTCAAGAATAGTCACAGAGTTGTTGTGAAGCCACTCCTTCGTTATTTTAGCTGTGTGCTTAGGGTCATTGTCTTGTTGGAAGGTAAACCTTCGGCCCAGTCTGAGGTCCTGAGCACCCTGGAGAAGGTTTTCGTCCAGGATATCCCTGTACTTGACCGTATTCATCTTTCCCTCGATTGCAACCAGTCGTCCTGTCCCTGCAGCTGAAAAACACCCCCACAGCATTATGCTGCCACCACCATGCTTCACTGTTGGGACTGTATTGGACAGGTTATGAGCAGTGCCTGGTTTTCTCCACACACACAGCTTAGAATTAAGGCCAGAAAGTTCTATCTTGGTCTCATCAGACCAGAGAATCTTATTTCTCACCATCTTGGAGTCCTCCAGGTGTTTTTTTAGCAAACTCCATGAGGGCTTTCATGTGTCTTGCACTGAGGAGAGGCTTCCGTCAGGCCACTCTGTCATAAAGCCCCGACTGGTGGAGGGCTGTAGTGATGGTTGACGTTCTACAACTTCCTTCCATCTCCTGACTGCATCTCTGGAGCTCAGCCACAGTGATCTTTGGGTTCTTCTTTATCTCTCTCACCATTGCTCTTCTCCCCCGATAGCTCAGTTTGGCCGGACAGCCAGCTCTAGGAAGGGTTCTGGTCATCCCAAACATCTTCCATTTAAGGATTATGGAGGCCACTGTGCTCTTAGGAACCTTAAGTGCAGCAGAAATTTTTTTGTAACCTTGGCCAGATCTGTGCCTTGCCACAATTCTGTCTCTGAGCTCTTCAGGCAGTTCCTTTGACCTCATAATTCTCATTTGCTCTGACATGCACTGTGAGCTGTAAGGTGTTATATAGGCAGGTATGTGGCTTTCCTAATCAAGTCCAATCAGTATAATCAAACACAGCTGGACTCAAATGAAGGTGTAGAACCATCTCAAGGAAGATCAGAAGAAATGGACAGCACCTGAGTTAAATATATGAGTGTCACAGCAAAGGGTCTGAATACTTAGGACCATGTGATATTTCAGTTTTTCGTTTTTAATAAATCTGCAAAAATGTCAACAATTTTGTGTTTTTCTGTCAATATGGGGTGCTGTGTGTACATTAATGAAGAAAAAAATGAACTTAAATGATTTTAGCAAATGGCTGCAATATAACAAAGAGTGAAAAATTTAAGGGGGTCTGAATACTTTCCGTCCCCACTGTATTCTCTGAAAAATGGCCAAGAAATCATAAATTCTGCCAGGGTATGTAAACTTATGAGCACAACTGTATGCAAAGTATAGTCCCCTGTGACATGTTATTGCTGTATTTCAGTCATTTGATTTCTACAACATATGAGACAAGGCAAAAATCATAACAGATTAGCAAATTTGCAACCAGGCATATTCTACCTTTTGTAAAAAAAAAGTAATAAATGCATCATATTGCAAAAACAAAAAATGTGCGTTTATTGATTTTTTGCAAAGTAATGCAACTATGAGCAGTGTATAATTGGTGCAGTATAGAGGAAACAATGAACTACAAATAGGTTGATGTCATTGTGCTTCATTGAGAACTATATCTCCCTCTACCATGATGGCAGAATTTTCAGTGCTCAAATCCAAAAAGCAGCAACACCGCTCTCTTCACTTCCTGGATTCACTGGAGACTCTGAGAGCAACAGGAGCCATAGACTCCTGTTGCTGTCAGTCAGACTCCTACGGTATGAGAAGGGAACTTTCTAATGCTTTGTGTGTCTGTGGATGTACACAGCCTGGCTTGGGCGCGCATGTGCATAAGTGCCCCCTTATCACCCAGCTTGCTCCCGTCACAAAGGAGGTAAGGCATAGAGCAGGTAAGTATTACATCTTTTTTTTATTTTAGGAAAAAAAATAGCCTTTAGAATCACTTTAACCCATTGCACACTGATTTACACCGTTAAAATTTTTGGTTTGCATATATTGGAATACACTTTTAAAGTGATTGTAAAGGGTAATGTTTTTATTTAATTTTTTTAAATAATAATACACATGTTATACTTACCTGCTCTGTGCAATGGTGTTACACATAGCAGCTCCAATCTTCCTCTTCTTGGGTCCCCTGCCTGAGCTCCTACTCCTCTCAATGTGACACCATAGGAAGCCACTTCCTATAGTGGAACACCTGCAGGCTCGATCCTGAGCCACGCTGCATGTGTCCATAGATACAGACAGCATGGCTCGGCCCCACCCCCTGCTCCCTTGTCACATGATTTGATTGACAGCAGCAGGAACCATTGGCTCCTGATACTATCAATCTGCCCTGTGAGGAGAGAGAGAGCAAATTGAGACGCTTCTCTCAGGCACATTACTGGATGGAGATCAGGGTTAGGTAAGTATAAGGGGGGGTGCTGCACACAGTCTTTTACCTTAGGCTGGGTTCACACTATAGATCGCAGCAGCTCACAGCAGGAGTCCGGTGCGTCTTCATTCACTGTTTCAGGTCTGATTTCAGCCCGAATTTTGGTCTGAATTCAGACCTGAAAAGGATCAAAAGACGCACAGGACTCCTGTGCAATTCGCATCGGAGCTGCTGCATAGATGTGTGAACCAGCTCCATAGAGAGCCGGAGAGACAATCTCCTGCAATGCGAATTGGATGCGGTGAATACCAACTTCCAATTCGCATACGTGTGGACCCAGCCTAAATGAAGAGAATGCATTAAGGCAGGGCTTGACAAATTTGCTTAGAATATAGGAGCCAGCTGAAAAAGGTAGGAGCCAGTTTTTTAAATCCTCTGCCCAGCGCCCAGAACTGCATGTCTGGGGCATCGGGCAATAAGAATTGCTTATGCCTGATGCCAAGCGAAAAAAGAATAATATTTAAAAAAAAAATTAAAAAATCAACTTTTGTTTGTTATAAAAATAAGTTGCAAATAAGTTTTTTTTCTCCTTCACTGATGTGCTCTGATAGGCTGCACTAATGGGCAGTGAGAGGTGCCACTGATGAGCACTGATGGGCTGCACTGATGAGGCAGCATTGAGGTTGGAACTGATGGGCACTGAAAGGTGGCACTGATGGGCACCAGTATCCTGTACTGAGGTGCCACTGATGGGAACTGACAGGTGGTACTGATAGGCAGCACTGAGGTGGCACTGATAGGCAACACTGAGGTGGCACTGATGGGCACTGACAGGTAGCACTAATGGGCACCGACAGGTGGCACTAATGGGCACTGATAGGCAGCACTAACATGTGGCACTGATAGTCAGCACTGACAGGTGGCACTGATGGGCAGCACTGAGGTGGCACTGATGGGCAGCACTGAGATGGCACTGACAGGTGGCACTGGTTGGCACTGGCAGGTGGCACTGGCAGGCACTGATTGGCACTGGCAGGTGGCACTGGTTGGCACTGGCAAGTGGCACTGGATGGCACTAATTGGCACTGGCAGGTGGCACTGGTTGGCACTGGCAGATGGCACTGGCAGGTGTCAATGGTTGGCACTGGCAGGTGGCACTGGCAGATGGCACTAATTGGCATTGGCAGGTGGCACTGGTTGGCATTGGCAGGTGGCACTGGTTGGCACTGGCCGGTGGCACTGGTTGGCATTGGCAGGTGGCACTGGCAGGTTGCACTGGATGGCAATGGCAGGTTTCACAGCCGATAGTGTAACTGTGTGAAACTTAATGCTCTCTGCAGCGCTGCGGTGTGTGAAACTGTATGGAGAGAGAGAGAGGAGCTGACAAATTCAGCGTGATGTCGGAGGTGGGCGGGACCCGGGATGGGTGGGACCCAGCAGCTATCCAGCCAATGATTGGGCTGTTTAAGAAAGGGGCGGGGCCACATACACGTAGTGGCGTGCCCAGATCCCATCCCATATGCTGGTGTTGGATAGCTGGGTCCCACCCTCCCCAGGTCCCCCCCACCCCCGACATCCAACCTCAATTTTGACAGCTCCTCTCTCCATACAGTTTCACACACTGCGGCTCTGGTCTGCCAACCCCACTACCGCCGCTAATCAAATTACCAGACAGTGCTCTGTGTCTGGAGGGCCTACGAGGCCTGCAAGGCACCTCCACTTTTTCGGCCAAGACCCCACAGCCCGCCCTATAGCAGAGGCGCCTGTCACTGACAAAAGCCCAGGGCACAATTTCAAGTCGCAATGGGGACCTGGCGCCTGAGATTTGTCGAGCCCTGCATTAAGGTAAAAAAACTTTCTCCCTTTAGAACCACTTTAAGCTTACCAGCTGTGTAAATCCCTCTCTTGCCATTCCCTACTCTGCAAGCAAGTAAATGTTGTTTTACTTTAGTAGCACTTACTTACAATAGTAGTATCTAGAATGATGATAAATTTGTTTCTCTGTTAAACAAGGTCTCCTCTGTGAGTAGAATTAATTGATATTAACTATCCTAACTACATGCTGAAGTACACATATAATGATGTTTGCTCTAGTCTAGCCATTAACAAGCTGTAATTGCAGGGAAAGTTTGCCAGAAAGAATACAATAAATCAGTGTCAAAAGAAAAAAAAATCTTTTGCACTTTTGCCAGCCACTATGTTTGGCATCCACAATTTATGGTTCTCGCATTTATTTGTGAAGATGGTTATACATCTTCACCCCTCTTAGTTAGGACCTTTAATGCCTAAGTACATTTTTTACTGCATTGTAGCCCTCTAGGGTTGCAGGGATATTCACTGCAATATACACAAAGAGAAAGTTCTCTTTTTTTCTTTATATCAGGGATAAGCAATTAGCGGACCTCCAGCTGTTGCAGAACTACAAGTCCCATGAGGCATTGCAAGACTCTGACAGCCACAAGCATGACACCCAGAGGCAGAAGCATGATGGGACTTGTAGTTTTGCAACAGCTGGAGGTCCGCTAATTGCATATCCCTGCTTTATATTATGGATATATAATAGAAAATTGCTGATAAATATTACCAACATGTTTAATAGGTAATATTCTCTATATTTGTAAGCAACCAGTTCAAAAAGGCATCTCCTGAGCTTTTCCAAAATCTATTTTACAGCTTTGGCAGCTCCCTTTACATGTATTTACTGATGAATTCAGAACATTTTTAGATATACTGTATACACATTTTAATATTTTAAAGTCCACTTGTTTATATACACATTAAGCTATTTGTTACTCCTATCATAGTCCAAGATACTAGCCTAAATATTTTCATGACTAGAGGTCATTGAGGGTTAGATTCCCAGGTGAAATTTAGCAACCTTGACATGCATCAGTCAACTTGCCAATAACTTCTGATTCATTTTCCTACCTAAATATTCCTTTTTTTTGTTCATGATATATACGGCTTTTATTGTGTAAATGTTTTAAAAAACTTGTGCGTTTTTTTATTATGAGCTGACACATGGAAAAATTTATTGTTTTTTTTCTCACACAATATACATTTTGATAAATTGTAAAAACTTTTTTCAATTAAAGTGGAGCTCAACCCTTCTATAGTTTTCAGCAAAGGAAGCTGCCATCTTAGCCTGTGTTTGATCTTCAACTGACATGATGCTGCACATGTGATCAGTTATGACTACAGCCATTTGATGGTTTGACAATTTGGTTGAGAGTACAGCCAACGAGACAGTTACATTCCGGACACATGCTTTGAAACTGTTAAATCAATGGGTTTCGTTCCGCTTTAATTATTTTTTTGTACATGCTGTGATCCACAGTGACAGCTGCAGCCATCTGGCTTCAGCTGTCTCTGTGCCTGTCTCTACTCTACACAAGGTACAGTGACAGCTGAAACAGGAAGATTTGTTTATAAACAAATTGAATGTAATCACTGTGCATATTTGTTTCCTATCAATAGTGTAGATCAGCGGGTATGGATGACAATACAGTCTCAGAGCCAGAAGCACGCACTTGTACATGTTCAAAAAGTTACAACATATTGTTACTTTATTTTCTAATATTTACCTGGTAAAAGGAAAATTATTTTTGCTGGATGAATTATCTTCTTTGACAGTTCAACCCTTTATTGAATGTTTGCATTTTAATTGTGTATAACAAAGGGAAATAATAGAAGTCATGGGGTTACTGATCTCATTTAACGTGGCATTAGTTACAAATATGGAGTGATTACACTCATAGAATACACTCAAATGTAATTGGAAGAGGTAAAACTTACATTTCACTGCATTTTTCTTATTTTTTATGCATTACTTGTAATTGTAAAAAGAGACAAATAAATAATTTATGGGGGCGTGGTTTTGACATGCTGCAGTGAGGACACGTCTCTCCCGAGCTCCGGCGCTGACACCAGGTTTACAGCACTCGTTTTATCTTTTACCACCATCCTTTCTCTAACTAAGATGAGGAAGAGGTCTGGCAAGCCCCTACCTAAAAAGGGATCTTTAACCGGCTCGATTAAGCGATTTCTCGCTGTGGATCCGGACGATCCAGGGGACATGGATGGCCTAGGCCGCTCACCTCGTGGCGTGAGCTCCGGCACAAGCCCCGCCCCTCGACACAGACCCAAACGCAGACATTGCTCGCCGGCATCTTCAACCTGCATGGAGGAGGAGGATATCGCATCCAGACACTCTGGAGTCACGGCCCTGGTGAATGACTTGCCCACTAAAACAGAACTTGCCTCCATGTTACTGAGCCTGGAGCGGGCCATTAAGAAAGAGGTCTCCGCTGTGCGCTCTGATCTATCCCAGGTACTTGAGCGGGTGGAGGAGTCAGAGCAACGCTTGGATCGCCACGCGGCGGCCATAAGAAACCTGCAAACCACCCACACACTTGCAATAGCCCATAGAATGGCTTTATACAAGATCGAAGATCAGGAAAACCGTAACAGGCGTAACAATATTTGCATTAGAGGACTGCCTGAAGCGACTGGGGATGAAGATCTCCTCCCATCCATCCGTGGGATTTTTAATGGCATGTTGGACCAGGCCGCTGACTACCCTCTAAAAATTGACCGGGTTCACAGGGCCCTCAGACCCCGCAACCTCTCCTCAGACACCCCCCGCGATGTCATATGCCGAGTTCATTATTATGATGAAAAAGAACTTATTATGAAAAAAGCCAAGGAAGCTGCATCACTGGACTTTGATGGCGCCATTCTATCTTTCTACCCAGACCTGTCCAGGGAAACCTTGGAACGGCGCAGGGCCCTGCGTCCCCTTACGGAGAAGCTGCGAGCTGCTTCTATTAAATACAGATGGGGCTTTCCAGCGGCGTTGATTGCAAACAGAGATGGTAAGACGGTGATCTTACGGTTCCCAGAGGACCTTGAGAAGTTTTGCATGGATGTCAACATAATACTGCCTGAACTACCCGGCTGGCAAGAGGCTATCCCGGCTCTGCCCAACAACTCAGAGCCTAGATGGCAGAAAGTGGACCGCAAGCACCGAACCTCCCCTGCTGGGAGTTCACCCCTGGGGGATTAGTTTCTAACCAAAATGGCCTTGCCCACTCCATTCATTTTACCTGCCTGTACCGGAGCAATGTGGCCCATAAGTATCGCCTCTTTCTTCATCTGTTTGTTTTTTTTTTTCTCTTTTTACTGATTGACTTTTTATTTGTATTTTTTATGCTTCAGCCTCCACCCTGAGTACCTGGCTGGGGGCACAGACTCTGATGCACCTCACCACGCTGTCAGGGCTGTATAGGATGATAGACATGCTCTGATCCGAACATTATCATCTTTCTTTTTCCTTTTTGCTATGGTCTGATATTATATTTTATTTTTTTTTTTCAATATCCTAGACCATTTTACGTTTAACGTTTTAAGGTTCTGCTATTTAACGTTGATGTTTATGGGTTATGGGCCAAGTGTCGCTCTCTGAGTATATGTCACAACACTTAAACAATATACCGAGTGCTTTTTATTAGCATCACTTTTTATTTTCAGATGTGGTGCTGGAGTCGGAGCTTCGGGACGATGCGCACACCTACCCAGCGTCCGCGTTTGGATGCCTGGAACTCCTTACTCCCCCTTAGGGCCACTAATTGGAAACTTAACGAATCCCTTATAATTGAGGACATAGACAGAAAACAAATAGCAGATGACTTAGCACTTTACTTTAAGGAAAACACCCACTCAGACATAACACCAGGAATACTTTGGGAAACCCATAAGGCCCATATAAGAGGTAAACTAATGGAATTGGGAGCCCGGAAAAAAAAAGAACGCTTATTCCAACAAGCTCAGCTACTTAGAGAAATTGAGGCCCTGGAGATACAGCATAAAGCAAGCTTAACACAAGCCATACTAACTACTCTGACTACAAAAAGGGAGGAGCTGAAAACACTATTTCACACTGAGCAGAAACATCACCCACGCATAGTAGCACAACGCTTCTATGAATGGGGAAACAAACCGAGTAGGCTCCTAGCCCGGTCATTGCAACAAAAGAAATCAGCATCTTTTATAGCAAAAATAAAAGGTCCCTCAGATACTCTGCTGTATGATACCTCTGCCATAGCGAGAGAGTTCAGAGAATTTTATCAACACCTATACCATGTCCAAAACACTATAACAGATCAGGCCACCAAATCCACTCTTATTAGAAATTACCTAGAAAAAGCCAATCTACCTAAACTGCCCCCTGACTCCCTGGCTAACTTAGAGGGAAAGATCACTGTTTCTGAATTACGTGTTGCATTGAAAGATATGGCTACTGGGAAGTCTCCTGGCCCTGACAGGTTTACGGTAGCTTACTACCGAGCATTTGCAGACATTTTATTACCTCACTTATCTTGCTATGCCAACACTACTTCGGATGGTGGTATCCTCAGACCCGAGACTATACATGCGCATATTACCATAATCCCTAAAGCGGGAAAAGACCCAACCAATTTCGGAAGTTATCGGCCTATCTCATTACTGAACATAGATGCTAAATTGTATGCCAAAACGATTGCAAATAGACTTCTCCCCTTGCTCCCTCAGTGGGTATCTAATGAACAAACTTGCTTCATCCCTGGTAGGGAGGCTAGGGACAACTCCTTACGCACCCTCTCTTTAATTGCACATGTCCGCGGGTCCTCCCAGTCCACCCTGTTACTGTCCACAGATGCCCAAAAGGCATTCGACAGGGTGGACTGGGACTATCTTATGGCAACGTTGGCACATTTCGGCATAGGTCCTTACCTTCTGTCACGGATTACCGCCCTCTATAATCACCCTACTGCGCAGTTGCGCATAAATGGCATTCTCAGTGACTCATTCACCCTACATAATGGCACCCGACAGGGATGTCCTCTTTCACCTATTTTGTTTGCCCTCTCCTTGGAACCATTTTTTGCAACAGTGCGACAGAACCCCTCTATACGTGGTATCCCTATAGGTGACTTTGAACATAAATATGCTGCATATGCAGATGACATTCTATTTTATATACAACAACCCTTGATTTCCCTACCTAACCTTATGTCTGAATTCTCAGCGTTTAGCGCCATATCCAATTTTAAAATTAATATGTCAAAATCTGAAATCCTCAATGTCTCAATCCCGGCCCAGAATGTAGAAAGCCTGAAACAGTCCTTTCCTTTCTGCTGGCAGACTGATAAAATGAAATATCTAGGCATATACCTCACTCCGAACCTGTCAGCCCTTTTTCGTCATAACTTTCTGCCCCTACTAAATCAGATTAAATCAGATTTACAAAAGTGGTCTCAAATTGCTCACACGTGGTTAGGGAGAATTGGAGTGGTAAAAATGAATATACTACCCAGGTTGCTTTTCCTATTTCAAATGATACCCTTTGGTATACCGGTAGGCTTTTTTAAGGTTATTAGTTCCTTAATTGGCCGTTATGTATGGAACAGAAAGCGACCTAGACTTGCTAGATCCCTTCTCACTAGATCTAAAAGGGATGGGGGCTTAGCCCTCCCAGATTTGAAAAGATATTTTTTGGCAACTGTATTGAGTAGAATCTCTGACTGGAAGTACCACAAAAATTCTAAACTATGGGTAAAACTGGTATGTGAACTTGGTGGCTCTGCTCTGATCTTTTTACGCAAATATGGATACCCAAGAGATATAGGAGTATATCTTCAACAGTATCTCCACTCACTCGTTCTACCCTAATGATATGGGACTCGCTCTGCAAAGCACATAAATGGTCATACAACTCACCACTTTTACCTCTAACCGGCCACAATTATTTCCCACCGGGGAACATGGTCCCCAAGACACACTCTTGGTCTTTTGGATCATTTTCTCAATTGCATCACGTAACCACCCTAACGGGTATTTTGCCGCTAAATAAAATTGCACATCTTTCTACAGTGACGCCCATGGTCCATTGGAAGTATCGCCAATTGGCAGCTTTCGTCCACTCTCTCCCAAAGCCTCTACGGTCCATCTCGGAGCTGACACCCCTTGAATCAGCTTTTACTGAAGATCAACCTGTGGAGAAACCCGTTTCTTACTTTTATCAAGCCTTGCACAGTTTAGCCCCCTCAAAAGATCCGACTTTCCTTAATAAATGGGAAAAAGATCTACATAAAGATTTACTACCGGAACAAAAAGCTATAATTCTCACAATGACCCATGCATCTTCCGGGGCATCTAAAACAGCAGGGGTAAATTATAAGCTGCTCACGAGATGGCATTACACTCCTGTCATGCTTCATAAAACCTTTCCTCAAACATCACCTCTGTGCTGGAGAGGATGCGGGGAACATGCATCACATGCTCATATTTGGTGGTTTTGCCTTTTAATACGCCCTTATTGGCTGTCCATCCTTTACTGGATTAATGAGATTCAAGGTACTGAGATTCCTAATGACCCATGGATTGTATTGTTACATTGTACAGACAAACCAGTGGTATCATATAAAAAATCTATAACGCCACACCTCCTTAATGCTGCAAAAGCTCTCATCCCTCGCTTTTGGAAACAACCGAACATACCTTCCATACGTCATTGGCTAATGGAAGTGGATCGTTTATACTATATGGAAGATCTTACTCTCTCTCTTAGACAAAAATCTGAGTTAGCGAAAAAAATATGGTCCCCCTGGTTTGCCTTTAAATATACAACCGCCTATGCAGAAATTATGTCTTCAACCAAATAGCTGGCTCCTGACAACATTTATTGCATAATAGAATCTGGACCGAG
This sequence comes from Aquarana catesbeiana, assembly GCF_042186555.1. Taxonomy (NCBI): domain Eukaryota; kingdom Metazoa; phylum Chordata; class Amphibia; order Anura; family Ranidae; genus Aquarana; species Aquarana catesbeiana. The sequence goes on along the minus strand of NC_133328.1, from coordinate 215,101,295 downwards.
GTGCTTCCACCCCCCCTCCCCCACCCTAACCTCCCCTCCTCTCCGTCTTCCTTTCCTCTACTACCCTTTTTTCTTTCTTTCCTACTTTCAGTATCTATGTTATTTTGTTTATACAATAATATTTCTCAGGGAAGATTGTCTCACCTTTATGTGATATATGATTCACAGATTTTTCATGTTATGCAGCGGATAACTATTGTGTGTCTCTGCTCCAGATTGGAGTTATAGTTAATATTTCTTTATATGTGTACCTTTCTACATTCACATTTTTAATTATCTACTGATTGTCTACAACACTATAGTGTATTGTTCTTCTTTAAACTGTATATGATACTGTTCATGTCATATTCTTTAATTCTTTAATAAAAACTAATTAAACAAACAAAAAAAAAAAAATTTATTTACTCTAAGCCCAGATTCACACTACTGCGATCTCATGTGATTCACACCCGCACTGCAGGTGCTGATCAAATGCCATCTCTGAGTAATGCAAGTTCAGCCATTCAGTTGTATGGCTGAACTCGCATTGGATTCGCACAGAAAATAGTGCAGGGACTTGTTTTTCCCTGCACTAGAATCGGATCGCATAGGTGTTCGCACCTATGCGATCCGATTCCTGTGCGAGTTCACAGTTCTCACTGCGATCTGTGAACTAAACTGGGCGTGTCATAAATTTTGTTAATGACACCCGCAGCGGTTCGCACAAGGCAGTGGGAACTGCCTGCGGGGGAGGAGCGATGCAGGAACTAGCGCTGTAATTGCGCTGGTTCCCGCATCGCACTAGTATGAACCCAGAGTAATAGTTGTCATTTTTTTTTTGCCCTGCTTACAAATAGAAGGAGCTGAGTGTGTGGTGTTTTGAGAGATGGCAGGTCTTCATTTGTTTTCTGTGATTATACTTTCCTTGCACATCATTCTAGTAGTGCTCTTAGACCAGCAAGCACATATTAAGACTTCATCACAAAAGAGCAGATTAAATTAAAATCTAATAACATATAACATGGAATAAATATGTTCCATATTAAGTGGATGACAACTCATTTGCTTCTGAATATATAGAGAAGTCACAATTCAACCTGCCTTTGTTTTCCTACAGTAACGATTCAGTAGTCAAATCATTTCACTTACAGCTGATAATGATACCTGATGTGTTAAATGTAACATATAAGACACATATATTGCTTCAGTAACATCTTATTTATTTTAATTAATAATGATTAATAATGATTTCTATGCATTTCACTGACATAGACTTGTAATAAAATTGAACTCTAAGCATGCAGCTATATAAATGCATGGGAATGTATTTTGACTGCCAAAAGAAGTGTTAACTTTGAGAATTGAGCCCTGAAGCGTAGTACCTGATAGCAGCCAATGATATTTCAATTACTACAATTAGATTAGTTAAAAAATATTCCTTTTTTTTTTTTTCTTTTATGAACAAATGCTACCCAATGCCTTGTTATCTGATGATGCGGTAAGGCAGTATCAAGAGCAGTAATATGGAAAGAACTGCCACTGGTAGCAAGCTATCAGAAATCACTATCCTCGGGCAAGCTGAATCTCGATTTACTGCACTTTACACATTATTAAAATATCCTGAATAGGGCTCTTTGCATGCATACAAACAATTTCTGTTTAATTCCCCTTTGCCAGTGCTGACCTGTTCCTGAGATACCTAATTAATCATAAGAGTGAAGGAATGCAGGATCTCCATACAGTGTGCATTTGGGGGCTTACTTTGAGCTCCTTGGACAAAACTCCTGTGTTCTTTGTGCTTCAGTCAGCAGTATTAGGTATGAACTCTAGTATTCACAAGCAGTGAACCTGAAGCAAGCTGCTTCTATAGACTGCTGTCAAACCTGTTGCATTGGTTGATGAAGCACTGAACTGTAACAGAGTTTCTCCCCAGCACAAAGCTACCTCTCATGGTCAACACAGCTGAGTTCTACACCTCACTTCCTGATCCTTCACATGCACAACTATAGATTTGATAGTGTCGGTTGTGCATAGAGTCACTTCAAATATATACCTATGTTTATACTTACTTTCCAATATTTTTGAATGCTATATGGAGTGTTTAACATTCATTCTCAGATTGTTATGTACCTTTTTTTTATGATTTCTTTTTTTTGTGTTGATTGCTTTCTGTGACATTTTAAATACTAAGCAAGTTTACAATGTTGTTACATTAACATAAATGTCTGTTACACGTCTGCTAAGATTTACATAATGTTACATGTTTGAAACAACAGAGTTTTTATTGCCTGTAGCATCAGACTTCTCTTTTTTTATTCTAACATACTGAGCTGGAAATACAAACTGTAAAATTGGATTGGTTGTTATGGGCAAAAAGAACTCTTATTTCTTTTTAAGAATATAGGGTACCACTTAACTTTGCACGGCCATGGTCTTAGCTGTTTAAAAAAGAAAAAATAAACACTGCATATTCGTCATAAGGCATGGCAGTGCACTGCCAAGGTCTGTATTTCTCTAGTCTTGCTTAGGGACACTGAAGTAAGTGAATGAACGAAGAAGAAAAATATTAGAGAGTGTGGTCATGTGATGCATTAAGCAGAACTTTAGAACTCTGTGAAACGTCTGTGAAATGTTGCATTAATGTTACTTTAGTTGTGTACAGCTGACATCCAATAACAGTATCCATTCTCCGCTATAAATAGCTCCCATAGTGTTACATTTCCTTCTTTCTTTTTTTTTTTTTTTTTTTTACAGGATTTATTTTAAAAATTCTTGATGATTCATGTGGCATTTACCTCCTGGAATCCATCTGCCCTTAGATCAGGCATGCAGACAGGAAGGTTTGCTTAGATTTTCCTCGGCCAGAAACCAGGAAGCAACTGAAGAACTGTAAAAAAAAGTTAAAAACAAGTACATAGAATAAACGTCCCATCTAATTACTAATTCCAGCAGCATAGGGATTAAAAATAGTTAATGTTGACTGAGAGAGTTTAGTTCCGATTTAAATTATATGAATCCATGTCCTGACATCATCTGGGGCCAAGATGTTTGTCGTATTCTCCCTTGCTTTTGGGATCCCTGATCTTTTTCATCCAGTCTGCTCTTTTTGCCAGCACATATTATGCATGAATAACATTCTTTGGGGCTCCAGCCCCTTTTTTCTCTTGAGGGATTGATTCATACTTCATTTTATTAGTCCCATCTTACAGCTGCCCTGTACCATTAAACTGCTTTATATGTACTCTGTATTACTTGTACTGTGTAACTTGACTTAATTAGATTGTAGACCAGCCTAGAGCTGACTGTCAAATGGATTGTATGCAGCTCATCCTGTTTCATCCTTCACTAGCCCTTATTTTTATTAGATCTTTTGTGTACAGGAAAGCATGAGATCTACCTAACATTAAACTGTAGTTAATCAAGAATATACAATACTCAAAGAAATAACAACATTGTTTCACATATTCAGATATATTCAATACGGCTCTGAATTGCCCTAACCTGTGCTGCAGTGAACTGTTTTCAGTAAAGTGAAATTTAAGGCTTGCTTGTGGGTTCTTATACTTTGCACCAATGTTTGCTCTCCCCAGATAAATAAAACTAACCACGGAACTGTAGATATGACACATTGGGGGTTATTACTACAAGTGCAAATTACAAGTGCAAAGTGCACTTGAAATTGCACTGAGTGCACTTGTAAGTGCAGTCGCTGTAAATCTGAGGGGTAGATCTGAAATGAGGCGAAGCTCTGCTGATTTTATCATCCAATCATGTGCAAGCTAAAATGCTGTGTTTTTATTTTCCTTGCATGTCCCCCTCAGATTTACAGCGACTGCACCTCCAAGTGCACTCAGTGCAATGTCAAGTGCACTTTGCACTTGTAGTTTGCACTTGTAGTGCAAAGTGAATTTGTCTTTCGTAAATAACCCGCATTTTGTGAATTATGTTTTGTTGGGTTATTTTCGGGGCTTAAGTTAATGATTATGAGTTGTGTGCTGTATATGTAGCAGCAAAAACATATAGTACACGCATAGATCTATGAGCAAGTTAAAAAAGATCCTACCAGCCATGGGCTGGGAATAACTTGCAGCTCCAGCTTTTAGAAGTCATGGGGGTTATTTACAAAAGGGAAATCCACTTTGCATTACAAGTGCAAACTACAAGTGCAAAGTGCACTTGAAATTGCACTGAAAGTGCACTTGGAAGTGCAGTCGCTGTAAATCTGAGGGGTAGATCTGAAATGAGGGGAAGCTCTGCTGATTTTATTATCCGATCATGTGCAAGCTAAAATGCTGTTTTTTATTTTCCTTGCACGTCCCCCTCGGATCTACAGCGACTGCACTTCCAAGTGCACTTTCAGTGCAATTTCAAGTGCACTTTGCACTTGTAGTGCAAAGTGGATTTGCCTTTAGTAAACCCCCCCATGAGTTTCTAAACAATGTGAAGAACCATAAATCAATGATCTCACTCTTGTGATATGACTGCGGGTTTAGTACAGTTCTAGGTTACAAAGGAGAATGTGTACAAGCTGTGGGAGTTTTGCTGTTATCTTTATACAGAGTAGGGTAAAGCTTAGGTTTAAAAATTGCAAGACTTGCCATGATGCCATTCCAGGCCAGGGCCTGCCAAATGTGAACATTTTAACCGCTTCAGCCCCGGAAGATTTTACCCCCATCCTGACCAGAGCACTTTTTGCGATTCGGCACTGCGTCGCTTTAACTGACAATTGCACGGTCGTGCGACGTTGCACCAAAACAAAATTGACATCTTTTTTTCCCCACAAATAGAGCTTTCTTTTGGTGGTATTTGATCACCTCTGTGGTTTTTATTTTTTGTGCTATAAACAAAAAAAGAGCGTCAATTTTGAAAAAAAGGCAATACTTTTTACTTTTTCCTATAATAAATATCCCCCCAAAATATATATATATAAAAAATGTTTTCCTCAGTTTAGGCCGATATGTATTCTTCTACATATTTTTGGTAAAAAAATTGCAATAAGAGTACATTGAGTATATTGAGTATATTAATAGTTTTATGGCATTTTTTTAATTCATTTTTTCATATTAGTAATGGCGGCGATCTGCAATTTTTATCGGGACTGCGACATTATGGCGGACAAATCGGACACTTTTGACACTATTTTGGGACCATTGTCATTTATACAGCGATCAGTGCTATAAAAATGCACTGATTACTGTGTAAATGACACTGGCAGGGAAGGGGTTAACCACTAGGAGGCGATGAAGGTGTTAAGTGTGTCCTAGGGAGTGATTCTAATTGTGGGGGGGATGGGCTACTACTCACATGACATCGATCACTGCTCTCGATGACAGAGAGCAGTGATCTCTGTCATGACACAAGCCAGAACGGGGGAATTTTTTGGATCAGGTACAGTAACGTATTTTCGCGCAGGGGAGCCAGCCTGCCTCAGTAAAACTGCGGTGGCTGGTCCGGAAGTGGTTAACCTTGTCTTCTAGTCTGTTTTTGTCTTTCAGTGGCTGACATTTTAAAAACTTTGTCAGAGGGTGGAAATGCTGCATCCTGGAGCCCAGGCACTATGCAGAAAGGTGAAGATTCGGCTTCAGCCTAAGCTCTTCCTGACTACATTCTGCAGACATTTTTAGTCCCACCTATGGGGCTTAATCATGGGTGGGCCGAAACATGTCAGAGGAGTGTAGTCAGAAGGAGCTTAGGCTGAAGCTGTATCTGTCTGTATAGTGGCTAGACTCTGGTGTGTAGCGTTTCCGCCTTCTGTCTGCTGATTGCTTCTGCTAGCCTGAATGAGTTTGTTTAAATGCCAACACCCGTTTTGTGCTTTGGACAGCAGGGGGAGGCTTTGTAGTCCTTTGAGCGGCGCTCCAAGTTTTTAAAACTTTGGAATAACTTGAGGCAAGAAATACTATTAGTTGGTGAACTAATAATGCTATCCAGACAAATAAAATTATTGTGCTGAAGACAGAATATCCACTTCGTTAATTTTCAGTCTGGGTTTTATATAAACCTTTAGGCTCCATTCACACTAGCGCGTTTTTTGATGCATTTTGCATTTTGCAGAAATGCATGGGTTCCTATTGGTGCGTTTTTGCCGTTTTTTTTTTTTTTTTTTTTTTTGTAATTTTTTTTTAAGACTGTAAAAAAAAATGAAAAAAAAAAAAAAAAACGCAAAACGCAAATCGCGGCAAAAACGCCGCAAAAACGCTACAAAAACGCTACAAAAACGCTGCTCAAAAACGTGCCAAGCATAAAAAAAAAACCTCCAAAAACGCTCAAAAGCAACATGCATAGGTGTGAATCGAGCCTTAGGACCAGTTCACACCAGATACATTTCCGTGCGCTTCTTTTCTGCATTAAAAATGCATGCACAGTGTTTTCCATTTATCCCAAATGCTAGTTCATACCAATGCAGTCAGTTCCAGTCCGTTTCCAGTCAGCTTCTGCATCGGAAACTGACTGGAACTGACTCCACTGGTGTGAACTAGAGCCATTGGAATACATGAAAAACACTGTGTATGCATTTTTAGGGCCAGTTCACACTACAAAAATGCACTCATATGTTCTGGATCAGTTTTTGCTTACAGTTCACACCACACGCAGTTCCAGTGCATTCTTGATACAATTTGCTAGGTTTCAGTACAGTTCTGTGCAGAAAAAATGCAGCATGCTCTCCTTTTTTTTCTGCACCATAAACTGACTAGAAACTGACTGCATTGGTGTGAACTAGAGCCATTGAAATACATGGAAAACACTGCATACATTTTTAGTGCAGAAAAAAAGCGCACGGAACTGGATCTGGTGTGAACTAGCACTAACTAGGGTTAGATTAATCATAGCTTTTTTCAGGTTTCCACATTGTGCATTCTCTTTATGTGCTAGCGTGCATGGACACGGTTGCAGTGAGAGAGTGAACGAATTGGCCTTTTTGCAGATTCAGATTAAGAATTATTTTAGAAACAATAGTATCACAAATCATAGGGATCTAGGTGTTGTAAAACAAAGGTGCCAAAGATGGATGCAAATGTGCAAATTAATGCCACCTAATTAGTTAAGCAGTCCAGAGAGAAGAAGGAAAGCCCTGTATAAGGCCCCTTTCACACGAGGCGGATCCGTCTGAGCGGTCCGCTGACACCCGCCTCCCCATAGAGGACAATGGATGGACCAATTAGGTCCACCTGAAAACTGGACAGGCGGACCTGATCGGTCTGAACGTGTGAAAGGGGCCTAAGACAATTTATGGGAGATTACATGAATATAATGGATTTGATTCCTGTTTCACTCGCTAGAAGGGAAGTAAATTACCTGATACCGCATACTTGGATGCGTCAGTAGTCCTCTTTACTCCACATGTCTAAACAGAATGGTGGGGAAGTAAAAAATATGATTATATGATGCTAGGAACAGAGGTATGTTAAGTGACCATGTAACTTTGCCTTGGAAAAATAAAGGGACTCTTTAAATGCACCATTTTTATGCTAGACGACAGCGCACCAATTCATTTTCAGTGAGATATTTTATGTAATATGGGCTATCTTCTACATCTGAGTGGCTAAATATATGAATTTGTACAGAGTCATCTATCATTCATGTTGATCCATTTTTTCTCTGACCACCTACTTGATTTTGTTGCCTTATACAATGACATACATATTATTGCTGATGCTTTGGGCCTCTCTCTAGTTGGTTCAGATAAGCCATTAGGAGGTTATCTGTCTGCAGTCCAGCCATTCAGATCTTCTTGAAGGCCTAAAAAAATAATCTGAGGTGTTGAGGTTAAGCAAAGAGATGGGGGAAGGAAAATGCAGGTTACATGCAGTGTTTTCCTGAAGCTGTATAGTGATACTAAGCACATCCACTCTGTGGCTGAGACTTCATGATTAATGGTGTTTATTCTTGACAGAAGCCTCCTCTATTTATCTGCAATACAGTTTAGCGATTTTATCAGTCACCTGAATGAGAAATATTCAGTCATACCAATATTGCAGTGTAAATTGAGTAGAGTCACTTTTTATTATATCTCACAGCCTTATCATCCTCACAGTAATTTTCTCGCAGTGGTTTGATACGGAAAGGCTGGATTTAGCTGTACTTGACACAAAGCCTCTTCAATTCCACTGAAAGTTCAGACTGCTCTTAGAAATGCAAAAGAAAAAAAAATACCTCACTCTTATCCAAGCAATTTCAGGATTTGAAAGAATACAGATAAAGAAGCTGAGACCTGGATGGGGAAAACGATGTAAATGTGGAATCGTCTAATAGCAGTAAAGTGACTTGTGAAAAGGTCCTTCAGTATTATAACTTTGAGGCTCAGTTTAAAGCATTTAGCCTTGATATGTAGCTCCGTTTGTTCTAATCAATGACAACCTGGCTTTGGTCTCAGGGAGACCTTCTCCTTCATCTGAATGATTACAAACCCAGTACGGCTGTTTAGATGTTTCCATGCAGTATTTACAGTAGTTTTAAATGAAGCTGCAAAAGGTACGTGCATATCTAATAATAAGAGGCAGCCAGCTAATACAATCTGAGGCTCTTGCGGAGTGAGCAAAATTGCTTAAAGCTAGTAAATGCATAAGTCAGCATTTTATAAAGAGATAAATGTATGTCAGCAATTTTTAATAGTTTATTACACTACTAATTGCCCATCTGTGACTACTTTCTTTGGTTACTTACCTCACTTTACTAGAAAGTCTATGCCACTGGCATAATGTGCTTTGAAGATAAGAGTCAGAATCTACTGGGTTTTAAAGCTAACCTGTGCTAAAATGCAGCGTAAAGCAATGCAAATAATCGTATGCCTAAGTTTAGGGAGCAAGTGAAAGAGAAGGGCTTAAATACCTTTCCTGCACTAGGCTACCTACTGTGCTGGTCAGAATGAGCCACCCAAAGCAGGAAGTCAGGAGAAGCTTTATCTTCATGATTTTTTTTGCTTTTAACATTATTAATTTTTTTGTCCATCCTATCATGAACATAGTTTCAGAAAGTAAACTCCAGGCAAACAGCTAAATACAAAGTTGAACCACATATGTGTTTACAGGTTTACCTGCAATAGGATTTTTAATTGTGTATAGCCAATATTTTATTTTACTGACACTGTCCACATTGCACATCTAAGCAAGTGACAGATATATTTCCTTAATAAAATATATGCAAACCCTCACTTTGTAAAACAACCCATTTGGTTTCAAATAGAAATGAAAAGTAAAACATTTATGTATACATATAAAAACATTATAAATACCTTATTTCCCTTTTTGATAAGTGATCACATTCCCTCTGTTCTGCATAAGGAGCGCAAGGAGGAGAAACAGCAGAACGCTAAGCTTCTCAGTGAATGGCTGTGCAGAGGGGGCCTGTCAGCACAAGCCTGATCATTGGATTTGCTCCCAGCACAACCAAAAAACTAACCACATTATGCTCTCATGCCTAGCGTGATCAGTTTTTAATAGGAAAGCAGAGGGATTTCACACAAAAGAAGCAATTCAAAAAGAACAGGATACTTTTTCATACGAGTACATGGTACATCAGACACATCTCAGGATTATTAAATGTTGGGTTGACATATTATTTAAGCAATTTATGTTCGTGGTTTAGCAATGCTTCTAATGTCACTTCTCTGCCCCCAGCCTTCTGGTTGGACAGTGAATCAACATCATCATCTCTGTCCAGTGAGCATGGGCTGACGCAAGTAGCAGTAATGCTAAACCCAGATGTAGCAGAATGATCTTCCTGACTAGCAGAGGTATGTGTATTGCAAGAATGGCTGAGTGACATTACAAAGTCTCAGTAAAATAGTAAACATGCTTTGCAACCATGTTTTTAGCCATTTGCCAGGAGGTGCATTTCAATACAAATCGCTGGTTGTAAAGCACTTTTTTCAAAATGCTATTTGTTTAGCATTCCAATAGTACTGTATCTCCAGAGATTTTCCCTCAATTTGAGGAGATTTCCTCTTACTTCTTGTCATGCCTTTTCTCTGGAGGTTAGGGGAAAACTTTCCAGCTGTAACCTAGACCACATAAGAAACCTGACTTATGTTCCTACTCTTTCCCCCCACTCTAAAACAGATGGAAAAAAATGTTTGGATGAATTCAATGTCCATGAACTATGTAACAGATGAGTATTCCAAAAACTTCCTTATTAACAGTCAAGCTTTTATGTTAGCATTTTTATAAGAAACATTATAAATCTACAGCATTGAGAAATTGTCCAAAATGTTTTGTATTAAGAGTGTGAGGTTTACATTTCTGAAGCCAAAGAGATATTCCACCTTAAAGGCTTAGCCTTCGAGGTATAAGTTAAAAGAATTAAAAAAAACATCTAGTTTCACCATCAATCCTGTAGATTTCCAGACTATACATCATAGAGTTTTTGATCTACCTATAAGACTGTTTTTCTCCAAGGACATACACAAATCTTGTTTGCCATCATATTTATCAGGGATAGCAATAGAGCTGTGTTATATTACAGAGCAATGAAATTAAGCTGTTGTAAACAATATAAAGCCTGTCGTAAACAGTACAAACTACAAGTTATTGGAAGTCAACAAACTGAAGTTATTGGATGGAGCAGTATTCTTTTCAAGGGAATCCTTTATCATCAAGATTATTTTCACTAGCTAAAGTTTTTAAGCCTCTGGATTAATATTTTTTGGGGATTTATTATATTGAATAATTATCTGTGTTCAGACAGCCTGACTCTATGTTAAAATAGAAAGTCCCAAAACAGCTGATCGTCCACAGTTCATTCCTTGGCAATCCCCTGACGTCTTGAACTGATCTGAGTTTCCTCCATTTTTGTGTGTCTGTACACCTGTTATAGGCGCATTAAGCTGCTTTAGGGGTATGGACTGATGGTTTCTATTGGCTGAGGAAAGCTGTAGTCCATCTCTGGCAGACCTGTTTAGTTTACACCTAAAATAATTTTTTATATAATCTCTGATTTTAAGTAATTCCATGTAGTTGCTCAGATTTGCAGGTGAAAAAAGGTTGAATTTTTGTTTTTCATTTTGGATTAAAAAAAAGAAAACAAGGGTATTTGTTTATATATGTATAGGTGTGCCCATTGATACAGAATTAGGTTGTTCTATGATGCTTAAGTCTGGCTGTTATCGGACAGGAAACACTGTAACATTTTCAGTAGTATGGATTTATAAGAACCCTGCAGGTGCGAGATTCCCAAAGGCTGTTTGACAAATTAATTGCTTCCTGAGTTCTCTGTTCTCACACAAAATGCCTTCTATTTGAATAGCCCAGATTCTTCAAGCTATTGGAGTGTCTAATAGACCTAGAGACACTGAAGTGTGTACCCTTAACAGCCTCTGTATTTATTTGTCACTTCATTAATGGACTGAATACAGAGAGTTTAACCTTTAATTCTTATTTGATCAGTTCTTCCCGTAAATTTTATTTTACCGGGTATTTACTGAACACTTTCTGTTTTGCATTTCCTCTTTTATCAACTGTCATTGATAAAAAAAAGAGGCCAGTGTGCCTCAAAAGCTTGCACTACAGTCTATTTAGCTTCTAAATGATATCACCCTATATCATAATGTCTATATTATAATAAAGTAACATATGCATGCATGCAGTAGGCAATAAATAATGTTTTTATCAGCATATTTTGATTATTAATAATTTTACTCAGAAATCTCATAGTTTGACAATCGGTTTTCAATTAATATAAGTAGTAGAACATGTTTGTGTATTGAAACAGAGCTGTAGTAGTTTTTCTGATTTGAAGTACCTTGATGAATGAGTTTACAGCTGTTTAATAAATAACTTAAAGTAGTTGTTAACCCAGTACAATAAAAACATCCCATCCCCTCTGTAGCATAACATTATGTGCCCCTGTGTCTGTGTTATATAAAAAAAGCTGCCTATCTGTACCTATATCAGAGCGTCTCCCAGCGCTCACTCGGCTCTCTCCTCTGCCTGGCTGACAACTATAGTGGGTGGGGCCGAGCACTTCCCCTGATGTTAGCCAAAGAGGAGGGGAGGAGAGAGAGACAAGGAGTCACGTGAGCATCGGGAGACGCTCTGGTATAGGTACAGATCGGCAGCTTTTTTATATAACACAGATACAGGGGCACATAACGTTATGTTACAGAGGGGATGGGATGTTTTTATTGTAGTTATAATAGCAGCAGGAGGGGAGGGAGCGGGCACTGACACAGAGCAGACAGGCAGTGGGGGAGGGGGGGACAGAGGAGAGCTGCAGATGACAGAGGTACTTAGACAGACCAAAGTGTCAGGGCTCAGCCATGATAAACCATGGTCAGTTTACAGGGGGGGGTGGTAGAGCCAGGCAGGATCAGCCAGGTTATTTAGGTGATAGAAGGTGCCAAATTACACAGCACAGGCACTGTGCTGTTATTCATGCTTCAAGGGAACAGGATATGTGTTTCTTTCTTTTTTTTTTTTTTTTTTTAGGGCAACAAACGCTTTAAGTGGGCTCTCTCCTGTAGTACAAAAATTTGTGATGTAGAAACACAGAGCCCTTTCTATAGTCCTCATAAACAATATTGGTGGCCTTGTCCTCTACTTGTTTACAGTGCTTATACTAACTAAACTAAAGTCTGACTTGGTTGACTCATATTGTATTTGTATGCATTTGTTTTGGTATGCGGATAGTGTGCCCAAGACTGGGCCATCTAGGTGCGTGAATGGGTCATTGTATGTTAATAGTGTGCCATTGACTGGATTGTCTAGGTGGGTAAAAGGTGAATGGGTTATTGTATGTGGATAGTGTGCGCATGTCTGGGCTGTCTGGTTGTGTGAAAAACTATTTTAGGAATTTAAAGTGTACCCACAGGTAGCTTTTGTTTCCTACTCTTTAACCACCATTGTTGCACATAAATAATGTGGCAACTTAACTTTCAGCATGCTATACATTTTTTGTAGACCGACCATTTTTCATGAATAGCCACTCTATGGCATTCTGTCCTTTTGTGTGGAATTACCTCCAAGTTGTTTTCACACATTCCTAGGGGCACCCTTACAGACCACTTTGACCTACAGGTAAGCCTAGATTAAGGCTTACCTGTAGGTCCAAGAAATATCTCCTAAACCTACCTACGGTTAAGGAGATATTTGCAAAAAGACAGGCACCGCTGGCTACATGCGCCGTGGACAGCGGCGCATTGAGCATGCCGCTGCTAACGGCGATATGCCATTAGTGGTGGCTCCCGTGCACATGAGTGACGTCATCGCGGCTCCGGCCAATCACAGCGCCTGAGCCACAATACCCGGAAAGAAGATGGACGCTCCGAAGCAGAGGGGACAGCGGTGACATCGCTGGCTCCTGTGTCAGGTAAGTGACACATAATGGGCTACTATGCGATGCATAGTAGCCCATTATGCTTTACCTTTGCAGGGAAACAAAGAGGAAGTAAACCCGTCAGGTTTACTGGCAATAGAATTTATCATACTCTCATTTGAATTGAACACAATTCAAATAAAGTTATACTAAACACATACGGTTTATTTGCATTGTCCCTTCTATTTCTGTATGTGGATGATGGCACTGTAATTATTTTAATTAAAAAAAATCTAAGTACCATTTTCCTCATTGATATATAGCTTTCACATGACCCAGCTCTTTCCCAGCCTGTCTGCAGGGAAACATAAGCAGGAGGAGCTTTTATTCCTCTGCTGCTGGTCTAAAGTTAAAAAAAACAGCATTTGGAATACAGAGTAAAAATAAATAATATCAAAAAACTGTTTTAAATTGTCATACAAATATATATTTGAAATCAAATCTTTATTATTATTTGATAATGGCATGGTGTGGGCAGATTTTTGCCAGTCATGGGCTGTGTCACGCTCCTACATCTTGTGTCTTAGAATAAGAGGGAGGTGACTTCATGTAATATCCCGCCCCCATTGTGTTTAGCTGGTTAGTGGGCATAGAGGAGGGAGGGAGTAGGCTGTAATTTAGCACTGTGTATATGTCCACATGTGTGACTCTTTAGTCACATTGGCTGCTCATATGTAATAGGGAGGAAATGCTCAGCATAGAAACTCACTGAAAACTGAGCATGTGCAGAGGTGCCACCACAGCTGCAAAATCCCTAGTTGCATTGGGGATAGAAGGTGGAGATAGAGAGCAGCAGGATCAACCAAGTTTTTTGCAGAATACAGAAAACAAATCTCATAGTGACTAAGTGTGAACAGCAGGTAATACACCATTTATTGATAGTTTTTAATGATGTGGGTTTAGTGACACTTTAATGTAGTTCTGTAATTAATAATATACCTAAATTTCACCACCAGCCATCAACCTCTTGCTGTCCCCTGTACAAAGGGGCTGAAGTGTGAGAGAAAGAAGCAGTAGCATAAGGAGCTAATTGGTTTAAGTGCTTACAAGTAGTATGCTGATAGGAGGAGTGGGAATAGTGACATATTTATGCTCATCATTGTGCTGCTTCTACTTGATTGTTCAATTACAGGCTGGAGTGGGTCAATGGCGACCTGGGCTCGGAGGAAGTGGGTTGAATGATGCTGGCCATCAGATTGATGACATCTAACAGCAGAAAAAGTACTGTTTGGGAAATTTCTGGAAGGAAGCTAAATATTTCTGCAAAAGTTTGTTTTGTTATTTTATCTTTAAATGGACTGTTCATTTTTATCTCTTTTTGACTGCAGTTCTGCTTTAAAGAGCATGAAAAGGGCTAACAATTAAGATGATATTGTTTGTGTGCTAAAGTAGCTAAGTTTTGTACTGTTGGGTGTAATTCTGGAAAAACCCTTTCTGTTTTTATATCCTGCTAAAAAAATGACTGAATATACTTGCACTGAATATCAAGTTTCTGAATTAGTCTACTTCTCTGTGTTGCAGTCTGGATAAGATCACTTCACAGAGCCAGTGTAGTTTGGCAAGTATCACTCTTTGTAGTTTATTTGGTTTTAGGATTTTGAAAGTAACATTCAAAGTAGCACAAAATGTGTTTACTTCTATAGTACTGAAATATTAGATAATATACAGCTTTTTGAGTAAAATATTACTACTCAGACAGGAGTGTCAATGCAGCCATAGGAAACCAAGTAGCTGCTTGTGAATACTTTACTTCCCTGATCTGCATATGACTACAGTAGATTTTTGGCACATGTCACAGAGAAATATGACATGTGGATGGGGGAATTGATCCAGTTTTTTTTCTGCTCAGCCTGCTGGCTGTACGAAAAAGAAATGAAACCATGTATGGCCAGCTTTAAACCTTAAAATAGGGGAAGCCCAGCCCACCTGCTCAGTTGTTATGTTTTTTTTTTATCCATGCCTGCTGCACTTCACTCCCATTTGTTGGTATTTTAGTGATCTAAGAACCCTTGCATGTGATGCTGAAAAGCTAACTAAACATTACCCAAAGGCTTCTTTTTTTTTTTTTTTTAAAGGGTAAATTTTAATCAGATTTTCACAAATGGTGTACAATTACATTACATAGTGTAATATTCACATGTAGTATAACATTAACAACAATCAGTCATAACTCCTTAGCATATGATCGGAATATGTGCATCATGTCATACATTGACTGCATTTTATCAATAAAGTAAACCTACTGCAATATTATTAACCAAGCTTTGTGTTTCTTTCGTGTCACACCATACTTTCAAGAAATCACCATAACTTATGTCTATTTCTGCAAAGTCTCATCTGCAGCATGTGCATAGCCATCTTATTCCTACTACAACCATTCGTCGGCTATCACACATCTATGTTTCCTGATACATATTTTATCCAACCCGCCCATACTTTCTCAAACTTCTTAGGGCAACCTCTAGCAGCGTAGGTTATTTGTACATTGGCAATGCTTTGTTATTAAGTGTCACCCGGTTTTGAAGAGATGGAGGGATCGGGTTCCTCCATCTAAGGTATAACGCTTTCTTGGCATAGCAAAAGACTATTCTTAAGCAGGCCATACATGGTTGAATTTCGAACGAATTTTCTTTTCAAAATCAGAAAGTTTGTTTTTTTTGTGATCTGATGATGCCAGCATTGATTTTCGAAATTCGACCGACCAAGCCTTCAATTTCACTTGTGTAAGTGAAAAAAGTTTAACCACTTAAACACTAAACCTTTTACTGACATTTGTTGGTTTCAAGTTAAAATATTTTTTTTTTGCTAGAAAACCCCCCAAACATTATATATATATTTTTAGTAGACACCCTGGAGAATAAAATGGTGGTTGTTGCAATATTTTATGTCACACTGTATTTTTTTTTGGAAAAAATTACTTTAATGAATTTAAAAAAAAACTAACCAGTAAAGTTGGCCCATATTTTTTTGTATAATGTGAAAGATTTTACATTATGAGAATCGTGAGAGAATCGTGATCTTTTTATTCTAAGCAAAAAAATTGTGATTCTCATTCTGGCCAGAATCGTGCAGCTCTAGTTTTCTGCGAGTTAGTTATCTCTTCTTCCTCCGAGTCTTCCAGAAGACACCTGGATGGAGAATAGATGTTTGGAAGGGCCAGGGTATCTTCCAGATATTTCAGGATTGCCTTCCAAAATTTCTCCACCAGGGGGCACTGCCACACCATATGGAAAAAGTCTCCCATTGCTTCCCTGCAACTAGGGCATTCTGGTGATTCCTGCCTACCCATTTTATGCAGACGTGTCGGGGTATAGTATATTTTGTGTAAGTAGTTGAACTATAACAATGTGTCTTGTCTGTAGCTGGGATCATCGAGGGCAGTAGTGATTCCAGGGCCTCAGACCAGGACTCTTCTTTGAGGGATGGTATATCGACCTTCAATTGTGCAGCTACCCTCTCCATCCTAGGAGAAGAGGATGTAAGCAGGGTGAAATAATAATATGAGAATAGTTTTGAGTGATCCTTTTCAGATATTCATTTTTGCATACTGGATGGGGAAAGCACATCCTCCTCCCTACCAAACTGCGCCGTTGCTGCATGACGCAGCTGAAGGTAGCGGAAGAAGAACTTATTTGGTATCTTATATTCGGTCTTTAAGTCTGTGAAAGATCTAAAGGTCCTGTCCCTAAACAGTTGATGGGCATATTTGACTCCATAGTTTGCCCAACATGCTCCATCTGGGATCTTGAAGATTTCGCTGAGCTGAGGGTTGTGTCATAAAGGGGCGTTTGGGGAGGTGGTTAGGCTGGTTCCCCCTACTTTAGTGTTACACATATGGAATATTCTATAGGAAAGTTTAAATATGCCCACTCCCTGTCAGGATATGGACCATTTCCATATAATACATTAATCATCGCCTCGTATAAGTGGAAATGGGCTGTCTGAGTGGCCACCGAGGCAATGTCCACTTTTTGAAAGCCCCACCAATGGACATGCATTAACTGGGACGCTAGATAGTAACATTGCAGGTTCGGTAATGCCAGGCCTCCCGCTCGTACCGGTAAAAATAATGTATTCAAGGACACTCAAGCTGGTTTAGGTCCCCAAAGAAAAGAAGAGAGTATTCATTTCTGTGAACATTTTCTTAGGGATATTAATTGGGGCATACCAAAACAGGTAGAGAAATCTGGGGCGATAAATCATTTTAAACATGTTAATTCATCCCAGGAAGCTGAGAGGCAGCTTATTCCATGTCTGTAAACTCTCCCTTAGGTGCAACAGCAAGGGAGACAGATTATTAGGTATGTAGGTGCTCAGTGGTAGCTGAATCTCAACCCCCTAGTAACAAAAGCGAGAGACCACCTGCAGTGGGAAATCTGGGGGGATCCTAGGAGTATACTCAAAGCTAAAGGGGAAAACTATGGACTTATTCCAGTTCACTTTGAATCCTGAATACTTCCCAAACCTGGAGATCCTATCTAGGGCAACGATCAGGGATCCCTCTGCCTCTGCTAGATATAGAAGCATGTCATCAGCATATAGGGATGTTTTTTCCTCCAGTGCATTGATCCTGCATCCCTTGATGGCCCTATCTGCTCTCAGGAGGGCCGCCAATGGTTCTATAGTGAGGGCAAATAACAGGGGCGGCAAGCGGCAGTGGGCACCCCTGCCGAGTGCCCCCAGTTATTTCAAAGGTATCTGTAATGATATTATTAACCCTCAGTCAAGCCATCAGTTTAGTATACAGTAATTGCACCCAGGCTATGAATTTGGGACCGAATCCGAGCCACTCAAGGACCGCTATTAAATAAGGCCATTCAGAAGAATCGAATGCGTTATGGGTGTCCAATGGCACTACCGCCCGAGTGTCTGGATTGGGACCTACTGATTGAACAATAGTGAAGAGGCGACGCAGGTTTATGGCCGTTGACCTCGCAGGTATAAAATCTGTCTGATCAGGATGAAGAAGCGATCACTTTATTCAATCACTTGGCCAGAAGTTTAGCTAGTATTTTTACATAAACATTAATTAGGGATATAGGTCTGTACGATTCGCAAAGGTCATGGTCCTTGTGCGGCTTAGGAATCAACACAATGAGTGCTTCTCACAGAGATTCAGAAAGTATACCTTGATCAAAGGTGTCCTTATAAATATCAAGTAATTTAGGTGCCAGACTTTCTATATAGGTGCTATACCACGCAACCGGAAAGCCATCCGGTCCTGGGATTTTATTTGGGTTAAGTGAACGTACAGCTGACACAATTTCATCTGCTGTAATTGGGAGCTCCAACTCCGCCGCCGCCTCCCTGGACAATTCCAAGAGAGGGATTGGGGCTAAGTATTCACAAACTGCTTCCCCTTCATAATCTACCCTGGAGGAATATAACTCAGAATAAAAGGCAACAAAAGCATTGGCGATTTCAGACTGTGACGTGCAAATTTTCTGTTGTGCATCATAAATACCCACGATGCTGGTGCTTGTTGTGAATGGGCTAGATAGGCTAGTAATCTGCTGTTTTTTTCTCCGAATTCAAAGATATACGTTGCAACTGATATAGCAACTTTTTCTGTGTTTTTTCCACTAGTACTAAGTCTAATTGGCGAACAGCCTCCCTCCAATCTCTATGGGTATCTGGATAAGGGTTTTTAATGTATTCCACTTCAGCTTCTTTGACAATTTGTTCCGATTGCCAGGCCTTCCACTCCCTATCTGAGCGGAACTGTTTAATAACTCCAGATATAGAGCCTCTAAGTGTGGCCTTGAATGCATTCCAGGTAACCCCTATTGGCACTTCACCTCTGTTCCAAGCAAAAATTATTTATGTAGGAAGCCGTGGACCTCTTGAAACACTCCTTGAGCCACAGGGGGCTCAACCGCCATAAAACAAACCCCTTTGGTTTCTCCATATCAGTGGTGAGAAGCAGAGGGAAGTGGTCCGAGATAGCCCGCGGAAGGTATTGGATACCTACAACCCTTGGCAACAGCTCTCTGGACACAAAGCACATGTCCAATCTAGAAAGGGTATTACATGTGGTGGAATAACTGGAGTATGCTTTGGTATCTGGGTTTTTCCATCGCCATGCTTCTACTAGCTTATATGGCTTCACACAGGTCTCCAATGGGAAGCTGCCTCTGGTAGCCATCCTGTTCCTATCTATTTCAGGCGACAGCACAGAATTCAGGTCCCCTGCCAGAATAATAGGGCCCTCCGCCACCTGGAGCACCCCTGCCATCAACATTTCCCATACCCCCACAGTAAACGGGGGTGGTATATATACCGCCCCAAATGTATACAGTTGAATATTAATGACAAGGACCAGGACTAGAAAAGGGTCTAATTTGACTGTCTTGGTAGTGTACAGTAAAGATTTGGATACCAGGACAGATACTCCTCTGGCATAATTTGAGTACGTAGAGTGGAATGCCCTGCCCACAAATGCCCTATGAAGGGCTAACGTTTTGGAGCCAACCAAATGCGATTCCTGCAGGAATATAATATTTGGTTTACGTTTTTTTATATATTTAAAGACTAAGGCCCGCTTAATCTTGGAATTGAGGCCTCTTACGTTCCAAGATAGAAGATTAAGAGTCTGCATGGTCGATATAATAAAGATTAATGCCCTGTACACACGGTCGGATTTTCCGATGGAAAATGTGTAATAGGACCTTGTTGTCGAAAATTCCGACCGTGTGTGGGCTCCATCACACATTTTCCATCGGAATTTCCGACACACAAAGTTTGAGAGCTTGCTATAAAATTTCCCGACAACAAAATCCGTTGCTGGAAATACCGATTGTGTGTACCCAAATCCGATGCACAAAGTGCCACGCATGCTCAGAATAAATTAAGAGACGAAAGCTATTGGCTACTGCCCCATTTATAGTCCCGGCGTACGTGTTCTACGTCACCGCGTTTAGAATGATTGGATTTTCCGACAACTTTGTGTGACCGTGTGTATGCAAGACAAGTTTGAGCCAACATCCGTCGGAAAAAATCCTAGGATTTTGTTATCGGAATGTCCGATCAATGTCCGACCGTGTGTACGGGGCATTAGAGTTAGAGGATAATACAAATTCTTGTGTAAGAATGGCAGAGAGCTTCCTAGGCTGGCAGAGAGCATATAACTAATTTCCCCCATCCGGGGGTAGTAATGGGAAACACGTATGACTACAGTAAGGCAACTGTTGGCATCAGAATAAAGTGCATAAAACCTTTTATTGAAAAAAATCATAAAAAAATGAAAACAATGAAAACATTAAGGAACTGTGATCCAAAACAGAGGATCCCAAAGCCCATCTCCCCCACCCTGCACGTAGCCCCGAACATTCCACAGGCTTTCGCCCGAAACAATGAACCAACAAAGAAAGTCACCTTAGAGGGGGGTATTCCTCCTAGTCCACCGGGCAGGAATATCAAGGATGAGTATGTGGTATTCAGCAGAGCAGTAAGTTAACCACGTTGATTGAAGAACAATCTATAATAGCTTGACAGTACTTGGACAGTCAAGGATTTCTTTAACTGGGATTAAAGCATGCAAAGTAGTCAGCATCATAGAACCATCAGCCTGGAGGAGCCCCTCCAAGCCACAGGTGGGCATGTGAACCCAAAGGAAAAGTAGGATCAGATTAGGCAGGACTCAACGATTCTATCCAGTGGTTCGCCTCTTTAGGTAAGAGGAAAAATGGTGTTTTACCTTTGTGCACCACTCTCAACCTGGCAGGATAAAGCATACTATATGGCAAACTGTGTTCTCTCAGGCGTTGCTTCACACTTTCAAAGGCCACACGTTGCTTCTGTGTAGCTGCAGAAAAAGCTGGAAAGATGGTAATGCGATTATTGTTATACATCAATTCAGGCATGGTGTGGGCCTTGTGCAGAATCATTTTCTTATCTCTTAAGTAAAAGAAGTGGGCCAGCACGGTGGCGGGGCCTTCAAGGGGACTCTATTAGCCCGTTCTATGGCAAACAGGTGGGAAAAGCTATCATTTTCAAAGGTCTGCTTGAGCCAGGATAACAGGAACTCCTCAGAACGTTTCCCCTCCAATCCCTCCGAGAATCCCAGGAAATGGAGGTTATTCCGTCGGAGCTGGTTCTCAATATCACCCAGTTTAGCCTCCTGGGACTTGTGGTCTGCTGCCACATCCCACACCTGCACCATCAGTAGGTTGAGATCATCCTCCACCACGCTAATACGCTGTTCAGCATTGGTGACCCTTTGTCTAATTTTGTGCACATTGTCCTTCAGTATAGCAAAGTCCACCCTTATGGTGTCAATCTGTGTGGATAGTGATGCGTTTCAGCTCTTAATGGTGTCCATTATCTGCATGAGTGTTGGCTCTCTTACCTGTGCACTGGAGCCACCCTCCCCCTGGTTCTGGTGAGGGAGAGGGCAGGTGATTCGCTAGAGGGTCTGATAGTTCCAACCAGTCTGTTTCCCCCTCAGTCCACAGGCGGCCATCAGGAGCTGGAGAGCTGTGTTGTGCTGCTGCCGACTGGGCGCCATCTTGGCTCACCTCATGGGCAAAGCGAGCGAGCCTCTCCGCGGGCGTTACATCCAGACTTGGGTCGTATTACACCATGGTCATGTGCCCGACGTATTCCCCAGTCAGGTCTGATAGATGGATAGCAATATTTCAAGCCTGGGGCTTAGCAGGATGATTGCAGGATCACAGCGCGGTCCGGAGCTCTGAGAAATGGGCTCCTCACATACCAGAAGTTGGACAGGCCCCACCCAAAGCCTTCTTAGAGCCATCAGTCAGATTCATACATACCTTACAAATTTAAAAGGGATTTGAGAAAGAAAAAAGTAAATTAAACAGAACAAGCTTCAGTAAATAAACTCTCTGGTGTTCCTGTGGTGTGGTCTCTGTATTTTAGCTGCAATGAATTGCATTTAACTTAAAGTAGTTGTAACCCCTCACATATACCCAGTGAAGTGAACAGGCTCAAGTAATAAACAAAGATGAAACAAATCTTCCTACATAGGTTTTACTTCTATATTTGCAGTATTTGCTCTACACCCTTTCAAAAGTGCAGATCAAGTTAAAAATATTTCTTCATCAGTCAGCAGCACCGAGGAGGGGGCAGAGAGGCTGCAGTTACAGTGTGTGAGAGCTGATTTTAGGAAAGGACACCCCCCCCCCCCTCCACACAGCAGAAAAACTGCATTGTGAATAGACAAGCTGCGTTCTGAGCTCTCCCTCCTGACACAGATTTATCTCATTTGTCTGGAAAACTTCTCAGAAGTGACTTATGCTGATAACAGAGGAACAAAGCACCATAGAGAAACAAAACTTATGTTCAATCAAATTTAATTTATTGAAATTATTTCCATACAAATGTACAGGCAGTCCCCGGGCTACAAACAAAATAGGGTCTGTAGGTTTGGTCTTAAGTTGAATCTGTTTGTAAGTTGGAACAGGTACATTTTTTTAAGTGTAGCTCCAGCCAAACAAAAATATTTTTAAGCTTTTTGGATAGCATAGGGAAGGGTTAACTTCCCTGTAACATTTGTTTGGCTGTCTGTGCCCCTGTTCAGAAGATTTCACCTCACTTTCTGTCCCAATGACAATTGGATTTTGAAAATTTTGAGTTGTTGTGGAAGCAAGCCTTGGTAATAACAGTGGAGACACCTTTTTCCCATAATATCTCTTACGGGAGTGAATTTCCCTTCCTAGAGGTAGATTTCCTCTCACTTCCTGTTGTCTCCCTCCGTTTGAGAGTAGGAGTCGTTTGTAAGTCAGATGTTTGTAACTAGGGGTCCGTCTGTATACAGAAAAAGGATATTATCCATATACCACAAACGTTCAGAGAAAAACATATTGCATTATAATAATGTACATAGCATAAAACATGTTACATATAGACGTGTGTGAACTTCCTACATAAACCCTTACCCAAAAAATGGCATAAACTAATTTGAATAATATTGGGGAAAGTCTACCAATATAAAAATGCATATATTGCAAGGAAAAATAAAGAGGTTCGCCAATCTACTCAGATTGTTAGACCCCTGGAACGAATAATCATTTCATAGCTCTCTCAACCCAACAGGCTTGTAGTCTATAGTTTACTACTCCCTATCTTCAACTCCCACAAGGGTATGGAAACATCACACAAAACATGGCAAGATAAACACAACTAAAAAAAGGGGGGGAAGAAAAAGTGGGGGAAGTAAAAGGGAAAAAAGGAAAAGAAAAATGAAAGTATAAGTAATGTAACCAGGATTGGACACTCGCTCATCCTTCAAATCAGGACCAAGTTCCAAACTTACAACAGACCCATATACATATTTCGCATTTCAGGGGATTCCCTGAACAGCTTCCAAGGTAACCAAATTTTACAACATTGATTTTTATGTGTACAATTCATGTGACAGGAGTGTCTCCATTATCTCAATATGGTCCATCTCCTGACCCACTCAATCAGGTGGAGCGTGTACCGATCTCCAATGACGTGGTATAACTGCTCTTGCTGCTGTCAACCAATGCCTAAGAAGGCCTTTTTGAATGCTTTTATGGTAGGGTAGATAGCAGAGTAATTTGTGGCGTATTGGGGACAATCACCCCAGTTGCATGGGCATGGAACTGTAGGACGAGAAATTACACTAAGGCTACTTTCACACTGGGGCGGGGTGTGGGCCGTTTGTGGTAAAGCGCCGCTAGATTTAGCGGCGCTTTACCGCTGTTATAGCGGCGCTTTTTGCCCGCTAGCAGGGCACTTTTATCCCCCCCGCTAACGGCCGAGGAAAGGATTAAAAGCGCCGCTGCCCATTGATTTCAATAGCAGGGGTGGTTTAGGAGTGGTGTATACACCGCTCCCGCACCACCCCAAAGATGCTGCTTGCAGGACTTTTTTTCCCGTCCTGCAAGCGCACTGCCCCAGTGTGAAAGCACTCAGGCTTTCACACTGGGGAGGCATGAGAGGTGGTTTTCAGGTGCTATTTTTAGCGCTAAAACGTCTGAAATGCACCCTAGTGTGAAAGGGGTGCAGATACACTGCAGATATATGTGCTTTGCTCAGATTCCATGACTGAGGTTTACAACCACTTTAAATTAAGGTAAGTATTTAAACCTCTTGATTTTGCCACATCTGCTGTCTTTTCTGGACTAGCATTAGTATCTTACTATTGGTTTTTACTTGTTTATGGAGCATCATAATATACAGTGGGGACGGAAAGTATTCAGACCCCCTTAAATTTTTCACTCTTTGTTATATTGCAGCCATTTGCTAAAATCATTTAAGTTCATTTTTTTCCTCATTGATGTACACACAGCACCCCATATTGAC